>NC_143191.1:49586875-49895312 GCF_051530095.1 Phoenix dactylifera | reverse complement strand
ACTCAAATGACTCTAAAAGAAAGAAAATGTAAATGCTTTTGAAAGAAATTGAGCTTCAAATGAATCATTTTCTGATTAATATTTCTATACATTTTCTCTAAGATTAAGAGAAAGCATAACTTGTTCGTAAAGGATTAGAAAGAGTAATTACTACAAATTTTGGAATAATACTAGATTACTCTACATTCTCGATATTACAGAATTTCAGTGTTATTCACGTTTATCACTAAAATCTGAAATTCAACAATTTAAAATGATTAAAGAAGAATGCATCTTTTGAGGGGGAGCTTTAGATATTCAGTATCCTATCCCAAAGACACTTTATTTTGATGCATACTTTGAATTTTATGGATTGATTTTGATGAACCTCCTTATATTACAAGACACGCTTTAATTACCTTGAGATGAGTTCTATAAAGGTTGTCTTATCTCAAACCTTGAGTCTTGTGAAAATAAGCTGAAACTTATAGAAAATATAGTTTTGAGATTGACAACCTTATTGAACATTATCTTAGGATTCTAAACTCTTAAATGGAATGATCAATTGAGGGGGAGAAAGAAAATTTTAGAAGAAGAGGTCTTATGGAACTTAATCGCATAAATCTATAACTAAAGGAGAGAGAAAGAACACTAAATGAAAAGTGATTCTAATACTCTCCAATATGTATCATCTGAAATTTAAATCTGAAAATCTGTATGATACATCTTGAGGCGTGTTATTTGGTTAGTATATCTCATGCATCACTCTCGAACCAAATTGCAAATCGTAAGAGCCTCTAATTTAATGAAAAAGGGGGAGAATAATGTGTTAAATTTTCTTGAGTATCTCTTAGAAAATCTATTTTTGGAACTTCACTAATGAGCTCTAATTGACTTGCTTTTTGGAACTTCAATTTTGTGCAAATTCATTATTTTATATATCAAATTGTGCTTATTTTCTAAAGAAATAAAAGAAAGTCTTTAAAAGAGCTCTAAGATGTATCAAAAATTGCATGAATGTATATTTTGATATTTGTGCCCCAATGCTCCTATTATCATAAAAGAACTTTGAAGTCATTAAGAAAATTAATTAAATTGCTCTCATGGTTGATAAAATACTTAATAGATTGGGCAAAAGGTCTTAAATGAACAAGCTTTCATACTCAGTGAAGAGAGGTTAGATTTCCACTCATGTTTTTCCTTGGATATCATTTGTAGTACTTCTTGAATTAACCTAAGGAAGATTCCACCTACACTTGATTAGAAAACTATCTGTGGTATCAAATTAGAAAACCTCTTGAATTCACACTCGATGTGTTCTGCTCTGATCTTTGTGCTTAATGTTTCACTATCTTTTTGATGTTGTCAAAAAGGGGGAGAAATATCTAAGTATATGCTATATACCTCAGAATGCTTTATTACTTTGAATTGAATACAAATCAACTTAATTTAAATATGTTGATTGTGTTAAGCTGATTAAATCTAAAAGCATTATCATGAAGTATGTTTTAAATATACATGTCTTCTACTTCATGCAACTTAGCTATGTATTACTTCTAGAAAACAATATCTTTTATATTGCATATACTCCAAGTTTTGTCATCATCAAAAAGGGGGAGATTGATGACCCAAAGATTGATTCATAGATTGATTTTGATGATCACAAAACCTTGAAGTATAGATACTAATGTTTATGTTGCAAGGAGAAAGATATTTATTTTGCAAGGAACATAGCAAGTTGGGAGAACACAAGAAGGCCTCCAAAGCTCTCAAGTTGGAAGAAAGCTACAATTTATTGGCCCAAGCTTAAAGTTCAAAGGATTCAAATTGGAGGAGTAAAATCAAAGAAAAAATTCAAAAGAATAGTCTTCGAGTCGACTCCTGAGGAATTCGAGTCGACTCCAATGTTTACCGAGTCGACTCCGGAGAAGTATGAGTCGACTCCTAGGAGTCACAGGCAGAAAAGTCAGAGAGCAGTTTTCGGGTCTGAGATTCGAGTCGACTCCAGTGGAACGCGAGTCGACTCCGATGGTTGGTAGGTCGACTCCAAAGAAAGCAAGAGTCGACTCTCAGCGGAACACAAAGAAAAAGTCAGAGAGCATTTTTGGGACTCTGAGATTCGAGTCGACTCCCGCATTGCACGAGTCGACTCCGAGACTCCGCGACCATCAACAGACAGAAAAACCAAGTTACTGCCTCTGAGATTCGAGTCGACTCCCAGACAGCTCGAGTTGACTCCAAGGCAGCGCTACACCAAGATGGCAGAAGGCTGTGTTTCGCAAACTGAGAGCCGAGTCGACTCCAAGGAAGTTCGAGTCGACTCCAAGACTGGACGAGCCAAAAGACAGAGGATCGGGAGTTCGGGCTCTGAGATTCGAGTCGACTCCCAGGACAGTCGAGTCGACTCGAGAGGACAAAATTCAAAATTGGATCCACGGACTTCAGTGGATGAGCCGACTCCGAAATTGCCAAGTCAGCTCCAGAAGTTGGCGAGTCGACTCCAGGTTAAGACGAGTCGACTCCCAGTCGAGGCAAGCACATTAATTCAAATTTGGAACAGTGGCCGAGTCGTCTCCGGTAAAACACGAGCCGACTCCTGCAACAGGCGAGCCGACTCCTGATCGCGCGAGTCGACTCCGATCCCAACGGTAACATTGTCAGGAAATGCAGACTGTGTCTAACGGCTCTTTTTCTTGTCTCTAACGGCTATATTCTTGTTTCCACGCCATCTAAAGCTATAAAAACAAGAAGAGAGCTAGGGGAGAACTCATGGAAGTGGGAGAGATCATCTAGGAAAGAGATCTCAAAGAGATTACAAAGGAAATCTCCCATAAGCACAAAAGGGCCATCCAAAACGAAATAGAGAGAAGAAGAGCATCCAAGTGAATCCGAAAGCTTCCTCTCCATCCGTGTGCTGCCTCGGGGATCCTCTACTTCATGTCAAATCAGAGGAGGATCAAGTAAAGAAGAAGCCGAGCTCCTCCATCTTCAAAACTCGTTTGAGGGCTTCTCTTTACTCTATTTGTTTATATTGTCATATCTGCTTGCTTAAGAAGCTTTGATTTGTTTTTATTCTTTGTCTTAATATCTTGTAACTTGATTCAATCAAGGGATTGAATCAAGGGGTTGAAGGTTTGTTGGTGAGCCAAAGGAAAAACCAACGGTGTAAGGTTTGTTGGTGAGCCAAAGGGAAAACCAACGGGATTAAGGTTTGTTGGTGAGCCGAGGGTAAAACCAACGTGTAAGGGTTTGATTGTGAGCCCGGAAAAACAATCGGGGTTGGTTCTAGTCGGTGAGCCTGGAAAAACCGACCGAGTTCGTTGTGCGCTCGTAAAACAACAAGTTGGGTTGTGAGCTTGTAAAACAACCGACTGTAATCTGTAGGATTATAGTGAAATTCCCAAGAAGTCTTGGGGAGTGGATGTAGGTGCTGGGGTGCACCGAACCACTATATGTTTGCTGTGTTTGTAATGTTTTTTTGTCATTATCTAACTCACACACTTACTCACTTAGATAAATTGCTTGCTTAACTATTATCCGCGAATTCTTTAGTTGCAAGCATACTCAATCAAGTCACATTCTATACATCAAACTGTCGCTAAGTTTAACTTTCACTGCGCATATATACAACTTAGCATAATTAATCAAAAAGTGCTAGAAGTAGCTTAAAAGAATTAAAAGACCCAATTCACCCCCCCTCTTGGGTTGTATCTACTGGGCAACAAATTGGTATTCCCGAAATAGACCCCAAGCTAAAGGGTGACTTCGAAGACCGGCTAGGAAACAAAGCGATCTACTCCGCTACGAGGCACGCAATCTCGGAGGTGCAAGAGGTACATCCCACTTGACACCCGCCTTGTTATATTCATCTACCCATGTATTGCCAACAAAATCCCGATTGAGATCGGGACCTCATCCCGGCCAAGGCCGGGTCGCCCCTACGAGTTGATCCAAGACCGAGGTCCCCCCGACCTCGTGCACGCTTCCTCTACCGGTGGCCCCCATGACAACTCATGCAAACCTTTTTGAGTAAGGACCTGATTCGGCCCCCATACGTTGAGACATCGATGTCGACCTGTGAAGATGACCTCGATCACGGCGTGCTGATCGAGATCAAGAGGGCCGAGCTACTCTTTACAGGTTCCGACTCCGCTTGCCAG
Source organism: Phoenix dactylifera (assembly GCF_051530095.1). NCBI lineage: Eukaryota > Viridiplantae > Streptophyta > Magnoliopsida > Arecales > Arecaceae > Phoenix > Phoenix dactylifera. Next base: position 49,891,173 of record NC_143191.1, on the reverse strand, counting down.
AATCTCGGCAGAGCCCGAGGGCAATAACCATAAAAACCCCGATGACAGTTTGACTATTGGCTCATGCTCCCCTTCAGGGAATGGCCATAACATTTTTTCGGACCTACGCTCCAAAAAGCCAAACTCAAAAGCTTGGCCAAATACCCCGATAGCGACCTATGCAAATCTAACAAGGCCCCCTCTCGGGGGTCCGAGGCCCGAGCTTGGTGCCTCAGAAATCCAAAAACCAAACCCGGCGACCTCTGCGAGCTTCAAATCCGAGCTCCAAGACTTGGTGAAGCTTCCTAGAATCCAAGCTCAGAGCCTCCCCTAATCAGCGTAATCGGAACTCAGACACTTAAACAAGTTAGGGGAAAGAAAAACAAAACACGGCCAAGAAGCATGTCTTCATTGACAAGCAACCCAAAGGCTAGGATACAAAGTCGAGGGTCGGTAAAACAATAAGTTGAAGTACCAGCCTCGCTTACAATTGAAGAAAATAAAAGGGAAAAATAAGCGCAGAAGGGCGAAAGAAAACCTTTTCATTAGTAAAGTGCCGGAAGGCTAAGTACAAAATTGGAGGTCGGCCGTTCAACAAATTTGAAAGCCGACCTCATTTACAACAAAAGAAAGATAAAAGTCCAAGTCCTAAGGGACGGCAGTTGCGTTAGCGTCACCCTCGGGGTCATCTATGGCGATGACCTGGGGACCTTCGGCGGACACGGGCTCGGGGTCTGCGGCGGGGACCTCGGCGGGCGCCTCGGGAGCGTCCTCGGTGATTTCGCGAGGGAGAGCCTCCGTCACCGCCGGCGCGGCTACGTCCGCCTCAGCCTCGGCAGACCCCTCGGACGCGAGGGCAGCAGGAACATTGTCGTCGGAGTCGGCGCCCAACCTCATCCTTGGACAAATCGTTGAGAGATCGAGCTGGGGGCAGTACCGAGCCATCTGCCTCCGAAAGTTGTCGAAGCCACGGAGGAACCCATCCACGGTCTCCTCCTCTAGCATGTCGCGGAATTCATCCGAGTCCTTGAAGAAGTCCACGGCATGCTCAGCTCGCTCGAGTGCCCTCCTTTTCCGGGCCTCAAGTTGCTCGACCTTCAGGCGCAAGACCCCGCCCTCGTATTTGAGGCCCGCAACCTCGGACTGAGCCTCCGCCAGACGCGCCTCCGATGCGCGCAGGGCCGACTTGGCCAGGGAATGAGCAGCCCTTTTCTCCTCGAGCTCCTCAACAATGGCCAGTCGCCCAGCCTCCGTCGCTTCCCTCCGCGCTTCGGCCTCAGCCAGCGCGGCCTCCAACTCGGCGACCCTCTTCTTGGCCGGCTCCAACTGCCGGCTGAGTCGCCGAGTCTCCTCCTGACATCCTTGGGCGATGAATACCAAGGTGTCGACTTCGTGAATGTGCTGCAAGAGAAAAGAGAGAAAGCAATTATAAGTAAAAAACATACAATATGTACACTAGTAGCCGAAGGAAGATTAAGAGAATGGTTTACCCGAACAGTATTGCGATAGGTACCGTCGACGATCTCTTCCAGCGATAAGTTCCGGAACTCGGCCCGGTCCGCTGGAAGCATGGCGCGCCGAAACATTACAAGCGCGACATCGGCATCGTGGAAGGCCGAGCTCCCCTCAAGGAGTGGGGACCCTGGCTCGGCTGATTCCCCCCTTTGGCCCCCTGAAGAGCTCGGCTCGTCCAAGCTGGGGACCTCGGGGCCCCTGCTCGGCTCGGGCCCCGAACGCTGCGGCTGGATTACTGTCGGCCCTCCCTGCTGGGCGACAGGGACAGGACAAGATGGGGCCGCCGAGCCTGCATCACCGGCGGCCGACACCCGCCCTCGAGCATGTAATAACCCCAAAATATTTTTTTTATATAAAAAGGGATAGAATAGTCCTTTTCAATTAATATAAGGGGTAAAATAGGAAAGAATCAAAAGATAATGGCATAGTTGTAGATGCATTGAAGTGGTAAGGGTAAAATTGGAAGGAATCAAAAGTTAATGGCATAACAGTAGATATGTTGAAGTGTTAGGGACAAAATGGGAATTTAATAATATTAAAAAAAGGATGAATAGTATCTTGATGTGATTTAATTGGAGGGTTTGAGCTGGCTTTTGGGATGGAAACCGAGAGAGAGTCACAGAGGGAGTCTCAGACGGACAGAGAGGAAGAAAAAGAAGGAGAGGAAAGGAAAGGAAGAAAGGAAGAGGAAAGGAAAGGAAGAAAGGAAGAGGAAGGAGATCCCGGTTGCGCTGCCAGCTGAAGGGAAAAGTGTAGATCTCCTTCCCCTCTACGCAAGGACCTCGATTTCCAAAAAGAAAAAGGTAAATATCCATCCCTATCTAGTCTTTTGATGACATTAGGCTATACAAAGGGTGGATATAGTCTAGAGGGGTCGGATAAGGGTTGTAGAGGCGGTTAAAAGAGGAAGAATCGGATTTTGACAAATTTCTCCGGCATTACGGAAAAAAATTGTGTCGAAGTCCCAACTTCGGCGAATTATTTAGGGGGTCAAACGACCTCCGATAGCAATGCATTTTACCTCTTTGGAATTTCCTATGAGCGTAGAATGTTAGGTAAAAATTTCATCAAATTTGGAGTCCTGAAAGTGGATCAAAACCGGGATGAAGTAACCCACTGTCAGTTTGGGTTACTGTTCATCCGGGTGGAAAATAGGAGATTTCATGCTATAATAGGGTATTAAGCCTAGATCAAGCTAAAAGAGACCTTGTACTCATGCAAGGGAGTCCCTAATACATATAAATGGTAAGTTAATTAATTAAAAAGAAAAAGAAGAAAGAAAAGAAAAGATTTAGGGAATGGGGGAGTTGAATCAATTAAAGTTCCCTATATTATAATTGGCACGTAGATTATAGCCCTTGATACTGTTGCCCAGTAGATACAACCCAAGAGGGGGGGTGAATTGGGTCTTTTAAAACTTTTATGCTACTTCTAAAACTTTTTGATTAACTATGCTAAGTTGTATAGATGCACAGTAAAAGTTAAACTTAGCAAGGGTTTGATGTATAGACTTTGACTTGATTAAATATGCTTGCAACTAAAGGATGTGCGGATAAGAATTAAGCAAGCAATTTATCTAAGTAAGTAAGTGTGTTAGTTAGACAATAACTAGAGGCATTACAAACACAAAGGACATATAGTGGTTCGGTGCACCCCAGCACCTACATCCACTCCCCAAGACCTCTTGGGAATTTCACTATAATCCTACCGATTACAGCCGGTTGTTTTACAAGCTCACAACCCAACTTGTTGTTTTACGAGCGCACAACGAACTCGGTCGGTTTTCCCAGGCTCACCGACTAGAACCTCCTCCGATTGTTTTCTCGGGCTCACAATCAAACCCTTACACGTTGGTTTTACCCTCGGCTCACCAACAACCCTAAACCCCGTTGGTTTTCCCCTTTGGCTCACCAACAAACCTTACACCGTTGGTTTTCCCTTTGGCTCACCAACAAACCTTTAACCCCTTGATTCAATCCCTTGATTGAATCAAGTTACAAGATATTAAAACAAAGAATAAAAACAAATCAAAGCTTCTTAAACAAGCAGATATGACAATATAAACAAATAGAGTAAAGAAAAGCCCTCAAACGAGTTTTGAAGATGGAGGAGCTCGGCTTCTTCTTTACTTGATCCTCCTCTGATTTGGCATGAAGTAGAGGATCCCCGAGGCAGCACACGGATGGAGAGGAAGCTTTCGGATTCACTTGGATGCTCTTCTTCTCTCTATTTCGTTTTGGATGGCCCTTTTGTGCTTATGGGAGATTTCCTTTGTAATCTCTTTGAGATCTCTTTCCTAGATGATCTCTCCCACTTCCATGAGTTCTCTCCTAGCTCTCTTCTTGTTTTTATAGCTTTAGATGGCGTGGAAACAAGAATATAGCCGTTAGAGACAAGAAAAAGAGCCGTTGGACACAGTCTGCATTTCCTGACAATGTTACCGTTGGGATCGGAGTCGACTCGCGCGATCAGGAGTCGGCTCGCCTGTTGCAGGAGTCGGCTCGTGTTTTACCGGAGACGACTCGGCCACTGTTCCAAATTTGAATTAATGTGCTTGCCTCGACTGGGAGTCGACTCGTCTTAACCTGGAGTCGACTCGCCAACTTCTGGAGCTGACTTGGCAATTTCGGAGTCGGCTCATCCACTGAAGTCCGTGGATCCAATTTTGAATTTTGTCCTCTCGAGTCGACTCGACTGTCCTGGGAGTCGACTCGAATCTCAGAGCCCAAACTCCCGATCCTCTGTCTTTTGGCTCGTCCAGTCTTGGAGTCGACTCGAACTTCCTTGGAGTCGACTCGGCTCTCAGTTTGCGAAACACAGCCTTCTGCCATCTTGGTGTAGCGCTGCCTTGGAGTCGACTCGAGCTTTCTGGGAGTCGACTCGAATCTCAGAGGCAGTAACTTGGTTTTCTGTCTGTTGATGGTCGCGGAGTCTCGGAGTCGACTCGTGCAATGCGGGAGTCGACTCGAATCTCAGAGTCCCAAAAATGCTCTCTGACTTTTTCTTTGTGTTCCGCTGAGAGTCGACTCTTGCTTTCTTTGGAGTCGACCTACCAACCATCGGAGTCGACTCGCGTTCCACTGGAGTCGACTCGAATCTCAGACCCGAAAACTGCTCTCTGACTTTTCTGCCTGTGACTCCTAGGAGTCGACTCATACTTCTCCGGAGTCGACTCATACTTCTCTGGAGTCGACTCGAATTCCACTGGAGTCGACTCGAAGACTATTCTTTTGAATTTTTCTTTTGATTTTACTCCTCCAATTTGAATCCTTTGAACTTTAAACTTGGGCCAATAAATTGTAGCTTTCTTCCAACTTGAGAGCTTTGGAGGCCTTCTTGTGTTCTTCCAACTTGCTATGTTCCTTGCAAAATAAATATCTTTCTCCTTGCAACATAAACATTAGTATCTATACTTCAAGGTTTTGTGATCATCAAAATCAATCTATGAATCAATCTTTGGGTCATCAATCTCCCCCTTTTTGATGATGACAAAACTTGGAGTATATGCAATATAAAAGATATTGATTTCTAGAAGTAATACATAGCTAAGTTGCATGAAGTGGAAAACATATATATTTAAAAACATACTTCATGATAATGCTTTAGATTTAATCAGCTTAACACAATCAACATATTTAAATTTTAAGCTGATTTGTATTCAATTCAAAGTAATAAAGCATTCTGAGTATATAGCATATACTTAGATATTTCTCCCCCTTTTTGACAACATCAAAAAGATAGTGAAACATTAAGTACAAAGATCAGAGCAGAACACATCGAGTGTGAATTCAAGAGATTTTTTAATTTGATACCACAGATAGTTTTCTAATCAAGTGTAGGTGGAATCTTGCTTAGGTTAATTCAAGAAGTACCACAAATGATATTCAAGGAAAAAATATGAGTGGAAATCTAACCTCTCTTCACTAAGTATGAAAGCTTGTTCATTTAAGACCTTTTGCCCAATCTATTAAGTATTTTATCAACATGAGAGCAATTTAATTGATTTTCAGAGTAAAAGATCAAAACTTATATACTTGAAAAACATATCATTATGTTGGATCATGACTTCAAAGTTCTTTTTATGATAATAAGAGCATTGGGGCACAAATACCAAAATATGAATTCATGCAATTTATGATATATCTTAGAGCTCTTTTAAGGACTTTCTTTTATTCCTTTAGAAAATAAGCACGATTTGATACATATATAAAAATATGAATTGGCACAATATTGAAGTTCTAAAGAGCAAGCCAATTAGGACTCATTAATGAATTCCAAAATAGATTTTCTACGAGATACTCAAGAAAATTTAACACGTTATTCTCCCCTTTTTTCATTAAATTAGAGGCTCTTAAGATCAACTATTTGAATTGCAATTTGGTTCATGATTTGTGCAGAAGATATATTAACCAAATAACATGCCTCAAGGTGTATCATAAAGATTTTCAGATTTAAATTTCAGATGATACATATTGGAGAGTATTAGGATTACTTTTCATTTAGTATTCTTTCTCTCTCCTTTAGCTATAAATTTATGCAATTAAGTCCAATAAGACCTCTCCTTCTGAAATTTTCTTTCTCCCCCTCAATTGATCATTCCATTTAAGAGTTTAGAATCCTAAGATAATGTTCAACAAAATTGTCAATCTCAAAAATGTATTTTCTATAAGTTTCAGCTTATTTTCATAAGACTCAAGGTTTGAGATAAGACAACCTTTATAGAACTCATCTCAAGGTAATTAAAGCATGTCTTGCAATATAAGGAGGTTCATCAAAATCAATCCATAAAATTCAAAGTATGCATCAAAATAAAGTGTCTTTGGGATAGGATACTGAATATCTAAAGCTCTCCCTCAAAAGATGCATTCTTCTTTAATCATTTTAATTGTTGAATTTCAGATTTTAGTGATAAACGTGAATAACACTGAAATTCTGTAATATCAAGAATGTAGAGTAATCTAGTATTATTCCAAAATTTGTAGTAATTACTCTTTCTAATCCTTTACGAACAAGTTATGCTTTCTCATAATCTTAGAGAAAATGTATAGAAATATTAATCAGAAAATGATTCATTTGAAGCTTAGTTTCTTTCAACCGCATTTACATTTTCTTTCTTTTAGAATCATTTGAGTGAGCTGAAATATTTCTAGCTTTAAGATCATTCACTCTATTGATAAAAGTGTTTAATAATGTAGGAGAGAAAAACATATAGATGATTATTGAAATATATATATTTTTAGAACTCAATTTCTTAATCATAGTTTTTCAGCAATGTATACATGAAGCACAATAAATCTTTTTAATATCAAAATAAAATCATATATTTAGAAATTTTTGTTTGCAATCAAGATCATCGAAAGACACATCATTTGAACCAATATTAGTATACTTTGAAGATAAGAAATGATATGTTTCGGATGCGTATCGGAGCAATCACCGAAGGCATCAAAATTAATTCTGTTTTTCTTAAAGTAAGACTTTATTTAAAAATCACATTTAGTTTAAGCTTTTATACAAAATCAGATTCTGAATTACCTAGGATTTTCAATAGAGGCTCTCAAACTCATACTTTGAGATATGTATCTTCCGCATTATAGCTCATCTTAAATGATTACGATTGGAAATACATATTTCAAACATATAAGAGCATATTCAGAATCTTTGTATTAAATGTTGAGTTTTGGTACGAATTTGAACATTATATACCAAATTTAGGCAAGTTGAAGGATAGAATAAAATTTATTTTCCCTAAATAGAGATATCCTTCTCTTCTTCTTTATTCAACTTTCAGATTTTAGAGATGATTGCTAACAACAAATCTGAAATTTCTTTTCAATAAAACTAAACAAAAAATGTTATGTAGTATTTCAAACATTCAATCAAGTTGTCCAAGTATGGGATACTACAAAAGATATTGAGAACCCATAATTTAAAATATCATGCCACATGCAAAATATAGTGTGTGTTAAGTCATACATTAAAATATTAAGAACAAGCATGTCAAGTATCAAAATCAATTCTTTTCAAATAAACTCCCCCTATTTAAATATAATTTTGCACTGATTTCATCCTTAAAGTGTGTTTCCATGTGACTAAAAATTTGAATTGATTCTTTCTTGTATACTTTCATTTACTTTGTCTTTCATTTTTACTTTCTTATGCTCTATACTCTATTTACTCCCTATCCGGTGAAGTTGGGAAGGGGCACGAGGTACTACCACTAGCCTCCCTCTTGTGCCGTCCCTAATATGCCCTACACCGAATAGTTGGGTCAAATAGTGCCGGGTACTACCACTAGCCTCCCCATTGGCACCATCCCTATGATGAGCAATATAGAAAGGTTAAAATGTTCACTCCAAACTCTCCCTGTTTGAGTGTAATTAATTATAGATTTTATCCCTTCCAAGTGTGCCGAATATATTATGCTTGTTTTGCTTTTCCTTAAGATTGAAGTACTTGCCTTTGCTAAGATTTTTCATCTCTTGAATAATGTCCATTTTCTTTTCTTTATCTCTCTCTCTTTTTGTTATTCTCAAGTAATTTACATGAAAGAGTAGAATAAAGAGATAATCTTATGTATCATATAGATGTATATTATGCAAACAACATTTTCATTGTGCTCAAGGATTCATAACTTCTCACAAGTTATTTTACATCAAAATTTTAAGCATATACTTGTGTATTTCATGGTTATGACATAGGCAAAGATATATTTTAGTTTGGGCAAACCATGAAACAATTTCTAAAAGTATAAGTCAGTCAATACACATATAGACATGATATCAAAAATTAATAATTAAAGAATTTAATCATGCCATAATAGGATTTAAGTTATTGACTTTGCTCAATTAATTTGTGAGAAAGGTATCTAAAATTACCTATTCATTATATGTTCTTCAAGCCAAACTAGATTTCTTATGTGTGAACTTTTGGCTGAAGAAGATCCTCTCTCTTGTTTGCATGTGAATGTTTAGTGTATCTTACATGAAGATATCCTTCAAGTTGAAATTTCTCATTTTTCTTTCTTGAAGGAAGGTCATTAGTTTCTTTAAGATACAAAGCATTCATCCAACATATATATTTTTTTAACTAGATGACTCAATATAAGATATGACAATAGTTGCATGTTGAGTCACTTTACTCAAGAGATTGCCTAAATATAAGCAAGCACATATCATTTGAACTAAAGAGATAGATTCATTAACCAAGATAGTTTAAGTCAATTTAGTTTAGATTCTATTTGCTTAAGATAATTATCAATAAGATATGTTAACTATGTTTTAATCAATTTATCTTAAACATTTATTTCTATCAAAATTCAGATTATGATTTATTTGTCATCAATAAAATATGATTAATTAAAGTTAGATTGAAGTCTTGCACAAGGTCACATAATGAGCATACAATCTGGTCTACTAGCTGTAAAATAATTATTCTATCATGCTTCAATACAGCTTTAACACAATAGATCTACTTTGCTCATCCTTTTCAAATTCTACAAGATGGGGTCATAGATATACCTTCTTCATGCCAATCTTCTATAAGAGTTTTCTTGTGGACTAACGTTGGTCAATGAAGATCCCCTTTCCTGTTTGTCTTAATTTGGAGTTTGAGAGAAGATGTTAATTCATTCATCATATTTCAAACTCACTTTGCAATATAACTCTTCATTAGTAGAACCAAAAATGATGTCATCAATGCATACTTTGAGCAAATAAGATATCACAAATTCATCTTTTCGATGCATAGATTTATCACTATTACTTTCTATCAAAAAGGTTGCTTAAGCTTTTATATATCATGCTTTTGATGCTTGTTCTAAATCACATATTGCTTTATCATATATGTAATGTGTATTTTTAAATATGGTGGTTATTTTTCATAGATCTCCTTTTTAATAAAGTAACCACATAGGAGTGACTTCTACACATTCATTTGACAGAATATAAAGCTCATGAAGCAAGCACATGATAATGATGATCTTTACTTCTAATCATGCAAGAATCTTTATCAAGATCTATTTCCTCTTTTCTTGATTTAGTCTTTTAGTAGTCATCAATTTTTCTTCATTAAGTGCATATGTAAAAGATTAACCATATAATTTGATTTTAGTATTTTGATAATAAATCATTAGTCTCATAAAGAATAAAATGAATTGATACTTCTACAACTAGAATTTTTCATGAATGTTCTATATGCATTGCTTGATGAATGATATCCAAGGATAGAAGTATCTTTATCAGATTTGGCATTATTTTCATAATAACATGTACGACTGAAAAATATGAAAGATATGCAATGGTTCATTTTTCAGAAGATCAAAAGAAGTTTTCATCAAAGATAGATCTAATAGAAGTCATATGTATGGCAAGCAGTGATGATAGCTTTTAAAAATCATTTTAAGTAGATGACTATCATACAACATTGCCTTTTTCAATTCTTCAAAGATTCTATTAATCCTATTTTACCTATAGTGTTCTTGGTGCAGAAAGAATTGTATTCAATATTATTTTCTGTGCACAACTTAACACAAAAATTGGTTTTCAAAACTATGCCGTGATTCATAGTTTGCAAACCTTTATCATTTGATCGCTTTTTGTGAGTTTGTGCCAATGCAGAAAATATTTCAATTTGAGTGCCAAGAACAAGGCTAATGTAAGCTTTTGAAAAATTAGTGTTGGAAACAACATCTCTAGATTTAGAAATTATTTTTGTTTGTTTCCTTAGTTAGCATGCATAGTAAAACTTTGACCTTTAAGAGGATAATCTAAGTAAGCCTATGGCAAGGTCTTTTGAGATTAAGTACATACTAGCATGAGCTGATTTCATATGCCAAATATGGTTTCTTTAATCTTGGTATTCATAGTGCATATATTCAAAAGCATACCAAGTACACATTATCATATCTATGATCAATAAACAATAATGCCATAGATAAAAACTCTCAATCAAGCATATAGAGAATTCATAGAGTTATTCTTAATAAGTTGATTAATCATTTAGCACCTTATCCAATAGTGAGTAAAATGAAATGATTTGATTATATTTCCAAAAGTATTTTCTATATCACAAAATTGATCACTACTAGCAAATCATATCAAATACTAAAGCACAAATAATAATGAGATGCAAGAATTACTGATTTCATTATTATTTTTTTTGTTAATAACTTTTTAAGTTTTTTTATGTTCCATGGGTACCTTGGTACACCTATGTGTACATCCTCATTTTCTCATTTTGGGTACCCAAGCTTGCTTGAGTCCTTGAGAGTTAGGACATATGGTTCCTTTTGGAACCCATATCTGTTTAATAGTAATAACTTTACCATTTGATTTAATTATACTAGAACGATAGGTAAAGTTGTTATTCCCATCCTTTTCATTTTTGAAATAAGTTATCTTATTTAATGGTTTGCTTGGTAAATTGATAACCTTTTTCTCTAGAGATTTATGGCTAATTGAAGGAGTCAAGCTAAATTTTGATTTATCAAAATCAGCATGTTGGCTTTCAAACATCATTTTTAATCTTTCTGAACTTATAGTGAATTTGTTAATAAAACATCTTAATTGGTTAATTTCTTTACTTAAGTTTTGATTTTCTTTAATTAAGCTATGATTTTTCTGAATCAATTCTTCTGAAAATGACTTTAAGCTTTCATTTTCAGAATTTAGTTTCTTAAGATTTTTATTCTTTACAGATAATTTTCCACATTCACTATACAACTCATGAAAAGCATTTAATAATTCATCATAAGAGAATTCTTCTTGAAAATCATTTGAGGTAAGAGTAGATTCAGATTTTACCTTGTCTTCTTGTGCCATAAAGCACAAGTCAGTTACCTCTTGTAGTTTCTTGGAGCTAATATCATCATTGTTGCTCCTAACCTTTATTTTTTGGCTTGACTCTTTCTTGGTCAAGGCTTTCTTCCTTTTTATCTCTTTCTTCCTTTCTTCTTGCTTCCTCTTTTTCTTTGTCTTTAGGAAGCTGATTTGCCTCGGAGTCGACTCGGACCTTATTGGAGTCGACTCGACTAACTTGGGAGTCGACTCTGAGCTACTTGGAGTCGACTCGACTGAGGGAGATTCATCACCCTTTTCTGCAGTCTCATTGTTAGTATATAATTGAAGCATATGAGAGCTAATCTGAGATTTATCATAAATATTTTCTAAAGTATCCCAGATCTCCTTAGCAGATAAGCATGCAGAAATTTCATTAAACTTTGTTTCTTGAATAGCACAATATAATATGTTCATAGCATTAGCATTTAATTGTGCTAAGTCCTTCCCATTAATATGAGAGAGTGTGTGAAGGTCATTTATTATGATTTTCCATAGATAGTAGTTTTGTGATTGAATGAAAATGCGCATGCGTATTTTCCAATGTGGGTAGTTTATACCATTAAACAGTGGAGGTGTATCAATTGATTGTCCTTCTCCTAGAAAACTATCTATTTGAGTTGTCATGATCTTTGGCTCTAGTCGGTTAAGACTACAAATAATATTTGAGCACCTGCTCTGATACCACTTGTTGCCCAGTAGATACAACCCAAGAGGGGGGGTGAATTGGGTCTTTTAAAACTTTTATGCTACTTCTAAAACTTTTTGATTAACTATGCTAAGTTGTATAGATGCACAGTAAAAGTTAAACTTAGCAAGGGTTTGATGTATAGACTTTGACTTGATTAAATATGCTTGCAACTAAAGGATGTGCGGATAAGAATTAAGCAAGCAATTTATCTAAGTAAGTAAGTGTGTTAGTTAGACAATAACTAGAGGCATTACAAACACAAAGGACATATAGTGGTTCGGTGCACCCCAGCACCTACATCCACTCCCCAAGACCTCTTGGGAATTTCACTATAATCCTACCGATTACAGCCGGTTGTTTTACAAGCTCACAACCCAACTTGTTGTTTTACGAGCGCACAACGAACTCGGTCGGTTTTCCCAGGCTCACCGACTAGAACCTCCTCCGATTGTTTTCTCGGGCTCACAATCAAACCCTTACACGTTGGTTTTACCCTCGGCTCACCAACAACCCTAAACCCCGTTGGTTTTCCCCTTTGGCTCACCAACAAACCTTACACCGTTGATTTTCCCTTTGGCTCACCAACAAACCTTTAACCCCTTGATTCAATCCCTTGATTGAATCAAGTTACAAGATATTAAAACAAAGAATAAAAACAAATCAAAGCTTCTTAAACAAGCAGATATGACAATATAAACAAATAGAGTAAAGAGAAGCCCTCAAACGAGTTTTGAAGATGGAGGAGCTCGGCTTCTTCTTTACTTGATCCTCCTCTAATTTGGCATGAAGTAGAGGATCCCCGAGGCAGCACACGGATGGAGAGGAAGCTTTCGGATTCACTTGGATGCTCTTCTTCTCTCTATTTCGTTTTGGATGGCCCTTTTGTGCTTATGGGAGATTTCCTTTGTAATCTCTTTGAGATCTCTTTCCTAGATGATCTCTCCCACTTCAATGAGTTCTCTCCTAGCTCTCTTCTTGTTTTTATAGCTTTAGATGGCGTGGAAACAAGAATATAGCCGTTAGAGACAAGAAAAAGAGCCGTTGGACACAGTCTGCATTTCCTGACAATGTTACCGTTGGGATCGGAGTCGACTCGCGCGATCAGGAGTCGGCTCGCCTGTTGCAGGAGTCGGCTCGTGTTTTACCGGAGACGACTCGGCCACTGTTCCAAATTTGAATTAATGTGCTTGCCTCGACTGGGAGTCGACTCGTCTTAACCTGGAGTCGACTCGCCAACTTCTGGAGCTGACTTGGCAATTTCGGAGTCGGCTCATCCACTGAAGTCCGTGGATCCAATTTTGAATTTTGTCCTCTCGAGTCGACTCGACTGTCCTGGGAGTCGACTCGAATCTCAGAGCCCGAACTCCCGATCCTCTGTCTTTTGGCTCGTCCAGTCTTGGAGTCGACTCGAACTTCCTTGGAGTCGACACGGCTCTCAGTTTGCGAAACACAGCCTTCTGCCATCTTGGTGTAGCGCTGCCTTGGAGTCGACTCGAGCTGTCTGGGAGTCGACTCGAATCTCAGAGGCAGTAACTTGGTTTTCTGTCTGTTGATGGTCGCGGAGTCTCGGAGTCGACTCGTGCAATGCGGGAGTCGACTCGAATCTCAGAGTCCCAAAAATGCTCTCTGACTTTTTCTTTGTGTTCCGCTGAGAGTCGACTCTTGCTTTCTTTGGAGTCGACCTACCAACCATCGGAGTCGACTTGCGTTCCACTGGAGTCGACTCGAATCTCAGACCCGAAAACTGCTCTCTGACTTTTCTGCCTGTGACTCCTAGGAGTCGACTCATACTTCTCCGGAGTCGACTCATACTTCTCTGGAGTCGACTCGAATTCCACTGGAGTCGACTCGAAGACTGTTCTTTTGAATTTTTCTTTTGATTTTACTCCTCCAATTTGAATCCTTTGAACTTTAAACTTGGGCCAATAAATTGTAGCTTTCTTCCAACTTGAGAGCTTTGGAGGCCTTCTTGTGTTCTTCCAACTTGCTATGTTCCTTGCAAAATAAATATCTTTCTCCTTGCAACATAAACATTAGTATCTATACTTCAAGGTTTTGTGATCATCAAAATCAATCTATGAATCAATCTTTGGGTCATCAGATACAAAACTAAATGTATTGTAAATGCATGTCAGAGTTGGGCAAGAAGCTAGGAAACAAGAGGAAGAAGTCCCCTGCTGCCTACTGTAAAATTCTAGAGGCGTATCGAGGCCGTGCTGGATTGACAGGTGAGTGGGAGTCATGTACTTTGCACCATGAGCATCCTTAATTCATTTTCATGAATGTCGCCAGGTGTGAATTGATTCCACCTGAGCCTATTGATTAATTGTTGTTGTATATTCCTCTATATTTTGATTCTCCATGCTTGATTATTCTGTACATGCATTTGAGGGAACATTGAGAGGAATTACGAGGGGTTGATGAGTAATCAAATTGATTCCGAATTGTGAAATGATTTCTTTTGTAAATTGATTTCATTTCCTCTATTTCAAAGATTTGTAGAGCCTTTTTAGTGGTATATTGAGTTGTATTGCACTTCCTTGACCCTCACTCCTAACCCTGATGTTAGTTTATGATTGGGTCATGATCAAGTGAGTGGTAGTCTTGATTATACTCATTTTTAGTAGAGTATTGGGAGGGTGCATTATGGCATTTATGCATGGCTTGGCAGTATCTGCAGGACACCTATAGTCGATGGGGGTTGAACATCGGCCTTTGTGCACATAGTAGCCTTCTGGGTGGGCGGAGCCCAGTCCCTTCCTAGGGGGGACACGGCCCTAGGCGTAGGATCGGCCGGTCCTACGACTTATATTCTGCTTGCCGCCGGGCATAGTAAGACCCCGCGAGGTGCACTATGGCTTTCCGCGGATGTAGAATTCCCGCGAGGTGCCGTTTAGTATATAGATGTGAGATAGATTTCTGTTCTAGATACTGGCCAGCATTTACATCATCAGTATGGTGTCTTATCCTGCATATGCATGTGACAGTAGGAAGTTGTTGCTGGTTCGCCTGAGGCGTAAAACCCACCTTCCGACAGCTGTCTAGCATTTACATTATCGATATGGTGTCTTATCCTGCATATGCATGTGACAGTAGGGAGTTGTTGCTGGTTCGCCTGGGGCGTAAAACCCACCTCCCGACAGCTGTCTAGTGATGATTTACATATTGGTGTGGTGTCATATTCGATGTATACATATGGCAGTAGGGAGTTGTTGCTGGTTCGCCTGGGGCGTAAAATCCACCTCCCGATAGCTGTCTTGTTGATGATTCAGCCTATTGACACCTGATTTATATGATTCAGTACTATGACCTGTTGAGCATATTCATGAGTAGCATATATGTTGACTTGATTATTCCATATATGCTTCAGATGAGTTGATATTGATTGTGGTGATATTGATGACTTACTCCATATTCTCTATGTTGAGATCATGTTCATCTTATTATTGATCTTGAGATTTCACCTCGAGCCATGATTATATCTGGTCTCATGTGCATAGTACTCTCTACTCCACTCACTGAGTATTTATATACTCACTCCCCAGTTTGGTGTTTTTGATTGCAGGGCAGGTATTGTATAGAGAAGAGCAGGGTTAGAGATTGCCTGCTAGCTGTGCCGCTCCATAGTATAGTATAGTATAATGTAGATAGAGGTTTATACCCTTTTGGTGTATTATAAACCTTCTGTTGTATATAGTATATAGTTACAGTCATAGATCCTGTTGTGGATATGGGTTTGACCATGGATGGAATGGGAACCAGATTTTTATACATATGAGTTATATGCCTGAGATAATGTATTGATATATATTATCCAGGTTCATTATGTGATGGATTATGTGATTGCTGCTCTGACAGGTAGTGTGTTGTATGTATTGAGATAATCCTGACAGGTCACTATAGGAAAAGTGATCATTTTGTGCATGCATCATGCCAAATTTTTCAAGATTTATTGATGATTGATAGGTAGTAGGGTTCTACGCGGTGGCTGGTGGCCTTATGCCTACCCGCACCCTAGGACCGTCGCGGCGGCCCGCCGGGAACGGGGCGGGGGTCGTGACAAAGCTTGGTATCAGAGCAAAGGTTAAGAAGAGTCCTGTCAGAGCAATAGGGTGAGTCAGGATTAAGTATAGGATTATACTATGGAGCATAAGGTTTTTCTGTATGTTAATTTATGAGTCATTTACAATTCAGTAAAATATATTATGACTCAGTGTGTAACGACTGCCCTCTCTTTTTAACTCTTTTAGAGACATATAAAAAATACCTCCAAGGAGAGGATCTGCTCGTCCTGGAAGGAGGATGGAGCCAGATATAGCATTGGATGCGGGTTCCGCACATGTCGAGCCCCAAAGAGAAAAATCTCCTCCTGCTGATAGACGGAGGGTTGATGATCAAGGAGAGGTAGGAAGTAGAGATGCATTAATGGAACAGTTACTGGCGGAGAATCAGGCTCTGAGGGAGCAGATTGCTCGGGGGAAACCTCCTGCCCCGTCAGTAGTATCTATCCCACCTCCTGTACCCGTGCCAAGAAGTTTGGCCAGGCGGGCTCTAGATGATGAGGGGATTACTGTACAGGAGTTTCTGAGGCTCAGAACCCCGGAGTTTAAGGGGGAAGAAGGTGAAGATCCTCAGAGATTTCTGGAGGAGACTGAAAAGATGATACGGAGACTGCCCTGTTCTGATGCAAGAGCTATAGAACTTGTAGGGCTTACAATGAAGGAAGATGCCTGGGACTGGTACCAGAGACAAGTGGGGGACAGATTGTACAGTAGGAATCCTCCAACCTGGAAAGAGTTCAGGCAAGCAGTGATGGATGAGTTCTTGTCTCCGGCTGAGAGGGAGAATCGGGCTCTTCAGTTTGAGAGGCTGAAGCAGATGCCCGAAATGAGCGTATCTGAGTACGCTCGTGAGTTCACTAGATTGGGGAAGTATGCTCCTTACATCATCCCCACTGAAGCTGCCAGGATAGAAAGATTCAGGCGGGGTCTGATTTCCCCGCTTTATAATGCAGTGCTGGCAGTAGAGGTCCCCACCTTGTCTAGGCTGATTGATAAAGCAAAACAGTGGGAGATCAGAAACAAAGAGGAAAGGGCTGAAAGAGAACAGAGGAAAATGAGTAAGGGGAAAGGGCAAAGCAGCCGAGGTAGATCTGAGGGAGCAAGTCTCCCGGAGGGCCCGACGGAGCAGTCTGTACGCTCAGCTCCACCTGCCCCACGTAAGAGGAAGTGGAGGAGAAGAGGTCAGTCACAGGATGCTTCTCTACCATTAGCACCTCGTCCTCCGGTCACTATGGCCAGAACTGAATCCAAGTTCCAATCATGGCCAGTGTGTGGCATATGTGGGAAGCAGCACTCTGGCAGATGCAGAATGGGTCAGGGAGTGTGCTACAGATGTGGACAGCCGGGTCATTTTGTCAGAGAATGCCCGCAGGGTGCCACCCAGCAGTTTGTGCCTTTAACATCCTACCCTTCTGTGCAGATGGACAGGCCTAGTAGTAGGGGGCCTGTAGGCAGAGGCAGAGGTCAGACACCAGCGTCACAGCAGAGTGTTGGACCATCTCAGCTGTTAGCTCCAGCAGGCAGAGGGCAAGGAAGGGTGTTCACGGTAAATCCACAGGAGGCACAGGCATCAAATGCAGCTGTGACAGGTATGCTCCTCATTGATAAGATTAAAGCTAGAGTGTTATTTGATTCTGGAGCTACCCATTCATTCGTATCCCCTTATTTTGCTAAAAAGTTAGCTAAGGATAAGATATTAATGCATATTCTCTTAGCTATTAGTACACCTGTAGGGGATAGTATAAAAGCGAAGTATGTGTATCCTACCTGTGTGGTAAAAATAGAAGGTAAAACACTTCCAATTTATTTGATTCCCAATACCACACCGAGCAGAATATGAAGAGTAGATATACTCATCCCTTTGAATAATCAGGTAATTTACTCTTTTAAATTCGAGGACGAATTTTATATAAGGGGGGGAGGATGTAATAACCCCAAAATATTTTTTTTTATATAAAAAGGGATAGAATAGTCCTTTTCAATTAATATAAGGGGTAAAATAGGAAAGAATCAAAAGATATTGGCATAGTTGTAGATGCATTGAAGTGGTAAGGGTAAAATTGGAAGGAATCAAAAGTTAATGGCATAACAGTAGATATGTTGAAGGGTTAGGGACAAAATGGAAATTTAATAATATTAAAAAAAGGATGAATAGTATCTTGATGTGATTTAATTGGAGGGTTTGAGCTGGCTTTTGGGATGGAAACCGAGAGAGAGTCACAGAGGGAGTCTCAGACGGACAGAGAGGAAGAAAAAGAAGGAGAGGAAAGGAAAGGAAGAAAGGAAGAGGAAAGGAAAGGAAGAAAGGAAGAGGAAGGAGATCCCGGTTGCGCTGCCAGCTGAAGGGAAAAGTGTAGATCTCCTTTCCCTCTACGCAAGGACCTCGATTTCCAAAAAGAAAAAGGTAAATATCCATCCCTATCTAGTCTTTTGATGACATTAGGCTATACAAAGGGTGGATATAGTCTAGAGGGGTCGGATAAGGGTTGTAGAGGCGGTTAAAAGAGGAAGAATCGGATTTTGACAAATTTTTCTGGCACTACGGAAAAAAATTGTGTCGAAGTCCCAACTTCGGCGAATTATTTAGGGGGTCAAACGACCTCCGATAGCAATGCATTTTACCTCTTTGGAATTTCCTATGAGCGTAGAATGTTAGGTAAAAATTTCATCAAATTTGGAGTCCTGAAAGTGGATCAAAACCGGGATGAAGTAACCCACTGTCAGTTCGGGTTACTGTTCATCCGGGTGGAAAATAGGGGATTTCATGCTATAATAGGGTATTAAGCCTAGATCAAGCTAAAAGGGACCTTGTACTCATGCAAGGGAGTCCCTAATACATATAAATGGTAAGTTAATTAATTAAAAAGAAAAAGAAGAAAGAAAAGAAAAGATTTAGGGAATGGGAGAGTTGAATCAATTAAAGTTCCCTATATTATAATTGGCACGTAGATTATAGCCCTTGATACAAAACTAAATGTATTGTAAATGCATGTCAGAGTTGGGCAAGAAGCTAGGGAACAAGAGGAAGAAGTCCCCTGCTGCCTACTGTAAAATTCTAGAGGCGTATCGAGGCCGTGCCGGATTGACAGGTGAGTGGGAGTCATGTACTTTGCACCATGAGCATCCTTAATTCATTTTCATGAATGTCGCCAGGTGTGAATTGATTCCACCTGAGCCTATTGATTAATTGTTGTTGTATATTCCTCTATATTTTGATTCTCCATGCTTGATTATTCTGTACATGCATTTGAGGGAACATTGAGAGGAATTACGAGGGGTTGATGAGTAATCAAATTGATTCCGAATTGTGAAATGATTTCTTTTGTAAATTGATTTCATTTCCTCTATTTCAAAGATTTGTAGAGCCTTTTTAGTGGTATATTGAGTTGTATTGCACTTCCTTGACCCTCACTCCTAACCCTGATGTTAGTTTATGATTGGGTCATGATCAAGTGAGTGGTAGTCTTGATTATACTCATTTTTAGTAGAGTATTGGGAGGGTGCATTATGGCATTTATGCATGGCTTGGCAGTATCTGCAGGACACCTATAGTCGATGGGGGTTGAACATCGGCCTTTATGCACATAGTAGCCTTCTGGGTGGGCGGAGCCCAGTCCCTTCCTAGGGGGGACACGGCCCTAGGCGTAGGATCGGCCGGTCCTACGACTTATATTCTGCTTGCCGCCGGGCATAGTAAGACCCCGCGAGGTGCAGTATGGCTTTCCGCGGATGTAGAATTCCCGCGAGATGCCGTTTAGTATATAGATATGAGATGGATTTCTGTTCTGGATACTGGCCAGCATTTACATCATCAGTATGGTGTCTTATCCTGCATATGCATGTGACAGTAGGAAGTTGTTGCTGGTTCGCCTGGGGCGTAAAACCCACCTTCCGATAGCTGTCTAGCATTTACATTATCGATATGGTGTCTTATCCTGCATATGCATGTGACAGTAGGGAGTTGTTGCTGGTTCGCCTGGGGCGTAAAACCCACCTCCCGACAGCTGTCTAGTGATGATTTACATATTGGTGTGGTGTCATATTCGATGTATGCATATGGCAGTAGGGAGTTGTTGCTGGTTCGCCTGGGGCGTAAAACCCACCTCCCGATAGCTGTCTTGTTGATGATTCAGCCTATTGACACCTGATTTATATGATTCAGTACTATGACCTGTTGAGCATATTCATGAGTAGCATATATGTTGACTTGATTATTCCATATATGCTTCAGATGAGTTGATATTGATTGTGGTGATATTGATGACTTACTCCATATTCTCTATGTTGAGATCATGTTCATCTTATTATTGATCTTGAGATTTCACCTCGAGCCATGATTATATCTGGTCTCATGTGCATAGTACTCTCTACTCCACTCACTGAGTATTTATATACTCACTCCCCAGTTTGGTGTTTTTGATTGCAGGGCAGGTATTGTATAGAGAAGAGCAGGGTTAGAGATTGCCTGCTAGCTGTGCCGCTCCATAGTATAGTATAGTATAATGTAGATAGAGGTTTATACCCTTTTGGTGTATTATAAACCTTCTGTTGTATATAGTATATAGTTACAGTCATAGATCCTGTTGTGGATATGGGTTTGACCATGGATGGAATGGGAACCAGATTTTTATACATATGAGTTATATGCCTGAGATAATGTATTGATATATATTATCCAGGTTCATTATGTGATGGATTATGTGATTGCTGCTCTGACAGGTAGTGTGTTGTATGTATTGAGATAATCCTGACAGGTCACTATAGGAAAAGTGATCATTTTGTGCATGCATCATGCCAAATTTTTCAAGATTTATTGATGATTGATAGGTAGTAGGGTTCTACGCGGTGGCTGGTGGCCTTATGCCTACCCGCACCCTAGGACCGTCGCGGCGGCCCGCCGGAAACGGGGCGGGGGTCGTGACAGAGCAGCTGCGGAGACCCCCGCCTCCGGGCCTCCCATCCCGGCCGAGGTAGAAGCGGCGGCCGACTTCGACTTCTTCCGAGGCTGGGGAATAGCCCCGCCGGCCTCGGCCTCCCGCCTTTTCAACCGGGAGAAGAGAGATGTGTTGCTGGTCGGCATGTGAGGAATGTCTGAAATAAAAAAAGATTTTTCCTAAGTATCAGACCAACGTTAGAAGAGCAAGAGGCAAAGACGAAACAATACGACTACTCTTACCTCGGGACGCACTGAACTCAAGCCAACGCTCGCCAAGGCACTCTCACTTAGGAGCTCGGTCAGGTTGAACCCCTTTCCGAGGCCCCGCAAAGCGTCAAGGACCCTCTGGTCCCTCCCCGAGGGCTCGGAGAGCCTGTTAAGGGCCTTCAGCCGGGGGTGCCCCCACCTCGGGTCAAATCTCCACGGCACCTCGGACGCAAGAAAGAAAAACTTTTCCCTCCACTCATGAATAGAGGAAGGGGCACCCTGTAAAAGTGACATACCACCCCGAAAGGCGAAGTATAGCCACCCTCCATCCGCCGGGTTTGTCTTTAGTAAGAAACACCGGCGGAAAATGCTCACCGAAGTCGGGATCCCATGTGCAAGACAAAGGGACAAAAATCCGACTATGGTCCTCCGCGAGTTCGGAGCGAGCTGTGCTGGGACGAGTTGGTACTCCACCAGCAAGCTGTTCACGAACTCGTGTAAGGGGAACTGCAAGCCGGCCCAGAGCGTTTCACGATGAATCGCGATCCGACCTGGGGGCGGCCGCGTCACCCTATCCTCCGGCCCTGCAGTTTCGAGACGAAACCCGGGCTGGAAAAAGAACCAGGAGCGGATTAACTCCAGCTCCTCCCCCGACAGACTAGATCTGACTTCCTCTGGACCAAAACCCATTTTGGAGAAAACCGAAGTAACCTAAAGACGAAAGAGACGGGAAAAAGGAGAAAGAAGGAGAACACCCAAGCTAACACAAAGAAGAAACCTAGGGGGGAGTCGCCGGAAATCGCTCCGAGCACCACCGGCGAGATTCTGTTGAGAAAGAGGACGAAGGTGGAGACGGCGAAAAAGAGAAGGCAACCGAACAAGACTCCTCTTAGGGCTGGTTTGGGGGGGGTTTATATAGACCCCTCTAACGGCCCAGATCGGCGGGTTCGGTTTCCACCCCCCGTCTGGATCACGCCACGTGTCGGCCTCGGAAGCCGAAACACCGCATTCATTCCGGACCGATGCCTCGAGCGCAGAACCGAGGCGCCGTCCCATCGGATCTCGCAGCATCATCATGGATCCGCTGCGCCAGATTGCTCCGAAAGGCGAGCAGATGCCGCCCCCGCTCCCTTCATTTAAAAAGCCCCAGGACGCGTGGAGCGCCGATGTAATCTTAGCCTCCCAAATCCCCGTTCGACCGATATGAGATTAAATGCATCCGACCTCGAGTAATTAGCCTAATCCTCGATCCCGGACTACCGGCTCGGCTTTAAATCCCGAGCGGCTGATCCAACACCCTACCTCAAGGCGATCGACCCAATAAATCTCCAGATCACACCACGTGTCCGCCTCAAGGATCGACACAGCATACTTATCTAGGGAAGACGCCTTGACTATAAGATCGAGGAGCCACCCCATCGGGTCCTGGGACCCCATCATGAGTTCGCCATACGAAACGACCACGAAGGGCCAAAAGGCGCAACCCCCCATTATGAATACTTCGGGATGCGTGAGGGCGCGACATAATTCAACTCTCCTCGATCTCAGTTACCGTAATAAAGACTTCTACTTCCCGCGCCCGAGCTCGCAAGCGGCTCGAACTCGAAAATCGGGGGGTAGTGTTGGGGGAGCGCAGCTTCCCCCCGAGTGCATGAGAACCTTGCCGTCAGAGGATCGGATGACGGCCGACCTCGGGCGGCCGAGCTCGGTGCCCGACCCCGGAACATCTGACCCGAAGAGCTCCCGACCTCGGAAGTCCGCCCTCGCCGCCCACCTGCCGCGGTTGCATCCTGCCAAAGTCTGGTCAGGGGCCATACCCTGCCACCGCCCCCGGCATTTAATGCGCATGACCTCTGCAAACCCCCGACTCACTCAACAATTAATGTGTATCTCCGACTCACTCAACAATTAATGTGTATCGCCGGCTCACTCAACAATCAATGCGCGTGGCTCTTGTTATCTACGGATCCTCAATCCTCCACGGCAAATCGGCTCGGCAGCGTTCAGTCAGCCGTGACAACTCTCTGATCCCGGCCTCACCTCCGACATCGAAGCATTAATTCACCTGATCGCGCACCAACTCAAGCGACATGCTAAGCCGTACGGCGACCTCGCCCCATCACATCACAGGTAATCCGACCCCCCTATAAAGAGGAACCCCTCCTTCTCAATGGGGGGTTGAAGGCAGAAGAAAGGAGGCAGAACGCTTCTTCCTTCTTCCTCTCTCCCAAATTTAAACCCCCTCTAACTTAAGCATCGGAGGGCCGGCGCCGGAAACCCCGGCCACCGGCTTTTTGCAGGTCCCCCCTCCACGGAGGACGCCGCTCGCCGATAGATCGCCGCCCGCCAGAGTTCGCCGAAGCTTTTCCTCCTCAGTCGACGGCCGCACCCGGGTCCAATTTCCAGCAACAGTTTCCATTGTACACAATTCTAAAAACCATTATTTGAAAGATTGTTTAGGTGTTTTTTGTTATAATCACTCTAGTATGGCACCAGGAGCAGTCATTGTTTGAATAAAAAATCTTTCTAAAATTTACATTTTCAAGTTGGTTTGGAAAATATCATTGCATTCTATATATAATGATAAGAACGCGTTACAGTTTAGCTGTTATTATCCATTTTACTGCAAATAATAGCTAACAACCGCCTTTCTTTTAGTTCTAACATATTTTGTTTTGGCCTGATTTGAGCAAATATTATAATGATAAATTTCAGGATGTTACAACATATTACTTTTTCTACTTCATACCAATTTGAAGCAACACTAGATGTATTTACTTTTGCATTATTTGTTAGAAAAAATATAATTTGCATAACACTTCATTTCAAAGGTTTTGCAAGTGTTATAAAAAGAGTGAAAAGTGAACGTGCATTAAAAGTTTTTTAAATGCATAATTTCATACCAAATTGTAATATAAATATAAAGTAAGTCAAAAATCTCATATTTCTATTTCGTCGTATATTCGCTTGTTTTGTTATAATATTGTAAGACAGAGACAGAATTATATCCTCTATCTAAATAAGTCCCAAAATTATATTATATATTTAATTTATTTTAATTTGCTATATATTAAAAACTATTTATTATTTTATTTTTAATTTATTTTTGAATTTTGGAACCTAAAATAGAGAGGAAAGGAGGGAGAATATGGAGTCCTAATCCTTTACTCCCTCCCTCCCTCCCTCGCCCCTCCTCTAAGTATGGATGCCACTAGCTTCCCATCAACTCCACCCTGGTCTCCTCCTCTCCCTCTCTCTCTCTCTCTCTCTCTCTCTCTCTCTCTCTCTCTCACTCACTCACTCACTCACTCTCTTTCTCTCTCTCGCACCTACCACCTCAGCTGGATTCTGCCGCTTCTCCTCCCTCCCCTTTCTATCCATGTCATATATTCTCCCTCTACGCTCCTGCGAAGTGCAAAATTTTGTTGATATTAGATCAAGGCTGGTTCAAATGCGGCCAGACCCGACATATTCTCCAATGTGGCATGGGTACCATTTTGTATATGGATTTGGGCTTGGGATGCTGAGTTTTGTTCTACTTTTATCTTAACTAGCGTATATCCCGCTCGCTGTGCATGGTGCAATTTTTTCTTCTTATTTTTTTAATTATTTTTGAAATATAATATAGAATAGATAAGTTATAATAGATGACATAAATATAATAGGATATAATAGATTTAAGAGCCCAACTATTTTTTTAAATAAGGATTGTATCAGTAATATTGTTAGTACAGGTCCACATGGCGAATGAAGAGCTTAGTATAATTTGAGCCTCCATTCTAATTATATATAATTAATAATATATGCAGCAGATAATAAATTATAATCAAATAGAATAGATATAAGAATCGTATATGTTATCCAAAATAAAGAACATATCAAGGATATAATAATATGGGCACGTACATGGCAAATGGAGCAATTTGCACAAGCAAAATCTCCATTTTAGTATTAGACATATATAAATATATAATAAATAATAAATTATATAATCAAATATAATAGAAATAAGATCTTTTTTATTATCCAAAATAAAGATATTATTAATGATACCATTAATATAGACATCCATGCGGCGCATGGAGAGTTCTGCACAAGCAGCACCTCTATTTTAATACATACATACATGCGCGTGCGCGCGCGCACATATATATATATATATATATATATATATATATATATATATATATATATATATATATATATATATATATATATATATATATATATATATATATATATATATACAACAAATAATAGAATATATAACCAAATAGTATTGCCATAAGAGCTTTATTTATTATCCAAAATAAAAACCATATTAATGATATTGTTGATATAAGAATCCATATGATGAGATCTGCACATGTAGAGCCTCCATTTTAGTATATTATATATATATATAATAGATAATAAATTATATAACTAATTAGAATGGGTATAGGAGCTTTTTCATTATCCAAAATAAACATCATATTCATGATATTATTGATACCGAGATCCAAATGATGAATAGAGAGTTATGCACAAGTAGAGCCTTCAATTTATTATATATACTAGCATATAGCCTGCACAATACACAGGATGTCTTTTTTTATTTAGAAAATATTCTACCTCTAAAATATTATTTATATTAGTTACATAGTTTTTTAAAAATAATATATATTTTATTAATACATAAAATATTTATTGTATTAATAAATTATTTATTAGTTTTTGATATAATATAATTTGTTAATATACTATTAAAAATATTAATATTCTAAAAATATTATTATATTAAAATACTATTAGTATTATCAATATTATTAATTTTATTAATTTTTAAATAAATAGTTTTATTTTCAGTTAATATATTAAAATATAATTTTCTAGACCTGCCGCCCACTGTACTCCCCTTCGAAGCTATCCACTGCAGTACTGTAAATTGTCAAACCATAAAGAAAAATTTCAGTTTCATCTGACCCTAAATTGGCAGAACTTCATCTCAACAGGCTTTTTACCAGGTGAGAGAATAGCTTATACACAGTTGGGTGTGACACTGGTTGGACAAAAGCATCCCCGGCCGTTTTATTCCTTTCATCTCTCCCCTGCTCCTCAACGCTGTTCGGCCTCATCTATGGGCGTAATTTCATGTTTCTTGTCATATATATAGAAAAGATCGATGAAAAACAGCATAGAAGGAGCAAAGAAATGGGGGGTTTGTTCTAAAAGAAACCATCTTTATGTTCTCTCTTTATTAGAATTAAGAGTTAGCATATTTTTTTTTTTTTGCCTCTCTTCCTCCCTTAATGATACATCTCCTCCTCCTGGTATTATTAAACATTATTAAGCTTTTAAAAATATTACTAATAAAATATTATTTTTACTCAAATAAATTATTTCTATTTAAATACTATAGTATAATTAATATTATTAATTTTACTATTTTTATTAAAATATTATTACTTTCGATTACTATATTAAAATTTAATCCCCTAGACCTTCCATGCCATAGAAGAAGCATTCTATTTTTGTACCCAAAGAAAAGAAAAAAAGTAGTTTCCATCGCTGCTAAAGCTGGTGGCACTATCTGTAGAATAGCACGCTATGCAGAGTAGATCAACTGTGCCGATCTAAAGTCTAGAACAAATGCTAAGGCCCTTTATCACTCCTTATTAAGAAAGTCAATTCTCATTCTCCTCTCTTTTTCTTATGTCATACTATCTATCACTCCCCACTAAAACTCTCACTCGCTTTTCTTTTTTCTTATATCATATTAAATGAGACACAAAAATCATCATATAGGTAGCATGCTTGATTCTTACTAAAATTCAAAAATCAACATTCACTAAAAGATAAGATTTACAATCGCTAGAGAATAAAATAACTGTTCAAAAAAATAAAATAAAACTAAAAATAGAATTCTAAACTCATTAAAATTAATGACTAATTAAATAGAAATGCATGTAAGATTTGGCAATGAATCCCAGCACTGCTGCCGCTCCCGACAGCAGAGTGCCTGCCGCTCCCGACAGCAGAGTGCACCCGTTGCACAAAAGCAGCGCGTACGTATAAACCTTTAAACTAATGAAAAATGGCAGTATAGTCCACATCAGATGAGGTAAAAAAGTTTGATCCACGGCCAACGTGGCACATCATCACTTTGGTTCATCAAAAAATTTGTTTAGATCTCTGTAACTCGACAGTCCCACCTTCGGTTGGCTCCACCTAGTCGCCTCCGCACGCCTCGCCCATCCGGTCGGTGTACACCATCGTCGCAACTCCTTTAAATAATGTGTGATGGGACCGGGATATATATATATTAGATTAGATATATTAGCTATATATAATACATAATAAATCATATAATCAAATAAAATAGATATTATCTAAGGACGGGAACCATGGAGTATGTCCGTCTCTTCCAATGTTTGGGCGATGGTACCAGCAGCAGCAACTCCGTGTTCCCCCGTAAGGCTCAGGGTTCGATCCTATTATCCCTTCACGTCGACGGAGAAGAATTCAACCATGAGAGGAAATTTGCCAGTGATGGCTGAGACGATCCATGCTCCGACGCGCAAGAAATCTAAGGCCCGGAAGCAGGACAGAAGGTAGCAAGGAGAGGCACGTCAAGGGGAAGAGCATTTCCAGATGTCCTCTTCCGCAAAACCCTAGCTTCCATTTCCATCTCTCCATGCCGTGGCGCCGCCGGATCGATCCGTCTCCGGCAAAACCAAAGCTTCATGAGCGACATGGCCCTGCGAAAGCTCCACATCTCGTTTTTCTGAATATATACGTATTTGTTCTTGTAATTTGGGCTATATACCATGCGTGCAATTATATTTATGCAGGTAGATAATAAATGAAGGCATTTGGAGTGCTTTGAGAGCCGCACAATGAGTGATCCTAAGTTATATACCTATACTAAGAATGTTTTGAAATCCATGTAGATAGATGAATAGAATTTGGAGTGCTTTGAGATTTGTGCAATGGGTGATCCTTTAAGGTTACTTTGAGATTTGTGCAAGTGGATGAATGAAGTGTTTGGACTGCTTTGAGATCTATATGATGAGTGATTCTGAACTACGAGCCATGTTGATAAGGATGGGTGGGGGCTTAGAAAGGCCAAATGAAAGGATGAATGGATGAATAATCATTCACAACAAGAGAAGAGGATGGATAAAGTGAGCTACAAGCTCAAGCTGTATCATATATCAAATAGTTTAGTAATCACAATCTGTCCTTCACCATCTACCACATAGTCTATTTATACTAGTCTAAGCATTAATCATGCTCCAACTTACTAAGCATCCATTACAATTCCCAAACCCAAAATAAATGCAGCTTCAACTTACTAAGCACCCATTACAATTCCTAAACCCAAAATAAATACAAACACAACTTACTAGAAATTAAAGAAATAAGACTTTGACTTCATGACCAAAGGTTGCTTCTTCTACACTACATCATCCTCCCCGGGTGAGAAAGAACTCGTCCTCGAGTTGTCATCCAAAATCGCTATGATACGCCAATATGTGATGCATATGAAATGCAAGAGGAATGTAGAATCTAAACCCATAATTCAATTTGGCTTGCAAAAATGTCGTGTCCATCTTTTGCCAATAAATTCCAAAGTCTGGTAAAGCCTCGAACCGTGACCAAAGATCCTTGAGAATATCATCTTCAATTGAAAGTGCTATGAATATCTCCTCTTGATATAGGATCTTTGGATTGTTATTAAGGAAATCACTCAATAACTTTCTGAAATCAAACGAACCCTTCAAGCATTTGAACTCATGATTTCTGAAAGATGGAGTTTGGTTCCACATCATTATGTTGAAATAATCTCTAAGCTCTTTGAAGCATAGTTCTCTACATGTCTTATGAAAGACTTCATTGAAAAGGTCTACTCCTTGAGAAGAGAGTAAGAGCAAGTCCTTACTCTCATCCAAGACAACGACATTAGTATCACGATAAATTTCTTCTAATGACAAAGACAAATGCTCTGAGAATATTAGACTATTATTCTGAATTTGTTCTTCATCTGGATAAACATCATATACAGGTGGAGAATTCCAATCCACACAACATTCTTCTTTCTTAATGTCACAAACATTTTCTTGAAGATTGAAAATATTTGAACTATGCCAAACTTCATTTGAATCAAAACTTAGAGTTGCAAGCACTCTATAGATCATAAGACTTTCACCTTCTTCTAGTTCAACCTCCACATGCTTAATGTCACCTTCTTCATCATACACGGGCTATTTTGAGCTATCAAGGTCTTCTTTTTTCATAAGATTTATGTGAACATCAACCTGTTTCTTTGGACAAGTGTAGTGATAATGACCAACCTCTCCACACTTGAAACAAGAATTAGATTTATTGCCACGATCATAGAAATTTGAATTAGTACCCTTACCATGAGAAGAGTCTCCTTTGGAGGGTGGGTAAAGACTTTGTACCTCCACAATTTCTTCCTTCCACTACGAAAAAGCTTAGCCTCTACTTTCAAGGTTAGTTGATACGCATCATTGAGTTTCCATAATCGATGCATTTCTACTTCATCCCGAATTGGAATTCTTAGACCTCCAACATACCTCGCCACAAGTTGTTCTTCGGATTCTTGAAGATCATTGTGAGCCATTAGCTTGTAGAATTCTTCAGTGTAATCAATCACACTTCTAGACTCTTGACAAAAATTGTTGAATTGAGAAAAGACAATTTGAGCAAAATCCACCGGAAGGAATTTCTCCTTAAGCCTACATTTCATTTTCTCCCAAGAAGAAATCTTAGGCTTTTCTTTGCGAAGCCGCATCTCTTGAACTCTATCCCACCATGCTAAAGCATAACCACGAAGCCTTGTAGCAACAAGCTTCACTCTTTGAATCTCCGGTGTCTCCTTGTATTCAAAGAATTTTTCAATGGCGCTAAGCCATTCAAGAAACTCTTCGGGTTGAAGGCGACCATGGAATTCCAGTAAATCAATCTTCAAAGTGTCAGAATCACGATGGAACATCCTTTCCATTCGTCCTCCATGATTGGCAAATGGATTCACATCCGATTCGTCAATAAAAGACCCACAGCTTGAACCACCTCGCTCATTACGAGCTTCTTGGCGTTCAAGACGCAAAGTAAGTTCTTCGACTTGTCTTCGAAGTGCTTGAAGTTCATCATCCCTTTCGTCCCTCATTTGGTTGCCACGTCGTCCTCTACCTCCTCGTGCCGCCATGAGAAGGAAGAGAATAACCCAAGAGCATAATCACAAGCTCTGGTACCAAATGATAAGGGTGGGTGGGGGGTTGGAAAGGCCAAATGAAAGGATGAATGGATGAACAATCATTCACAACAAGAGAAGAGGATGGATAAAGTGAGCTACAAGCTCAAGCTGTATCATATATCAAATAGTTTAGTAATCACAATCTGGCCTTCACCATCTACCACATAGTCTATTTATACTAGTCTAAGCATTAATCATGCTCTAACTTACTAAGCATCCATTACAATTTTCAAACCCAAAATAAATGCAGCTCCAACTTACTAAGCACCCATTACAATTTCCAAACCTAAGCAAACTTTGAGACTTGTGCAGGTGGATGAACGAAAGGGTTTGGAGTGCTTTGAGATTGGTGTTGCGGGTGATCATTAACTGTGGGCTATATGCTGAGGATGCTTTAAAATTTATGCAGACGGAAGAATGCAGAAGTTCAAAGTGTTTTGAGATCTATGCCATGGGTGATCCTTAACTATAGGCCATATACTAAGAATATTTCAAAATCTCTGCAGATGGATGAATGAAGGAGTTTGGAGTGCTTTGAAATATGCACGGTGGGCGATCTTTAACTACAGATCATATACTAAGATTATTTGAGATCCGTTTATAAGTGGTTTGGAGTGCTTTGAGATGTGTGCCATTGATGACTTTTAACCATGAGTCATCTACTAAGGATGCTTCGAGATTTGTTTCGCACGAAAGATTCTTTAAGATTCTACCCTATTTAATATATGTGTTCTACAACCGCTTCATGATATTTGCTACCATATTGTTGACGGCGAAGATGAAGAAAAGGGCCATTTTGGAATAGTTTCGCAAGCCGAAGGATCGGTTTGAGACTTTTTAAAAGAGCGGGGGATGTCTTGGAGAAATTATAATTTTTCAAAAATTTTTGTTGGTCTTGTATGCAAGCTGGCCAAATGCAACCAGATTAGTATATTGTCGGATGTAGCATGAGTATCATCATCTTGGATTTGGATCTGGATTTGGGCCCATCGCTTGCTTCCATTTTTGATGAGGTTATTAATTATTTCTAATAAATTTGCTTAGAAAGGCAAAATAAAAGATAGTCATGATTCGACCATATTAGACTTGATTTGCTAAGAGTTGGGCATGGACACGACCATATCAGATTTGTTGCCACCCCTCCCGAGCAGGCCATAAAATTTAGGGCAGGACTTCTCATCCTACGAAACACGAGAATTCGAGGAAGATAGGTCAGGGTCATCCGTCCTTCCGTCCGTCTCCATCATGGCCATGTTGGAGACGGCGACCATGGAGTATGCCCGTCTCCGTACCAGCAGGAGCAACTCTGTATTTCCCCGTAAGGCTCAGGGTTCGATCCTGTTATCTCTTCATGTCGACGGAGAAAAATCCTTCCATGAGGGGAAATATAGGGTTGAACGCTGAGGCAATGAAAGCTGCGATGGGCAAGAAATCAAGGTCCGGAAGCAAGAGGGATTGGAGGTGGCAAGGAAACACGGCAAGGGGAAGGCCAAGGCATCCTCTTCTGCAAAACCCTAGCCTCCGTTTCCGTCTCGCCATGCCGTCGCACCGCCGGAGCTATCTCTAGCAAAACCCTAGTTTCATCAGCTCCATGACATATCTCGTCTCTTCTTCTGGTTGATGTTGCTCGGATTCAAGTTGATCAAGAATATCGATTGAGAGATCCATGTATTTCCAAATGTACTCTTACAATGTGTAAGAAGAATATCTGTAATAGATTCATTTGTCGTGAATATATGCGTACATTTATTTTTATGTTGATGTTGAGTTTTTATCCTGAGATTCCTTCTCTTATTATCATTTTGTGCCATGTTTTTGGGTCATTTCTGCCGTTGCATATACCATGGATGGTTGATTACCATCAAAGATATCGGATTTAATATTTTTCACTTTCTTAATACCTATTCCCGAGTTTAGGAATGAGGGGAGGGAGGATATGGTTAGGGGAGGGGCCAGATCTGGATAAACAAATATGTTGGGAAGAATTTGAAGCTCTTCTTTTGTGAATCTCTAGATTTTCGGATGCAGGAGAAGGATCTCAACCAAGATGTGTGATGGCTGCAAAGAATATATCCTGAAATCTTGCTCAAAATCAGATTAGGCATGGTAAAGGAAATTATTGCATTTGGAGATTTGGTGAATCCTCTGAGCATTAGCCATTGTATTCTAAGTATGGGCTGATTGATTGCAATAGGTTCAAAAGTACTACATATTTGAGGAAGCTAGGATGAGAAATATGGCTTTGGATGCAGATGCACTGAATATGGAAGCTAACCTATAGAAAGAGAGTTCAGGCCTGGTAAGTATAGAATGCCCCCAGATAGAGTATTCAGGCAGCAAACAAGGTTGCTCGTCGTCTCTTCTTTATATGGAATAAGGCTGATAAACCTTGTCATGGTAAGTGTGAACTGGTACATATATAACAGAAGGTTCACTTCTACACAGACTATCTTCATGGTGAACCAAACCATCTTACCTTGAATGACAATTTTTGAAGGAAAAGTTTTAAATAATACACCCAATACTTCATTCACAATTCCTGATTAAGGGAACGATAAAAAGTAATTGTTGGAGATAAATTACAAATTTAGCTTCTCCGATGCATCAAGAAATTGGAAGGCTTCATAACTGAAAAAAAGCAGTGCGAGGTCTGCACATATCACCAAGCTGTGCTTCTGTAGTTGTCAGGGGTTGCTCAATTGAATAGGGCTCTTCAGAATTTTCAGAAAAAAAAACTCTCCCAACAAGTGCTTCCAGTAAATAATATGAGGAGTTACAAAGTGGAGGAAGCACAAGAGCATGATGAATATTTGAGGATTATCTCACAGCCTATCATGGTTAATTCTTTTTATATTTGGAAGAGATGGTTATGGTAGCAATAGCAGCTAAAACCTTCATCCGTACCCTGATAACTTCTTGAATCCTTGAGTTTGAACTTATTTGCAATTTGCACATCAGAGCATAATTCAGGTAATGTTTTCTATGTTGCCGTTGCTGCTGCTACTTTTAGTTCTTTTCCTTTTTATTTATGGTTCATGCACTCTGCTGCACGAGTCCACATGCGATGCAGTGCACTTATCAGATACAATTTATGGTAGACCAATCGAGTCAGGCATGAGTAGCCATGTTGATCTCTATGCAGCCATCAGAGGTTACAAATTATCAGCATAGATTGAACTATCTTCCTGTTTTTATATATTGTTTAGTTATCAGTTTAGATTGGACCGTATTAAGTCTTTTACAATTAAATGCAGTTCGAGGAGATAGGTGTCGATTCTCCATCACAATGGAAATATTAAAAACAATAAGAGGGAGATGACTTACTGAATTCGGGAAAAAAAGGCAAGAGACACAACCGTTTATTACAGAGATGGTGGTTATATTTCTTAAATTCTAAGGTTCCTGAGGGGTTAAGCAATTTTCAAGTGGAGCATGCACATCTTTTCCATCTCTTGATAGCCATGAATATGTACATTTGCCCCCGCTTTACCTTCTTACTTACTATTATGCCTCATACGTACAGTCAGAAAAATTGATATTCTGACAACTATAGTTCGATATTATTGAAACCAAAACCTGCAGCTTAAATTCACCGTTTTGTAACATACCATTTATATTCTATTACAACTAGGAAACTAGGACCTCTGATATAAATTATGAAATCAAATGCGGGCACTGCATATATGGAGAAGGTTTTGACAAGTTAGCCAGCCTTACCTCTTTACTTTATTTATTTGTTTTTTCATATGCTTTTGGTTGTTCAGTTGTGAATCGTAGTTCTGTTATCTTAAATTCTTTTTGGTCCTGTGGCTTTTGCCAAGGTACGCATGTCCAATTATGTTCCAAGTTAGTATTTGACGTGTTAATACATTGGAGGACATTGTGCGAAGAAGGAACACCACAGCAACCTTACATATCGCATTTTTATGTATCAAAAGTTAAGGAAATTTCCTGTTTAGTCATAGGTTTTGCAGTTATATTCTAAATTAATTTTTTTAGTTTAAATAAAATGCTACATTTTGTCCTCTGATTTTTTTTTTTAATAATTGAGGGAAATTATACATGTGATGGTCATCTTTTTTCTGACCTTTCTTTTTTTAAAAATTAAAAGTAGCAGGTCTACATATTGATATGCAATCTACAAACATGAATGAAGTTGCTAGTTAAATAATACTTATGATATATTGGATGAATCCTTAGGGATCAGTCATTTGAAGGCCTGTAAGAAGTTAAAAGGCATGTGTAGTTCATAAACATGTAAAAGCCTTAGTAATCAACCTGATGTTAAAACATGGATAGTCATTTGAATCCTTAGGAATCAACCTGATGTTAAAACATGTAAAAACCTGACATCAACATAACACATGAGAAATTAAATAATACTATATCATTACAGATTAGAATGACCGACACGCATAATTCTTCAGTTTGTTAGTGCATATGCAGCTCCTTCTTGCCATGTGGCTTGTCGTATCACATTCACAGCCACCTTCTTTAGTTCACCACCGCAGTTGGAATACAAAATTCTTGAAGCAGCAGTTGGTCTACTTAACCATCAAACAGTGCTTCTAAAAG
This sequence comes from Phoenix dactylifera, assembly GCF_051530095.1. Classification (NCBI taxonomy): domain Eukaryota; kingdom Viridiplantae; phylum Streptophyta; class Magnoliopsida; order Arecales; family Arecaceae; genus Phoenix; species Phoenix dactylifera. The sequence continues at coordinate 49,856,111 of NC_143191.1, read as the reverse complement.
ATTTGTTGCCTGCAAGTCATTAGTGCCGTTCCCTTCAAAAATATCACAGGCAGCAATTTCCTTTCTACTCTTCCTCTCCTCGATCACAGATTCAATTGAATCTGCACAATAGTTCCTTCTAACCTGCTTGAGAGGTTTCTCAGCTACGGTGAACTTGTTTCCCTCTCGGCTTCTTTCAGGAAAGCCTGCCCAAACTGGAAGGAAGCCATGCTTAGGGGATTACATAGGAAATAAAAACATACCAGAACATTGCCCATTCACTAAGGCATGGAGCTTAAACATCTTAAATATTTTAATAGTAAGATGAGGCCACAAGACATTGATAGCTAGTATTTAAAAAAATCATATTTTATTTGATACTATTGATGGCTAACCATAAAGAATTCGGAGACAAATGTTACAGGACCAGCATTTTCCTTAACCCAGGCAAATATGCAAATCAGTCTCTTGCCTTCCTTACATAGTCAGCTTTTCCAACTAATTTAACACTATCTTAGACAGCCATAATCCACATACATTAAGTTTCAGCAAACTTTTACCCAGCCAAATAGTCATTTGGTTATCTTATGTCTGAAATGTATAGTTGGTCATGGCCTTTGGGAAATTTGGAAGGATAGAAGTGATCAAATTTTCTGAGGAAATGGAAAGATGTAATTGTGCTATGTATGCAAGATGAAGGAGCAAGATATGGTGGAATTTTAGGGATGAAATGTGTAGGCTGGTATGGGCAAAAGCAGATTTGACCTTTTCTGGATGAAAACTAAAAAAAAATAACTAATTGATATGCACGATGGCTTCAGAATAGCTCTTCAATTAGCTGTGAGAAAATTTTGGTTAGAATCTGGTGTTCAAGGTGTAATTTATTACATTAATAGCAGAGCTGTTTGGCCAGGCAAGATGAAAGACATTAAAACAGATATTGAGCTTACTGGAACAGTTTGAAGCAGTATTCTAAAGTGCAGTGCATATGGTTGCATATGTAGATCCACTCTTGACTGCACTGAATTTCCTGTGTGTGGTTAGCATGTTAGGCATTACCACACATGAGCCGAAAAGGCAATCCAATTAATACTATGCAGCCGAATATTGATTATCATTATGCAGCTGCATATAAGGCTCATTTAGCATTATGGGACCAAATATGTGGTCCACTCTTAGGTGGCCTATGTAGATGGAGCATGTAAAAACCGATTGTTAGGTTGGATGTGGGTTTTGACTATGTTATAAAGCTATTAGTATTAAATACTAAGCACTGATTGTTGTTATTATTATTCGTACTGATATTATTTATCCAGAAAATATTGCAACTATTATTCTTATTTTGTTGTATTTAATGTCTTTTATTTATTGTTTTATAGATAAAAATACTAATTGCGTCCGTGCTATGTGGTCACTTGACTATCCTACCAAAACACTGGTTTGAAGAGGAGATGGCAACATATATACCAAGGAGACTTACTTCGGAAGACTACCTGGTACAGCTGCTTCAATTGGTTTACAAGGACATCAAACAATGATGTTTTGAGAGAACACAGCATGGTGTATCTTTCTTGTTATGGTATTTTATTATCCTTTGGGCTGAATTATTAAAAGAATAGTCAGCAACTATTTTATATATACCTCTTCATAGAGCTTGCCTTTGATTGGAAAACAAGATGAGAACACAAGCAGTTTCAACGGGACCCACATGGTAGTTGGTTAATCTAGTGCAGTTGTGGGACTTAGGATTTAGTCCTAGGCTATTGAAACAATCAATATGTTATGAACTGGTTTCAAGCATGCAGGGAACTAAAAAGGAAGACCAAATAATAAAATACGATGAAAAAACTAAAAAAAATAAATGATCGAACAATTCTTGTCAAAATCTTACAATGCATGATACATATCTTATGATCTGGGTCAAATCGCCCTAACCAATCTGGATCTCATCCTTGGATTAGGATCAGTTATGACTTAGGATCATAGGAACTAGATTTGTATAATGGATTATACAGTTCCTTGGATCATAAGTCCAACTTGATCATGCTTTTACACAAATATCATCCCAAGTCCATTTCCTATAACTTTAGCTAAATGGCTTTTAACAGTATCTAGTCACTTGGGCTGTCAAAGTGGAGGAAGCTGTTTGTGAACAGCTCATCGGCTCGAATTCAGCTCAAAAAGGGCTCACTCAATTAGTAGATGAGCTGAGCACAAGCTAATCTTAGCTTGCTTGTATCTGGCGCAATATATCTCAAAACACATTTGATCATTCTTGTTACATATACTAATTATAAAATTATATACCTATTATTTTGAATTACTGGACTTCATGGCATTAACCTCATCCTAAGTTGCTCCTGAATTGTTGGATCTCATCTTTAGAGGTCTTCAGCCAAATTCTGATATCATTTTCCTTACCCAACTACCTTACTCTTTTCCACTCTCTCAAACGGTGTAAAAATAAACCTAGTCATCATCCTTTACAACTTAAGATGTTGCAGCCATTAGATCTTTTGATCTAATGGCTGAGCCTGTTCTTAGAAAGAGAATGGAGCAAATGCATGCTGGTCCTAGCCATCTTCATCTCCACTCACCCAAGATTTCCTCTGGCTCTTCACCACTTCCTCCATCACCATGTTCGCTGCCTTCCATTCTCAACCTCTCCTTCACCTTGTTCTTTTGTTCATAGTGATTTACATAGCCTCTAGTCAATGCTAACCCTCTTTGTTCACCTAACGGACAGCTGCCCACTTCGTCAATGAAGCTATCCACCACCTGGCATTTTTTTTTTTAATTTGAGCCTGACCAAGCCAAGCTTAAGCTAGTTTGTCTAATAATCTGAGTTAAGCATGATTTTCCTAGCTCAGTTACACTCAATATAGGCATAATCTATTCACAACTGAGCTTGAGATGAGCCTAGCTTGCTCATGTTCAACTTGTTTGCACTCCTACCTATCACTAGTAATTCTTGAGTACTAAAGTTAGCAAACCTGTTATAGGAGTTAATGGATTTACAAGTAAGAAGTGAACATTTGTACTTCTATAAACAAGGTTGTGTATAGCAAACGGTCCCCTTAAGGCTACAGGACACCAAATTGCCTTACGCGCTAGGCACCAAAAAAGTGCTTGCAAGATGCTAATTTAAAAATGTTCAAAAAATATATTAGAAATAAATATTATATGCATTTGAAAAAGATACAAACATTATAAGATTACTTAGTCAAGTTTCAGCATCAAAAATCTTACTTCACATCTTTCAAAGTATCACAACAAAGTATCACTCCTTATGCCATGTTTTTAAACAATCAGATATTGGACATCCTTTAGTAGCTTCAAAATTCAAATATGATAGTAAATACCACTTTCCAAGACAAGTTTGATGTTTTCAAACAAAACATAATACCAAAAGGTAAATCATTGAATAACCTAGAGTAGCCCTTTTATTTTTAAGGACTTCAATATACCAAAATAACTGTCAAAATAAAGCTAATAAACTCTAGAACAATGGGCAAAAATTGGATAGAAAGAACACTAATGGACATTGGAGAGGCACTTGCCTAAACACCTCTTGCTTTGCCCTAGGCACCTGCCTAGGCATCTCCCTTGTAAACTTGCTTCAAGGGCCTCCTTGCCTCACGTGAGCGCCTAGGCAAGTGTTGAGAGTGCCTTTGATAACACTATTTACAACCATATTCTAAAATCTCATCCTTGTGTTTCTAAAACCTTCGTTTTAAATGAATAATTGAAGTTCTTACCAATAAAAAGGGATAACTGAATTGAGAGGTAGGATATAAATATCTTTAATAATCAAAGAAAATGGTTGATTCTAAATACATACTATATACGGGTCTATGATGGTGAAGATTAGACCATATATGCATGGCCCCTTATCCTCTATTTACCTATTTTATAGTTGACTCAGATTTCAAATTCTTACAATTTCTTTTATACTTTTGATATTTTGAAAAGAAACTAGAAAAATTAGAAAAAAAAACTTACGGTATGCAGCTTAATCCATGATCTGATTCAATCTAACTGACTCTATGATTTATGACTTGATTTCAATATCACAACATTAAGGAGAATTACAAAATATTACAGGGACCCTTTTATTTTCTTTTGGCTAAAAGCAAGTTTAAGGTTAGCATTTTTGCAAAACTATGACCCTATAGGCAAAGGCTCCTCTTGAATTTCATTCTTTTTATATAACATGAGGCTTTAAGGATCTGATATACAAATGAAACATGATATTCCATACTATCTGAGTTTCTAATAGTAAAGTATTCTTTTTGCAAATGATATATTGCACTGCAGAGCAAGTTACATTCCTTTGTAGTTTCTATCACATATTTGAACTTACTTCTATTATTAATGTAAAAAGGCATGACACCATTTTATATGACATATATTGAAGCTGCGCAGTGCACATGTTAAACTGCAACCATCACAAATATATACAATGACTTATGATCTTATATTTCTAGAGGTTAGTTAAGACTAATAGATCATGTCTATAGGCTAAATGTTTGAAAAAACAGAATATGTGGTATATATCAGCATGCTAGTTGTGAAACTTTTAACAGACATACTTATTTTCCATATAGAGCTTGTAATATACCTGAATTATGCTGCAAAATAAGTATATTGTGCAAACACTGGCAGGATGTTAGACACAACGTGGTAATCCTTGATCAAACGTAAGCACTAGAACAATTGAATTATGGTCTGGCCATGGCACGATACTTAGTTATTTGGATAAGAGATGCTATTGCCTAGCCTTAAAGCAAGCAATCAACACATTCAAGTGACTCATGCTCTAAAAGTACCAAGCTTTCTAGCAACAAACTCCTAGTGTGGTCTAATAGTATTTGTGCATTATGGACCCCACAATGAGTACATAGGTTCACCATTGTATCATGATTCCAACCACTACATGCACATATGAGGAAGCATAGCTCAACTAGAAAGTATGAGTCAACATAGTGGAAAGTTTACCTACATTGACTATCCCAAGGAACATAAGGAATGGTAAACCCAAAAGAAAATTATCAAGGTTGTGTTTGGTTACAAGATGAAAGGTGGCATAGCCATAAATATCCCCTTGAAGTGCTTCTATTTCTAGGTTAAGTCTAAATCATATTTCATCAGAGTTATATAATTGCTGGTAACCATTGCAGGTTAAGTGGAAATGCTATTTGGTCAGAATAAGGGTTAACTTGAGAATAAGCTATTAATAGGGAAAGGACCTTTTAGACAGGATAAAGTTAGCCTAGTTAGATGTGTTAATGACCCGTTGACCAAAATAATGACTTCTTGGCTAATGCTTCATCTTTGGCTGCGTAAATGGATAAACTCCACTTATCCCCACCCATAATCAAAAAGGAGCTCAGTGTTTTTAATCCCTCATGAAGCATTTTTAAGACAGCATGACGATGATCAAGAATATGAACATTTACTCAAGCCAATGTATTAATAATTCTAGGAGGATTGACTACTCAAACTGCTAGGATTGATGTGTTTCATGTTTCCAGATTGAATGTGTAGGGGAAAAAACCTAACCTAGACGTGATCTTCGATAGGCTGGTTTTTACTGATGATTAATTGATTATCAATAGATTTTGCAATGTCTGATTGTCAGTGTGTTGAGTTTGATTAATATAAGTTCAAAGCCCAAGGGTAAACCCAATAAAGAGACAAAGAAGAACTAAAACTAGATATTACAAAGTCAATGCTGACTTGGAAGAAATAAGGTATAAAAAGAAAAGCATGACCTCCATGATTAAGAGAAGCAAATATTCAAGCAACTACTTTGGTTTAAACAAGTACATGAGAACAAAATTAGTTATTGCAGACACATCTCTAACTTGGGAAGATAGGATTTAAAAGAAAAGGTATGAACTCCGATGATTAAAAGAATCAAATATTTAAGCAACTATTTCATTTTAAATAAATATGATCAAATATTTAAGAAAAGGTATGAACAAAATTAGTCATTGCAGACACATCTCTAACTTGGGAAGATAGGATTTAAAAGAAAAGGTATGAACTCCATGATTAAAAGAATCAAATATTTAAGCAACTATTTCATTTTAAGCAGATATGATCATTGTAGACTCTGTTGAAAGTCCAACAATTTACACAAGATATGAATTAACAATGGCAAACACCCTCTACTGCATTATCAACATGACTAAAATTGTGACCAATGACCCAGTACTCAATTCGTCCCGCATGCACAGGTTTTTCATAAGAAAACTTAACTAGTGAAAAAGCTTTCACCCTCCAATTCATTAGGAAGCTAGTTCTGAAGCCGCATTACCAACCTCTTGGTAAGCAACGATTTATACATGTCTGCCAACCCCCCTAAACAGCAACAGCATGAAGGACAATGCTGAGCTGTTGGTCCTTAATGCTGATCAAGGAAGCCTCCTATAGGTGGATCTCAAAGGAAAAAGTTCAATGATCCTGATGCAGCATACATGGTTGGTATGCTGCCAATTGTCATTCTATGAACATCCATTACTGAGAGGGAGATTACGAAGAACCCCAAAAATGAAGAGATTGATAAAGAAGCTAAGAATCACTAGAAAGGTTTTGCCAAAATGTGATTACTTCCGATCGCTAACATGTTCAGATTTGATTATGCAATTCAGATTTGCATTGCTCCATTCTAGTATAATTTTGTTTTCACCCTATACACGTTAGGTTGAAGCAATGAGTAATTTCATCAGAATTTCCTTCTGAATTTATTTTGGTAACTGAGTAACCGTCACTTTTCACATGATTATATCCACTGGATGTTATTTGTTCCTATTACAGTTACAAAATCTCCTGTCATAAAGAGTATCTTCTTCCAACCTCATTTGATATAAAGTAAAAAAGAGGAAAAGATTCTTATTTGTCAATAGAAATTTATTCCTATCTAAGTCGCAAGACCTCATGTCATGAAGAGAATTTCTTATCATTTGGTACCAGCTTCTTATTCCAACCTCACTCCATTTGATACAAGGAAAGAGGGGGAGAAATTATTATTTTCACCAGAAATTGCATAGAACAAGTTTTTATTAACAACCCTTGCCCGCTCTTGAGATCAAAAGCAATAAACACAATTTAATTCTGTCGATGTAAATAAAAAAAAGAATGAGATCAAGAATCAATCCTACCTCCAAAATGATGTAGAGCAATTGATGCTGCAACCGTAACATTGAGTGATGCAGTCCCACCACCATACTGCGGGATGTAAATAAAGAAGTCACAAATCTCGCATTCCTTCTCCGATAAACCCGTACCCTTCTCGGAAGCAAGACAGAAACCTCAGTAAAAACTAATGGAATAAATACCATAAATAAAAAAGGAGCAAACTTTATGCTAAAAATCAAGAAACAAGAACAGCACCTCGTTGCCGAGGAGGAAAGCAGTACTCTTCTTGAACGGATGTTGGGTCACTGAGATGGCGCCGTCGGTGATCTCCACCCCACAAATGTCGCAATCCCTCTCCTCCTAATGAAATCAAAACAAGCAAAGTGTAAACGAATTGAACGGAGAAACGAACCCTAAAGAAGGAAGGGGGAAGGGAGGGAGAGAGATGCCTTGAGGTAGAGGCGGGCTTGGGAGAGGGAGAAGAAGTGGCGAAAGCGGAGGTGGGAGGTGGAACCGTGGCTGCCGAAGGCGTTGAAGTCGCGGCGGCCGACGAGGACGATCTCGGAGACGCCGAAGGCGGTGGCGCTGCGGGCCAGCGTCCCCACGTTGTGCCGCTTCGCCACGTTGTGCACAAGTACCAGGCTCTCCAACGCGGCCGTCGGCGCCGCGGCCATGGTGGATGGTGGTGGTGGGAGAAGCGGCGGCGGCGGGGAGAAAGGGAGAGGTTGGACTCCAGAGCGAAAGTGATTTTAAACGAAAAAATTCTACATTATTTTCCATTTTATCATCAGGAAAAATAGTATATATAAAATATTATCATATATAAGAAAAATTAATTTGGAAAAAACGATAAGTTCGTCGACAGCAGGGTTCGAACCTGCGCGGGCAAAGCCCAACAGATTTCAAGTCTGTCTCCTTAACCACTCGGACATATCGACGACCGCTGCATGTCATTACTTGTATGGTGATCAGATGAAACCACTCGGTAACCAGACAGGCCGCTTAAGCTCTTCTTCTTTTGGGTCAACGGTGAAAGCAGTAAGCACGGCCGACGTTTGCAGGCTCGGTTAAAATTGGGCCAAGCCTCGGCTTTAGCTTTCTATTTATATATAGAATCATATATTACTAAAAAAAAATTTGTAAAGGAAGCCATTTACATATGTCAAGAACTAGAGTGGATCAATAATTAGAATACACATTATTTTCCAATTATGTAGATTACAAACCGATAGATCTTTATAGCTTGTTTAACCTTCCAAATCATAAGGGCTTGTTTAAACTATTAAAATTACTAAAAAATGTTCTATATTCTAGCACAAGAGGTAGACTCCATTTATTTTGATTAGATAAGTACATAATAATTAGCTAGACTCTTTTTTATGATTATTGGTTTTGATTTTTGGCTACTATTATTTTGAATTTAGACAAGGTGAATATATTCATATTTTTTGAATATTGCACGTACAAAGAACATTTTTATTCTCATATTACTAATCTATAATAGTTTCACTATTGATTCAAGAGCTTCTTTATGCATCATTCTTTTAGTTCAATTGGTTAGGTCAAGCTTTAATGAGGCACATTTTCAAATGTGAAAGTGATGCAGCTTATATTGACATGCTATTTTTGCTAACTAGACATTGCATGATGACAATTAGATAATATGATCCAGACAATTTAAATATTATTCCAAGTTCTAGATGTTGGAGGCTACTTGATAGCACCCTATGGCCATTAGAAGCATTTGACAACCAAAAGTCTATTATTAGATGCTAGACCTGCCATAAGATTATTTTTTTTTGTGTCAATTTGAATAGATTTAGCCCTTCCTTTTGTAGTATCTTAATGTCCAGTTAAATTCTAGAGGAACTTGTAATATTCAAATAAAAGGGTCCTAAAACTTATAAATAATTACGATGGATCTCAATTTTATTATTCAAACCTAACTAATGACCTTTGGAGGTTCTCTTCATAAGATTTTATGGATAATATTGTTTCAATATAAATTTTATAATTTATTTTGAGCAGCCACATGTAGCATGCACTGCCGACTCCACATCGTAAAGGTAGAATTCTTGAATTTTGAAGATGTTGACTTTAATTGAAAAGGGAGATTCAAAAAGAGTGTCCTAGGATACTTAATTTATTAGGTGATTCTTTTCATGCCCTTTATCAGTATTTATGCACATATAGTGCACGTCACCTTAGACAAAGTCCCAAATGGTCAAAGTAAGGCCCTGTTTGGAGTGCGAGGACGAAGGGAGAGCCAACTTGAGAGGAGAGAGAGGGAGTGACTCGGGATGCGTACCTAGGTGCGCCAATTTCCGTGCGGTGGGTGGGGTATTTCCCCAAACACCTGGTGTGGGGCCGAATAGTATAGGGGTGGTGGTATGGACTCTCGGAAGGGGGTTTCGGCTCGACCGGGGGCGGGGAAGGATGGGGGATATGCTGCGCAGGGTGTGGGGGGTGCGATGAAGGACCGGTCTTGGGCGGACGTTGCGAAAGGAACCGTCCGGCAGCCAGCTTGGTCCTGTCACCAGCTATCTTCCTGTGAGCTGGAGCTGCTGCAGAACAGATTCTCCGAGGTGGTGGACATCACGGAGGAGGAGTTGGAGGGTGCACGGGCGGAATGGCGGAGCACTGCGGTCATCGTAAGAAGCCTGGGGAGGACAGTTCCAGGTGACTGGATCGCGAAGGAGATCAGGAGGGTGGGTCGCTTGGACTACAGTGTGGAGTACTTCCCGCTTATGGATGGCTTCATTGTCTTTCGGTTTGCTAAGGAGGGTGACCGCGAAGCTGCAGTGATGAACGGCCCCTGGACGGTGGCTGGGCAGCTTCTGGCGATGGATAGGTGGCGACCAAACTTCGTGCCTGGTGCTGTGGGGGTGGGTAGGGTGGTCGTCTGGCTCCGGCTGCCACGACTACCTCTTGATTACTGGAGGAAGGAGACAATCAATAAAATTTCCGCAAGGGCTGGAAACCCACTGGCTCTAGATGGGTTTACGGAACAGGGTCGGAGGTTTGGTTTCGCAAGGGTGAAAATAGAGCTCGACTGCTCTGGCTCCCTTAAACCGGGGACGCTGGTGAGGGGAAGAACCGGAGGAGTCGAGGAGACCTTCTGGCAAAGCTTCATCTATGAGAATCTACCTGCTCCGTGTTCCAAGTGCGGCCGGATTGGGCATTCGGCGCCGGAGTGTGGCCGATTCCCTCCAGTGGCTGGTACGGGGGAGACGACGGAGACCGGGGGGAGGAAGACGCCTGGCATAGGGGCGGATGATCAGGGGGTTGAAGGGCAGAAGCTTGGGGAAGCTGATGCAGTGGAGGAGCCGGCGGCGTATGGGCCATGGATGGTGACAAGCCGTATCTGGCATAAGCCGGTGGCCAAGAAGATGGTACAGAGGAAGGAGGCAACCGAGTTTGCATCTCGGCCGGACCCGGCGGCCACTCCCTACCGGTCCAGCGAGAACTCAACCGGGGAGTCTTCGCCGGTCGACCTTTATGGGTGGCAGAAACCTTCCAAGGTGGCCCGGCGAAAGACGCCGGAGAAGGATGTCACGATGGCTGGTGCGGGTGCGGCCACTGGTGGGATGAGTCAACCCGGTGCAGATGCCGAGTTAGGCGACGGGTTGGGCCTGGGTCGACTCGATGAGGCTTTGGGCCGGGGAACTGGCCCAGGTGAGTGTGGGCTGACTGATGGACCGAGCCGGGTGTCTGACACACCGGCTGGGCTGGTTGTTGGACTGGGCTGTGGCGGGCTCAGGCTGAGTCCGAGGAAGAGATCCAGAAGCCCATGCCGAGGGCTTGGGTCTAGGGGTCGGAGTGCGACTGGGAGCTGTTCTAGATCGGGGGTGATCCCCCTTCAGCCATGTCCGGAAGGATGGCCGGACGTAGGTGGCCATCGGAGGAGCTGGAGCTCCCCTCCACCGTTCTCGGCGACGGGCAACCGACCCCCTCGGGCGGAGCGCGACGGCAGGGGGGCCGGTGACACCTCGCGGCGTGGGGTGATGGCGGTCTCCGGAAGGAAGACGAAAAGGGCAAGCTCGGCAGCGGCGAGTCTCTCGGCCTCCGGATGGCGTTTTCCGGTTAGGACGTCCGATGAGGTGGGGTGTACGGACTGGCGGGAAGGGAGTGGGATGGCTCCGGACGGCTCCAGGCGAGGTAAGGTTCCTGTGCTTGGCTCTGTGAAGGTTTCATTTTAGCCAATTCCTATGGGCCATGGCACGGCATACACTATGTCAAGCCGTGAAGAGTGTGGTCCTGGGAGGCAGGAGGTGGGGGAATCAAGCTCCAGTGTGGATCCCAAAGGTAGTAGCAGGGATGGGGGGACCAGAGTGGAGTTGTGTGAGGGAACGAAGGCGGGTACTATGGCAGGATCTGAAGCTTCTTGTGGCACGGCACACCATTTGGCACAAGCTGCTGGTGGAGGGGAACATCACCATATCCTGTCCCAATTGATGGCAGCTGTGAAGCAGGTGAACCCAGTGGACTTGGCAAGTGGAGGGACTTCCGAGGAGGCGGTATTCCACGATTGCAACCCCAGGGTAGGGGTTGTGATAAATCCATGGGTGAATTATGAAGGTCCTTCTATGGAATTGCCGTGGCGCGGGAAAGCCTTCTTTCGCCCCGGCTTTTCGTAGGGTTGTGCAGCAGCACAATCCGGACATTTGTGTAGTATTGGAAACCCGGTTGTCGGGACAGAGCCTACAGAAGGCTAGGAGAGCGGTACCGAGGTCATGGGGATTCTATTCAGTGGAGTCTCAAGGGCTATCAGGAGGTATTATTGTTACTTGGGCGCAGGGACCATGTAAAGTGGATATTTTTCATGTTTGTACCCAGGAGGTGATTATGGTGATTTCAGAGGGCAGTATGAGGCCTTGGGTATTTGCTGCGGTGTATGCCAGTACTGATTTTAGAGTGCGACGGATACTGTGGGAGGAGGTGCCTCAGCTAATCAGTTTGGGTTATCCTATGTTAGTAGCAGGTGATTTTAATTGCATTACAGATCCCTCTGAAAAGATGGGGGGAAGACCGTTCACCTATGAGAGGAAGATTACGGAGTTTCAGGACTTTCTGACATCGACTGGATTGATAGATCTGGGATTCTTGGACCCCAGGTATACATGGTGCAATAATCAGCAGGGTCGTGCTAGAGTGTGGGAGCGACTTGACAGAGCTTATGGGACCGCTGGTTGGGTTCAGTGCTTTCCGGATCATCGGGTGAGCCATCTATCTAGGATAGCGTCTGATCATTGTCCTCTATTGGTGAGCACAGATGTACACATTCCAGTTCGACCCCCATTCAGATTTGAGAAGATGTGGCTATGCTATCCGCGGTCGTGGGGGATGGTGAGGGAGGCATGGAGTACACCAGTCAGGGGTGATGCTATGTACCGAGTGTCCCGAAGATTGGAGCTGACGAGGAGACGGTTGAGGAGGTGGAATCGTGAGGAGGTTGGAGACATCTTCAGGAGGATTGAGGAGTCAGAGGATGCTATTACCAGATTACAGATGCAGGAGGCTCAGGGGGGGCCTTATGGAGGGGGAGATGGTAGAGTTGAGGTCACTTTTGACATTGCATGATTGCCTCCTTAGACAGCAGGAGATTTTTTGGAGACAGAAATCGAGGGCTCAGTGGATTGTGGAGGGGGATAGAAATACCAGATTTTTCCACCAGGCGACAATTATTAGGAGGCATCAGAACAGGATCAGAGCCATCAGGGGTGAGGATGGGCAGCTGTCAGAGGATCCGGATATGATTCAGAGGATTATGATTAGTTTTTTCAGGGCCAGGTGGACTGAGCAGACTACAGGAGGGAGCACTGTGGATATTCCATCGCCTTCGATAGGGGTATCTGAGGATGAGACTGATGCACTGATTAAGCCGGTGTCGGAGAGGGAGATCAGAGAGACGATGTGGTCCCTAGAGGGGGACAAGGCCCCAAGGCCGGATGGCGTTCCTCCGTTATTCTTCCAGAGATACTGGATGATTGTAGGACGAGATGTGACGGCGGCCATACAGCAGTTTTTCGATACAGCAGTGATGGCGGCAGATTGGCAGCGGACCTTTATTACCTTGATTCCGAAGCGGCAGGACGCTACGGAGCCGAGTCATTATCGCCCGATTAGCCTTTGTACGACCTTGTACAAGGCTACGACGAAGATCATTGCCGCTAGGTTGAGAGTTGTTCTCCCTAGACTCATTGGTCCGAAGCAGGGGGCCTTCCTGGAGGGGCGGAGCATATCTGACAATGTGCTTATTGCCCAGGAGTTCATGTTTGATCTCGGTAGGGCCCCGATGAGGGGAAGCTTGATGGGGATCAAGCTTGATATGGAGCGGTCCTATGACAGGATGAGATGGGATTTCCTGCAGCAGTCCTTGCAGGGATTTGGCTTTCATGAGACGTGGATTAGATGGGTTATGGGCTGCATTCAGATCCCTTCCTTTGCCATTCTGGTGAATGGTTCGCCATCCCGGTTCTTTGTGTCATCTGGAGGGTTGCGCCAGGGTTGCCCCCTATCCCCGCTATTGTTTATTATTTGTGTAGATGCCTTGTCTAGATCCCTACGCCAGGCAGTGGACACTCAGGAGTTGGAGGCTTATAGACCGGCGGCTGGGGCCCCTGCGATATCTCACTTGCTCTTCGCCGATGATTGTTTGCTTCTTGCCAGGTCGACGCGGCAGGCGGCCCGGGTTATAGGTCAGATTCTTCAGGACTACTGTGCAGCATCAGGACAGAGGGTCAACTTGACCAAGTCAGCCATCATTTTCAGCCCGAAGATTAGATTGGCTATGAAGCACTTGATATTGGAGACTTTGGGGGTGGGTGAGCAGGTGGGCACGATGATGTATTTGGGCATTCCATTGTCCGACCGGCGGTTGCGGAGTTGGGATTGTTTGCCTAGCGAGCTTTGTATCAGACGCAGATTAGCGGGGTGGCAGATGCATACACTATCTATGGCAGGGAGGATCACCTTGGTGCGCTCGGTTCTTACATCGGTCCCTGTCTATCTACTTTCCAATGCCATTGTCCCGGTGAGATTCCTGCGATCCCTGGAGCGGCTGTTTAGGGATTTTATATGGGGGAGGAGCAGTGGTAGAGGTGGTGTTCACTTGATGGCATGGGAGGTGGTGTGCCAGCCGACTAGTTGTGGTGGCCTGGGGGTTCAAGCCTTCGCAGTGAGGCGTGAGGTGTTAGTAGCCAGACATGCGGCTAGATTTGTGCTTGAGCCCGAGAGTCTATGGTCCTCGCTGATGAGGGCTAAGTATGGCGCCTTGGTACCGGGTGTGCGTGTGGGACGTCGTCATTCCCCGGTGTGGAGGGAGATGTGTGCCAGAGCTACGGTGGTGCTTCCAGAGATCGGATGGGCTATTGGCGACGGTCAGTCTATCGATGTGCTGGAGGATAGGTGGGTGACTGAGTTACCGCTTTGCTGTATGCCGACCATGGTGGATTCGACGAGATTAGCAGGGTGGAGGGTCAGTGACCTATTGGATGCTGAGGGGGGGCGATGGAGGGAGGAGTTGGTTCGGGAGGTATTTGGGGAGCAGTTGGCGGAGTTGGTCTTGGCCCGAGCGACCCCTAGGGGGGAGGCGGATAGGCTAGTATGGATATCGACGGGGCGGTCACGGGTGCGAGCTAGGGATCTTCATGCATTGATCAGTAGGGAGCCAGTACGACAGATTAAGGGGCGGTGGATATGGAGGATGCGGGTTCATCCGCGAGTGGCACTCTTCATCTGGAAGGTGGCGTGGGATTGCCTCCCGACTAGGAGTTTGTTAGCTCGGCGTGGTATGAGGATCTCTCAGTGTTGTGAGGAATGTGCAGATATCGAGGAGACTATGGAGCATGTTCTTTTGCAGTGCCCTAGGGCCCAAGAGATATGGAGGAGCTCACTGATTCCGCTACCGGCCTCGGTGATTTCGACGCAGGATCTGATCCATCTGCTGAGAGATTCCATGCGGCGTCCCAGATCTGTTGAGGCAGGGATTTTTGTGGCGTACCTGTCCTACCATATATGGTTGGACAAGAATACCGGTATATTTGAGGGGAGGAGGGCGCCTCCGAGGATGGTAGTAGACCGGGCGATGTTGCTTGCGAGGGAGGTTATCGGGGCGGCTGCGGTAGTCACTTCTGGGTTGGTCAGGGACATCTGGGGTGCTCATCACGCTGTTTCAGCGCCACGGTTTGCCCTTGTTTCTTGGGCACCCCCACCCCTTGGCTATCTCAAGGTGAACTTTGACGGCAGCAGGTCGGTAGATGGTATGTGTGGAGGGGTCGGATTTGTGATCAGGGACCATCTTGGCAGGATGATAGCAGCAGGAGGGCGGCGCACGCTAGGATTTACAGTGGTTGGAGCAGAGTTGCAGGCAGCCTGGGAGGGTATATCCTATGCGAGGCAGATATTTGGAGCCGAGCGGGTGTACCTCGAGGGTGATTCATCGGTGGTGATTGATTGGATTCGGGGAGTGGATCGGTTTGGGGATGGCCACCCCCTCATCCGAGAGTCCCGCAGGATGGCTCAGATGATGGTTGACTTTCAGGCGGTACATGTGTTTAGGGAGGCGAACCGGGTAGCAGATTGGGTCGCCTCCTTTGTCGCCCGGCACTCCGGTGATTTCCTGTGGACGTCTGATGCAGACGTCCCTTCACAGTTGTACTTTTTACTTTCCTGTGATTTGGAGGGTTGTACTCACATTCGAACTATATGAGATGAGTAGCCATTTTTACCAAAAAAAAAAAAAGCCCTGTTTGGAGGAGCTTTTGGAGGGCCAAAAAGTACTTTCTGGCCCTCCAAAAGTACTTTTAGCTAAAAAATGGTGTTTAGTAAATTTTCCAAAAAGCTGTTTCAGCTTTTTTTTTTTTTTTTTTTGGCTAAAAACGGGTTTTCATACAGTACGTGTACGAATACACCCAATAAAGTCAAAAAAGACTAATTCACGGAGAGCCAGTGGCAGCTCCCCCTCCCCCACCCAAAAGGTGTACCCTGAATGATGAGCCGCGAAGGCAGCCACCCAGTCGGCTGCCCCATTGGCTTCTCTGAATATATGTTTGGCCTGGATGGCCACCCCAACCCCACACATCGTCCCTATATCCCGAACCAAGGGTGGTTTGAGCCCCCACCCCTCAGCTCCTCCTGGATCCAATTGATAACTGTGGCTGAGTCGCCCTCCAAGACAATCGCGCCAGCCTGCAGTACCTGCCTCGCATATCGAAGACCCGCCCAGGCGGCTCGTAGCTCTGCCCCGGGAACCGATGTACCGAAAAGCTGACAGCCTCCTGCTGCCACCACTCTGGAGTGCGGATCCCGTATCACAAAACCCGCACCTCCTCGCGCGCCTCCATCCATGACCGATCCGTCGAAATTGACCTTGAGGAAGCTCGGGGGTGGGGGTTCCCAGGTGAAAAACACTTGCTGAGGAGCTGCCGGAGCAGAGAGGGAACCCCAGGTGTCCCGAGCTATCAGAGGTCTATCTGAAGAAGGTCTGATCTCCAATGCCTGGACTCGCGCGAACTCCGCAGCGAACCTCGGTGATACCCTGCGCTCACCGAAGGTGCGGGCGTTCCTCGCCAGCCAGATCTGATGTGCTGTGCAGGTCGCTCGAATAGCCTCCTGACATGTCCGAGGCCGGGCCAGCCACTGCTACATCATCTGTACAAACTGAGGCCTCCCACACCAAACCTCCTGCGGGAACCCTGCCCACAGCCATGCCGACCTCGCCCACATACACTGGAAGAGCACGTGGTCGGTCGACTCCTCAACACTACATGTCCCGCACTCCGCAGGGATCCCCCAACCTCGCCTGCTCAGCTTTTGCGGGAAGCTGAAAACAGCTTTTGGAGGGAAGCTCCAATTTGGAGATTTCCAAAAACGTTGTTTTCAGCTTTTTCGCAAAGCTGTATTTTTGACCAAAATACCCCCATTTAAAAAAAAAATTTCCTCCCAAAAACCTCTCTCTCACCGTCTATTCCTCTCCCACCCAACCCCACTCCCTCTCCCCCGCCGCCGTACCCTCTTCCACTGCCCCGCCGTCACACCCCCTCACTCTCCCCCGCCCCCATGGTGGGGAGGTGCCGAAGAAGAGGAAGACGAGTGGTCTTCCCCTTCCCGCGGCCGCCGCCGGCGATGATGCCCCTGTCACGGAAAGGCCCGGCGCCCTCCTCCTTCCCACGATGGGGAGGGGCCGAAGAACAGGAAGAAGAAGGGGGCGGCCTCCCCCTTCCTGCGGCCACCGGCGGTCACAACCCGCCCCCCTCCCGCGTCCGCCACGGCCCGGCGCTGTCGGCCTCGCGGGAGGAGAGCATTTCCCAGGTGGCCAGCCGCGGCCGCCGAGACTGCCGCGGGCACTGCCGGCCACGGCCCGGCCCCGTCCCACGGCCGCCGGTGGCCCCGGCCCGTTCCCCTCCCGCGGCCGCAGCAGCCTGGCCCTCTTCCAGCGCCGCCGGCTGCGCGGGAGGAGAAGAAAGGAGAACGATGGAGAGGAAGGAAGGAGAAGAAGAGAAGAAAAAAAGAAAAGAAAAGGAAAAAGAAAAAAAAGAAGAAAGGGAAAGGAAAAAAGAGAAGAAAAGATAATTTTAAAAATAAAAAATGAATAAATAAATAAATAAATAAATATTTATATAAATGAATAAATGAATGAATAAATAAGATAATAAATAAATATATTTCAATATTATTAATTATTTACACTAATAATTATAATATTTTATACCTTTATTATTGTATTATACTATAAATATTATATTATATTACATTACATTATAATACATTATTATGTTATTTTAAATAATTTAATATTATATTATATTATGAGAAATTAATTTATACTAATAATTATAATATTTTATACCTTTATTATTATATTATACTATAAATATAATATATATTACATTATATCATAATACATTAATATGTTATGTTAAATAATTTAATATTATGTTATATTACCAAATATTAATTTACTCTAATAATTATATTACTATTATGCTATATTATAATAATATTATTTTATATTACAAAAATATTATATTATATTGTATATTTATGTATTAATATATGTTATGTTTTATTACGTTTTGTTGTATAATACTATGCAATATCCTTTATGGTAATTTTGTCATACAAAAGTACTTTCTCAGTTTGTTTACCAAACACAAAACAAAGTACCACAACACTTTACGAATGTAGTTACCAAATAGCAAACAGCTTTTTATAACAGCTCTACTTCTAACAGCTCTACTTCCAACAGCTCTACTGCCAACAGCTCCCCCAAACAGGGCCTAAATCTATTAGGTGATCTTCTAATATATTAGAAATAGCCCTAAACATGGAAGTGTATGAAAGATGCCTACTGAAATAACTGGAGGAGCTATGTAGACACTTTACAAATTAAATTCTCAAAAATCTCTCCATATATTTGTGCAAATTGTTTAATAATTCTTACTCCATATATCTCTTCATCTGAAGATGACAACTAGGATTTATACACTATAAACAATTTCTAGTAATCTATCATGGAGAATAGGTTTGACAGAAAAAATATTCCCAATTTTGGAGATATATGAGTAAGTGTTTTGCCACATGTTTAATCTGAGAAATTATGGAATGAATAACGTTATTATCTAAAAAGTATCAACTTGGAAAGAAATCAGTATCTCTTTTTAAGGTTTTTTTTTTAATTTTAATTTTAAAGATAGAAAGAGAACCAAGGAAAATGAAAATAGGTGCATGCACTAAATTTATCATGTACCAACATCCTTTTATCTTTCCTCAAATGCAATAAATTTCTATACACAAAATTCCTTGGAATCCATTAATTTATCACTTATGAATTAGTCACAATTCTTTTGTATGTTTCTACATGTAAAGTTCAGGTGTGAAAGAAATTAATTTTGCTGCACAACTCTAGCAGATTTAAACATGAGTTTGTACTAGTAGCATAATTGCAAATTAAAATTATTATTTGAAAAATCAAACATCGAGCATAAAATATCATAAAGTTGGCAAATGAACAATACTAAAAGAAATTATGCATGTAAATGATTCATAGTTTTTATGCATGCAAGTGTCCTACTACTATAATGGAAGAACTGGGATAGGATCATAGGACTCTTCCCCCCTCTGCCACTCCAACATTCCAATAACTACTAAACTAACATGCTGCCCCTAAGCAGTGGCTCCAGGAGCATGACAATGTCATCATTTTAGCATGAAGTAGCTACTCGAATGCTAATTATCTCAGCATTTCCTCGGTCGCTGGTGACTTTGATCAAGTTAGATCCTTTTAGATCTCTCTCTCACACACAGACACACAGAAAGAGAGAGAGAAACATGATCAGACAACATTTTTTTTCTCTTTTTTTTAATGCATAATGGCAGCTGAGTATATGCAAGTACGCTGACCATATATCTATCCAAGGATCTGGTTGATCTAATTAACAACACTTAAATCCTATCCTAGATTACATGTTAATGAATTGTTTGAGCTGCTTTCCATAACAATCATTTCTATGTCATGTGACACAAACCGTGTATGTTGTCACTCCTTTTATTTCCTTTCACTTATTATATAAAGCTTTAAATTTAAAAGAAAATGGGTAAAAATATATTGCCAGGTTTCTGATATTTAGGCAATTTTTCCTCATACAAGTCTGGTGCAATTAAACTGAATGCATAACTGATGATCAATATCATGAACCTAAGGCTTGCTTTCTTAAGTCTTTTCATCTTCTTTCCCTTGCGGTTTCAGCTACATAAGCCCTAGACCCTACTCAAGTCTTTTTTGAACTTCAAAGTACTGGTCGTATAACTAAATAAAAAACAAGGTGACTGCTACCAGCCAATTCCAACTATACTTCTTGTTGTCCTCCTTTTAAAGATCGATATATAGATACAAATTATTGAAACATTCATTTAGTATTTAGATTATACCTAGATATGGATACTGAATCCATAACTCCTTTCTATTCTTTGGACTGACATAATTGATTATGCCATTTCTCACCTATCTGAAGGTCAGATTGTTCCTATTCAAGACCAAATCCTAGTATCGGACAACAAGAATTAGAAGATAACAAAGCAAAGGAACAACTGGGAATATTGTTTAAACTCCACCAAGAAAAAATTCAGATGCATTACTCTTGTAGATCCCTTACACATTCAAATCCACATCTTAATTCAAACAACAAACATGTGCTAATCATAATACAAACATAAATTTTCCAGTGGCCATTCGTACCCTAATGCTATATAAGGATCACATAAAATTGCTTGCACGTCAATGCAGCTGCAAGTGTTGAACTACCAATTCAGAATGAGTGAAGTTTGCTAGAAAAAATACAAAACACAAGGTCTCGAGTACCTGTTGGCACAATGAATAATAAGAGAGGGGGAAAGAAGATCAAAGAATAAGGACAATATAACAGCACAAAACAATAACAATCAGAATTGGGTGATGTTTGGTGGTATTGCTAACAAATATGATGTTAGAATTAAAATATTTAAAAGAATTAATATGACAAACTACCAGCATATGCCATGCTTTTTGCATGACATTTCTATAAAATGAAAATTTGTAAGTGGCATCTCTATCCTCTTCAAGGCATCAACTACTTATATATAAACATCAGAATATAGAAGGAACAATAGATGTACCAAAGAAAGCTCGCAATTTGTTGAGCAATTGTTTGTCCATATCCAATGTAAAATGTTCAAGGATGCATTATTCATTTTAAAGTCTCACATATCATTATTTCTGAACTCTTTAACTCAACTGAGCTCACAATGTATATGCAAGCTAAGAGTCAGCGGAGCGTACAGAAATCCTTCGCTGAATGGGCGTCCTACATGAAGGACAGTCCTTCATACCCTGCTTCTCGTGAAGCTCATTGCATTTGGTGCAAACAACTTGGTGGGCACAAGGAAGGAAAACAACAGACATCTCTTCAGTCAAGCACATCACACACTCTCGTTCGGGCTGTATGTCATCAGATCCCAGGTCCTGGGCAATAATCTTCATCAAATAATGTGCACTACTGTTCTTTCTTCCATAAGAAAGGCATGACGCATAACTTTTATTTGCGCCCCATTTTAATGTCGCAAACTTTGAGGAGTCTGTCATTAGCCGCAATTGCGCAGTCTGCTGCTCAAGCCTCCTGATATCATTTTTGTATTTTTGTAAATCATTTTCTTCTTTCACTATTAATGCATTTTCCTGTGATTTTGCTGAACTCTCAATTTTTTCTTGCTTAGTTCTTTCAGAGTTGGACAGTGAGAGGGCTTCATCCTTCATTTTTGCTTCTTGTCTCCACCTAGCCTGTAATATTTTTCAGGTGTAATAAAAACAAAAGAATTAGATAACTCTGATTTAAAGAACGTGGAACCAAAACAGAGAGATGGTTATGGATGGTGAAAAGGATTTTAGCAATTCAAGATAAAAGGTCACTGCTCTTCAAGGAACGTGATTGAAAAAGAAAAAAGAGAAGGTAATGGAAAATAAGATACCAAAGACAAGCCTACTCTTCATAGATTTTCCCAATATGTTCTTTTCATTTGAATATTTTTAACAATCAAAAAGAAGAAAAGGTTTTGGCCTTTCCTTCCTGAAATAGTTGTTGATTTTTTTCATTTTCAAATACCACTAGAGTGAAACAATTCAAGAAAATAACAGCTCAATATAAGGCTGAGATCAGGTCAAAGCTTTTGGTATGAACATTAATAATTATCCTTTATCAGTGAAAGAAACAGGTGAACTTACAATATGTTTTACCAAATCCTCAACTACCACATCCTTTTATCCAAAAGGCTAATCACTTATGAATAAATCATTCTTCATCTTCATCACTGCAAACACTTCCAAACAACTTGGCAGCAAGAACGCAGACAAAAGTTGCTTTAAGGCATAAAGAGAAACTGAAGAATGATTTCAATTCCATATGTTCAAAAAACATCTCAGTCTGTGAGTAAAATATGCTCCTATGCAATATACTCGCAATCTAATTTGCTACCCTATGTAAAATAAGCCTCCATTGTACTTTCACACAAAAAAAATGTCTTTATCTTTTTGACATACACCAAAGACACTTTCACAAGAAAAGAAAAAAAAAACATTGCAAATATAAACTAATCCACTTAGAGAAAGGCAAGATATTCAGGTACAGGATTGAAAAAGGTGCT
This sequence comes from Phoenix dactylifera, assembly GCF_051530095.1. Taxonomy (NCBI): domain Eukaryota; kingdom Viridiplantae; phylum Streptophyta; class Magnoliopsida; order Arecales; family Arecaceae; genus Phoenix; species Phoenix dactylifera. The sequence continues at coordinate 49,833,815 of NC_143191.1, read as the reverse complement.
GTGCTAGAGCATAATAATATCATGAATTAAAGCAGAGAATTTTGACTGCTTAAAGGGAGTTACATGTAATGCACCACACAACTCACCTGCACAAGCAAAAGGCACATACACCACACCACTCATTTGCAAAAGCACAAGGCGCATAAACATCATATATATATATATATATATATATATATAGAGAGAGAGAGAGAGAGAGAAGGGTGAGGGAGGGAGGCGAAGAGCTTCCATTGTACTTAACTAGAACTTCACCAGAACTTCACCTTATCTTTTTGAGATACTCAAACCAAAGACATTTTCACACAGGAAAAGCAAAACCAATACAAATATAGACTAATCCACTTAGAGGAAAGTAAGGTTGTTAGATACAGGATTGAAACATTAAAACATGTGCTAGAGCATAATAGTTGCATGAATTAAAGAAAAGCAGTCAGATTGTTCAAAGGGAGTTACATGTAGCAATGCACCAAAACAAAAACTTGAACAAGCATAGGGGGAGAGAGAGACCTCTAATTGACCTTGTTGCTCTTTAGCTTGTTCTAGTTGCTGCAGCAGCAGAGAGAGTTTCTGCTTTTCACTCACAAGCTCCTCTTGAGACAATGACTTCTGTCTCTCCCATGACTGGGACATTTTATGAGTCTTGACCTCCCTTCCTGTAACTTTATGGCAACTAGCCGCCGCTTCTGCAGCCTGTAACTTTGCAGCTTCCATTTCCAGCCTCAGCCGGGCATTCTCAACTTCAAGCCTGCGTGCAGCAGCACTGGCTCTCTCAACCTGGTCATTCGCCTTGGATATTGCGATTTCCATCTCCCCAAGCTTTTTTCTGGTGTTATCTTCCAAATTTCGCCTCTCTTTTTGGAGACGAACGACATCTTCCTTGTCCTGCCTCAGGGTTTGCAGCTCAAGCTTATCTTTGCTCAGTCTACGGGCAGCCTGCATCACCTTTTGCTGGGCCCAGTCCGACCAGTCCTGCAGTTGTGCCTGCAGTTCCCGTAGCCGGGGAAATAGTTTAACCAGCATGTCATCCTTCTTGTCCCGTGGTACCCAATCCCTAGATATCTTATCGGAGGGGATGGCAGCAAAATTACTGCAATTGGAAGCCTCAATACTACAGTCTTGTTTAAAACCAACACCACTGCCGCTTGTAGAAGGCAGAGACAAAGAAAGTTCAGTGTTTGCAGCAGGTGTTGGAGATGGACTGCTAACTGGTTTTGCACTGCATGATGCACTGGAGGAGAGTCCAGCAGTAAAAGAAAGGTCAAGTGTCATTTCCGCTTTTGACTTATCTACTCCCATTGCTTTGCTTACCTTAATGGAGGTGCACTTCGTATTTATAATTTTAGAATTGAAAATGGGCTTGCTTTTCCTATCCAATATTAAATCCCCCAAACCACTCTGTTTGCATGCTCTAAAAGCTGCTTTAGATCCTAATGCTCTGTAGCTCTTCTCAAAGTGAATGGACTTCTGCCGGAGAATAAATTCCCTCTTTGAACTACCTACATGGACCCTTCTACTACCTACTGGCTTCCCTTCTCGTAGAGATTGAGAAATGGTTGAAGAAGAGGATTCCTCAATATGACCAGATGAAGAAATTGGATTCTCCTTCCCTGTGTTAAGATTTGGAACCATGTCATGGACATTGCTCGAGGCCAGGAACCTGCCATAAGGTAAATTTGGGATCCCTACCACAGAGGACATTTCAGGTTGTGGAGTATTCTCAGGATAAGGTAAAACAGTTTTCAACTTCTCAGGTCCAGGAGCATTTGATACAGGAACGGTTGGAGAAGAAATATTATTGGAGTTTGAGCTTGATTCCACTCGAGGAGAAGCAGAATTGCCTGAGATCTCACCATTTCCCACACTATTCAAGGGATTGTCATCCAATGCACAAGCATGGCAAATATTTAATTCACAGATCAGCAAGCACCACATCGCATCACCTGTACTGAAGAATGGTCGGACCTCCCTAAGCACGGTAATCATGTCTGCCAAAACAGTCTTTGCCAACTTCTGCAAATCCTCTGATGAATTCTCTGTTCTAGAAGATTCAACCTCTTGCCCACTCCTCAAAAATTCCAATGCATTGTCAACAATGTTAGAAACTGTATCTTTGCATCCATAACACAGCCCGGACCTCAAGACAACACTCCTTGCCACCTCCTCAGAGTATCCAGAAGAAGTGATAGTCTTAATTGCGCTCTTAAAGATGGTATCCAAATTACTCAACAAGATCTCCTCAAGTTGGGTTTCCGTGAGATCGGTCCAATCTGTGTCTTGGAATTCCTCCAATCCAAGCCCTTCTAGAGGACCGCACATAAGCGTCCCACATGCACCGCAGGCACCTTCATGGTGCTCAAGGCTGAGATCGTCGGAGTTCCTCTCAATGGGGAATAATTCATCATAGTTAGAGCATTTGGTTTGCAATGGAGGGTTGGCTGCAATTGGGTCAGTTATAGGTGGATCAGCTCGAAATTTTCTCTTGTTCCTCCTACCCTTTTCTTGAATAGAGATCGAGGAAGACAGAGGACTGCTACCCCTAGCCACCATTGTCGCCATTCTAACAACTGATCCCGCAACAAGTCTCTATCTATATGCATCATCAACGCGAAACCCAAATCCAGAATCCAGACAAACAAAAACATGTGAAAAGAAAGCAAAAAAGAAACATGATCAGAAAGAGGTGCCAACGTTTAAAACCTATCCCGAGATCTCCCTTTTTTTCCAAAAAAAGAAATATCCAATCAAAAGAATCATCGTGATTAACTAACTCGAGCAAGAGATGGGCGACGAGCCAACCTTACGATGTGGAGATTATCGCATAATCCGAGTGAAATCCCTGCATCAAAACAGTCGATTTCCATCAATAATGGCAATAACCAAATATAAAAATCAAAGGATCATGCATCAATCTAAAAAAAAAAAAAGACGAATTCGTTGCAATAGTACTAAAAAAAAAAGAATAGCTTTCATAAAATTCCAAACATAAACACAAAAATCAATCAAAAAACACTCGAGAAAGAGGAAATCTAACATACACGAAAGAAATCGACGAGGGAAGAAGAAGAATCTATTGGATTGAATATAGATCGGAATAAATCCAGAGAAAAGCGGATTGAGAAGGATCGACACCCACCGGTTCTGGAACAACGGGAACTGGATCGATTGGCGAAAGATCGGCGGGCGGAGGGACTGACGGAAGGGGCGATGAGGGTTCTGCTGGAGCTCGCAGAGAAGAACGCCTCCGCCTTTTCGTTTCTCTATCTCTGTCTCTATTTACTTCGCTGCATTGGGTTTGGTTGTCAAGGATGTCATTCCATACGTGTCACCGCTTGGTGTCAGGTGTTAGCAGACGCTCGTAACCACGTTGGGCTCGTGGTGGTGACCAAACCCTAGGACCGACCAGAGCCAAAAGGTCCGACCTGACCCTAATCTATTTTGGCTAGGTTCGGGTTCGGGTCAAGAGCCAATTGAACTTTTTATGATTCAGAGTTCAATTGAGGCATGAATTGAGCCAGATAAAAATAGAGATTTTATGGGTCAAGTTGGGTTGGCACACATTAGGGTTGCAAAGGAGCCGGCTTCTCTAAATCGGTCTGCCATGTGGAAGAACTAGTCAAGTTCAAGCCAAGCTTAAGGTTATTTTTACGATATCTAAGCTAGCTATCAAGGTCAGCCAAATTGAGTTCCTATGTGTTTTTACAAGCCTTTGGCTTCCAAGCTCATTTATATGCCAGGTTAAGAACCTATTTGAGCTTACTTGTTTTCTAGCTAAGCCGAATTGAAAGACGTCTATTAGCCAATTGATATTAAGCTATTCATGAACAATTAAGATCTTTTATAGCTATAGACTAGACAAGATGATTCGGGATTTAGATCCCATGAGAACAAGATGATATCTCTGATATTGCACCATTCTGACATTAAAATGGGTCTGAGATAGTTGTGGTGTTGGAATTTTCATATTCTTTACTTTTGGTTTTTAACTTTTGTTGCCTCAAAATTATTTATATTTTATATTAGTTTCATTTTGGGATGTTTCAAACAGATGCTATCAAGTATAATACCCAAGCCTTTTAAAGCCTGATACCAAGCTGGGCTAGGTCTATTTGATTGGCCCAGAAGTATGTTTCGGCCCAAAAAAAAAAGGCCGCACGTGCATAAGATGTGCGCCAAGGAGAGTCTTCTTCCTCCCGACCTCATAGGAAGGAATCCGACCAAATGTCAGATTTTAACCTTTCTCCACCTCTATTTAGAGCTCTTTCAAGGTTCTCTTCGATCCCACCAGAAAATCTAAGCCTCTGATTGAAGCCCGTCACCCGATTTCTTCGAAACTCTCTTCGATTGCTAGAAATCGTTTGCGCCGCCGTCGCCATTTGCCGCCGAGAAGATAGCTAAGAACCCGAAAATCTATAGATAACCCTTCTCTCCCTCTTCCGTGACCTTTGGAGTTTTGTTTCTGGCTGGGATCACCGAAATTTGGTCGAGAATAACGAGTGCTTTGTTTTTTCCTGTTTTCATTGGATTTTCTGATTTCGTTCGATCTTTTCGGTTGGTAATGCCATCGAATCGTGTTGCCGAGGTTTCCGCTGGTGCCTCACAATGGTTTGCAACCATGATTGGGGCTCCCATTGCCGAGATGTCTCAGTTTCATGGGTTTTGGGGTGGGGGGCTTAAACTCCTATTTTAGGAGAGTTTTTTCCTTGCCGTCGGCCACCGATTGTCGTCGGCCGCCATCCACATTGGGCTTCCATGAGTCCCTGACCCCGGGCACCACCTGCAGCCACTCCCTTCTCCTTCTCTTCCTTGATTAGAGAGAGGAGCTTGTTTCCTCTCTCTTCTCCATCTTTTTTTTCTCTTATTCTCTCTCTACAAAGTTTCTCTCTCTTGATTCATGGCCAGATATGTTAATTGATTTAGGTTGATCGTGCCATTGACAACCAAACCCAGACCCCTGATTGAACTCGGTATAAGATTCTCTCTCTACTTTCTCCAGGGTAGTTGGATCCAGTAGAGACTCTTCAAAATAATTTTGGATTGATCCTTCTGAAGGGTCTTCATCTAGGATCATTGAGCGGCATGTCAGCCCCTACCCCGACCTCTATCAATCATTGTTAGATTTGATCACCTCGATCTTTGTTAAGCCATCTGTGCCCTAGCCCAAGCAAGATTTGATGAAATTACCCAGATTGGATCGACTTGGATATCAGGCACTCCTACTTGGTCAGTTCCATGAAGAAGTTAGAATTTAAAATTTTTATTTGGGTTTTTTGCATAGATACCCTTCTAAATATCAGATTTTGCGTGAATACCCTTTGAAAATTAGTATTTGCATGTATACCCTCGTAAAATTTTGTTATTGTACAAATATTCCTAATATAACGGTTGTTCTAATGATGTTAAAAAAAATCATATTTTTATTAATTAAAATAAAATAAAAATATGAAATGATGTTATTATCCTTACTTCCCTCCCCCCCTCTTTTTGTCCTCGTGAGAGGGGAGCTGGGAGACGCCAAGTTCCGTCCAATCAGTCATATAGATAAAAAATAGTGTGAGATGAAATTTGGAGGACAAAAAAAAAAAAAAGGAGGGGGGTGGTGATGGGGAAGCCAGGCACGGAGAGCGTGGGGGGAGAAAGGAAGCAACGATAATAACATCATTTCATATTTTTATTTTATTTTTAATTAATAAAAATATGATTTTTTTAACACCATTAGAACAACCGTTATATTAGGGATATTTGTACAATAACAAAGTTTTACGAGGGTATACATGCAAATACCAATTTTCAAAGTGTATTCACGCAAAATCTGATATTTAGAAGGATATCTATGCAAAAAATTCTTTTTATTTTAATATTATGATAAAATTCTAATAACAACTATAATTTTAAAATATTAGGCTTTAAGAAGAATTTTTGAGATTAATTGAATATATGAGTTAGATTGCATTTGTAAGGTAAGTAATGTATTCTTTCTTTAAATTTATCGATAAGTTATAAATATTTTTTTTGAATTGAATTATTCTTGAGTTATGAATTGATGCATGGTGTTATATGCCTTTTTCTACAATATTGTATGATTCTTAATTGAATGTATTGATTTTAATATGAATTAAGTTTGATTGATTCCGATATTGCATCTTTCGATTTGGGATACTAAACATATTTTGAGAAAAATGATTTTAAATCGAAATAGATTTAGACTCGCAGTCAAGCTATGTTGAGGATCTCGCCAATAGGGGCTAATATGTTGCCACATAATTTGTCCCGAAGATTGTGTCCAATATGATTAATGACATACCGCCAGCAGACCAGTGGGCCTAAAGAACTTTGCTGCAAGTTGATGTGCAGCTCACCGCAAGAAAATTAGTCGATGTTATGACCCTGACACCAGAAAGATGTATTCATAGCTCTTGACTGTTGAGTTGAATTTGATGATTTAAAAAAAAATTAATTTATGAACGATATTGAATTTTGAGAAAAATTAAATTTAGCATAAGTAATGTATCACTTTTTTCTAAATTTATCAGTAATCATTAAATTATTATATTCATGACTTTTGAGTGGTATTATTCATAATGCATGAATTTAATGCAAAGTATATTATTATGAAATATATTATTTTGGAAGGTTATGACGATATATGATCTTATTATGAATTTGATCGATTGATTTTGACACCTCATGACTATAGAACTAAAATATGAAATCTAGAACTAGATGAATTTCGACCTGGCTATATTGAGAACCCTGCCAATAGAGGCTAATACTTTGGCATATGATTTGTCTTGAAGGTTGCGTCCAAGATAATTAGCGATATATTGCCAGCAGATCAACGATCTTGAAGAACTTGGTTGCAAGATGATGCACAGCTCACTGCAAAAAGATTAGTCGGTGTTATGATGCCACCACAGGAAATATGTCGTCATAGCTCAGAATCAATAATATAATTTGAGTATTTAAAAGAATATGAATTCATGAACGAAATTTAATATTTAAAAAAAAATGATTCGTATAACAATGTTGCATATATATTTATTTTCTACATATTATTATCTATTTAATAGCCTAATTTATCTAGCTAAAGTATTCATTACTTGCTAGGCTGTTTAGCTTATTATACGATTTTTTATTTTTTTTACAGATTCAGAAAACTAATCTATCGAAATTTTCAATATGAGAGAGCGACTAGAAGAACTATGACATAAGTTATATTAGATTAGAGTTTATTTAAATTGATGTTTATCTTAGATTAATGTTAGAATTGGGAGACATCGTATGTTGAGTTAGTTAATGAAATAAAATTTATATATTATTAGTTAAATTATTCCGCTATATATTTATGATATCATGTTGAGATGCCTTGCATATTCGTGGGGTAAATTTCCTATAAATATGCGGCAGTTGCCGCAACTTCCGGCTCGCGATCTCGGATCGGAGGCCTGACACCAAGTCTTCATTAGAATAGTTGTATAGGCAGATGCTTCTAAAGCATCAAGTCTCTTTGCTTTCATCTTTTGGAAACTCATAAATACCAGTTCATAAGGTTACTCAAGTGACAGCGTAAGAAGATTGAGGGAATTTTCACAATATTCATGATCTATTCTGAGTTTTGCCTCATGTTATTTCTATCAACTTTTGGGCTTAAGACTAGTTCAAATTCACCCTTGAGACATATAATTGGAGTGCGCAAAGATAATTATGAAACAGACCATTGAATATTAGGTGAGACCGTCATCAAACATTTTATGCTTTCTGCTAAAGAACAAACATTTATGCTAGGACAGGACAAATTGCACTGAAAAGGAGTTCTATCCATAGCGTGCTTGGAATCATTGATATGTTTGGAACTTATTTTTATTTATTTTTTATTTCACTATATATCTTATGTTAATTACTTCATTATATGTGATAGCAAACATGATTTTTTTTCCAGCATGCTAGATAATGACTTTCTCTTGAACTAGGATGTCCCGTAAATTCGATCCATCCTCACCATGTCAACACTTGGGACATACTCGAATAATTGTGATGAACCTGATTTGTTCCGACCATATCATCTTGCCTGGAAATCATATCGTTCCAGTAGATAAACAAGATAGGCCGAGGTATCCTAGAATGATGGTTGCTATTATAATGACTGTATCATTGTTGGTGTTAAAGTGATTCACATAAAGGTAAATTTATATTATAGTAAGATAAAGTCGAGTGAGCAAAATCTTCTTTTATCTTTATTTTTTTGGGAATTTTAGCATCAGATGGGTTTAAGATGGATTTGGTTCGATCAAGATGGTTGAGTGGGTAAGCGGGTAAGGTAGGAAGAACGGTTGCTATGGGTAGGATAGGATGGATGCTTTTCTTGCCCCTTACAATTTTCACAATAACTCTTTTAATCTATAAATAAGATGCGTCGTTTCCACAATTCCCTTCTTTGACAGCATAAGTGTGTTATGATGCAGTCTTGTAAGCACCACTACCTAGCGGGCAAACTTAGTTATACCTTTTGACCATTTGAAGTGATGGCTAAATTTAAATTTAACGTTAGGAAAGAGTTTTCTCTAATCTATTTTTCCAAAATTTCATTATATTTGGCTAGTTAGGGATGAAAGTGGGTCGGATAATATCCATCTAGATTCATTTTTATATTCCAATCTGTCTGGATATAGCTAGAAATTTGAGAATCCTAACTAATAGCCATATCTGTTTCATATCCGTCGAATAAAAATGAACATGAATATTGATAAGTAATTATCCTATCCATATCTGAATATCCGATTTTTTTATAAAGTTATTTAATTATATATAACGCTCATAAACTTTTAGGGCTCGTTTGGTTTGTGAAAAAAGAAGAAAGAAAAATGTGGTCAACGAAAAAATAAAGAAAGACCTCGTTTGGTAGGAGTTTTCAAATAAGAAAGATGGAATAATAGCATTGCTATAAAAATAAGATTTTCGTGTTTCATAGAAAAGAAAAATACATAAGGCATATAGGAAAGCTACTTTCCTACTGATTGAGAATTTGATTTTTTCTTCTTTCAAAACTATCTTTAGGCCATCAAAATCCACAAATAAGGTCTTTTCTTTTATTAAGGGTATTAATAGATATTTCACACAACTCTCCTAGAAAAGTAGATGATCAACGAAACATAAGCCATTTTGTAATGTACCATATTTTCATGGTCAACCAAACATGCCAAACTATTTTTTTAGGCATCATATTTTAAGAATTATCTTCCCAAAAAAATATTTCGATAAGAAAAAATTCTTCCCACGAACCAAATGAGTGCTTAAGAAAAGTAAATGACCACATCGATTGTTATTATAATTTGATTTACCTTTTACTTAGAAATATCTTTAATTTTATGGTTATAAGTTTTAATTATCCAACTCAAATTTGGATTTATATCTATACTTCTACTAAAACAAATATGGATACGAAGTTTTGCATCCGACTAATATCCATATTTGTATCTATATTTGTCAAACAAAATAAATATGGATATGGACATACTTATATTCGATCCAGTTTCAACCCTAGTTCAAGTTCAACAATGATCTTCTTTCACCAAGATGCACTTTAAGAGGGATATGAAGTGGTTTCTTTGATCTTAGAATTAGACCAGATCTCTCTATTGAGGGCTCTGAAGCAGCTATTCAGAAACTTCATGTGAGGCAGGCGAGAGAGCAGGAGAGGTATTCATCTGGTGGCATGGGAGGTTGTCTGTCAGCCTCTCAGACTTGGGGGCATAGGGATTCTATCATTGTTGGTGCGGCAGGACTCTAGCAGCACAGCGCGCCGCCAGATTTTTTTCTTGAGCTGTTCTGTGGTGCGCCCTGTTGAGGGCGAAGTATAGTGGCCACTCGATGCGAGAGGAGCTCCGGAATGGGCGCCAATGTTCCTTCATTGGGCGGAAGATTTGCTATTCCGCGCCCTCGGTGTTTCCGACGATCAGGTAGATGGTTGAGGATGGGCAGTCCATTGACATTTTGGAGGATTGATGGCTGGCAGAGCTACCCTGCTCTGCAGGATGCCGACGATGGTCGACTCTGCGAGATTGGCCGGTCGCAGAGTCAGTGATCTAATGATCCCTGGCGAGGTCCAGTGGGATGAGGCCTTGATCAGGGAGGTTTTTAGGACACAGCTAGCAGAGCAGGTACTCGTCACTCCAATTTCACAGGATGGGATGGATAGGCAGGTGTGGGCGGCTACTGGGTCAACTAGGGTGAGGGCAGCTGATATACTTGCACTACTGGAGGGTGAGCTGGCCAGGCATTGTGATAGCAGGTGGATTTGGAGGATGCGGGCTCACCCGCAGGTGGCACTGTTCATTTGGAAGGTGGTTTGGAACTGCCTGCCGACTAGGAGGATGCTGGCTAGGAGAGGAATAGGGGTTTCTCCGATGTGTGTGACCTGCCCGGAGTCGGTGGAAACTATTAGCCATATGCTATTTGAGTGCCAACAGGCAGCTCAGGTTTGGAGTACATCTTTCCCCTTGCCAGGGCTTACTTTTGGTGTGGAGGACTTTCTACGGCATGTGAAGATTGTGCTACGATCGCCGAGCACTGCAGGGTGGAGTATTGCATCTGTCTACTTGGTGTATCATATTTGGTTGGACAATAATGCCGGAGTCTTTGAGAAGAGAAGGGCTCCCCGGAGATCTGTTGTATAATGGACTCTCTGTTAGGCGGTGGAGATCATGGAGGCTGCTGAGTTGCATTTATCTACGATGGCTAAGAACATATGGTACCCCCTTTTCGCTATCACAACGCCCAGATTTATTTTTGTCTTGGAAGCCCCCACCCCTAGCCATCTAAAGGTGAACTTCGATGGGAGTCTGCCCGGTGGTGCCAATCGGGCGAGAGCAGCTTTTGTCATCCGAGAACATGGCGCCAGGCTAATTGCCGCTGGAGGATATCGCTCCTTCAAGGCCCCGACTTTTGGGGTAGAGCTTAAGGCAGCTTGAGAGGGGCTTTCTTATACGAGATATGTTCTGCAGGCTGGTTGTATCACTGAAGGGTGACTCAGTTTTCCTAATGGCTTGCCTTACAAAGGAGGGGTGGCAGGAGGTAGAGCACCCGCTCTTGGGCAACATTCGCCGGATGCTACGGGAGTGTCGGGTTCTCCGGATTAGGCATGTCCTTCGGAAGGCGAACCAGGCTACTGACTAGGTCGCCTCCTTTATTGCACACCACTCCAGAGAGTTTCTTTGGACTCAGCAATCTTTCGTTTATTTTGTTGTGTTGTTTACTTGATGCTGATGCAGTTGGCTGTACTTATACTAGAGTAGTGTGAGCAATCGATTCACCACAAAAAAAAATAGAGCAGACAACACTAATCGACCGTCGCTTTTGAGGATTTTCCCCATTCAACTAGTGAATGTTTAGGAATGCTCTGGAGCACCAAGAATGGATCGGACTCCTTCCACAATTATCCCAAATTCTTTTTTTTGGCTCCTGGTGCTCATCTTGACAGCCCTCACACCCGAAACTGCTTTCGACGGTGAGGTTTTCTCAAAAATCTATATTTTATTTTTTTATATTTTTATTTTTTTATCGACCCCGATCTTTTTTCGATTCTAATTTTGGACTCGGATACACAATAAAAGATCGGATCGAATTGGGTCGAATCAACCGCTACAATTTTTGGCGTAACGAATTTTTCAGGTTGGGTCGGGTCCATGTATAACCTAGGCCCGACCCAAAAATAATTCGAGTCCGGGTCGCTCTGCCAGAGAGAGAGAGAGAAGAAGGATTGGGGGGGGGGCTCGCTTAGGCAAGAGAGGGGGAAAGAGAAAGGGCGGAGAACCGCCGGTAGCGCTGGTGGGTCACGGCGGGAAAACCGGCGACAGGGTGTGGCGGCGGGTAACCGGAAAAAAAGGAAAACTAAAAAAGCAGGGGAGGCTAAAACAGTGGTCTTGGGCTCGTTATGAGCCTCAGCTCCCTCGTCGATGGCTGAGGCTCTAAGGCTCAGGCAATGTCCCAGCTACATCTCTCGGCAAAAACAGAGATAGGGTATGGCGAAACCAAAATCACTTCATAAAATCCAGAAGAAGAATTAAGGCTTACCTGCCGACACCTTGGCGAGGGTCTGGATGTAGGTCTTGATCATCTCCTCGCGGGTGGGAGCGGGGTCCTTGAGGAAGTCCATCGTGGTGAGCCAATGGTTGTAGTCGCAGCCCTCGAACAAAATCTCGTCCGGCTATATCTTCCTCTCCTCGTCGCCTTCCTCCTGGCGGTCGGAGAGAATCGTCGACGACTGGAAGGAGAGAGATTGGACGCGATAATGGGGCCGAATGCTAGGGTTTTCGAGGAGCGTTGGGGCGGCGCGCGGCTGCGAGACAGGGAGAAGAGGGGAAGAAGAGGAGGCGATCGAGAAGAAGGGCTCGACGGAGGTGGAGAGAGAGCGCCATGGCCTGCGGTTTAGGGTTTCAGAGAGCTAGTAGGGTTTTAGAGAAGAAGGAAGGAAACGACGAGCGAATGAGCGATCGCATATTATAAGTTTATAACAGGTGCTGGGCCCAAAGTCTTGCCGGCTCCAACGAGGCATTGGGCCCAGAGTTGTTCTAAGCAGTTTGGCTCCAGAACGGGTGCCGGGCCAAATTCCATTTGAAATTCTAGACTTCACTTATTTGGTTTATACCATGCAACCAGTAGGCCAAATAATCTGATTGGATTAGAGAGAATTGTAGAATTGAAAACTTCAAATTATTTAAATTTTAAATGGGTCAGATCGAGTTTGAATTTAGTAAACTTAGACCCAACCCGAAAAATGGAACAAGTCCAATTTTAGGATCCGATCCAGCCCCACGGGTCCTCCAAAATGGATCAGATTGGATCTAAGCAGGTCGGGTCGGGTTGAGTCACGGGTCAAGCCGATCCATTTGTAGCCTTAGTATGAATACATCCAAAAAAGTCAGAAAGTACAAGCCTTGGAACGTTCTAGATAGCTCCCTCTCACTAGTTCAGAGGACTCCCCTAAAGTGTTTTGCCATAAACGAAGCCACCTAATATATAACTCCATTGGTCTCTCTATAGACATAGCCCGGAAGACGATGTCTTTGCCTACTATGCCCCAAATGTTCTAGAGTAGTGGACGGTAGCCACCCGTGTCGCCAGTTGATGAAGAACTACTGCAGGGAAAAGAGGGAAAGAGGAAGAAGAAGGAAATGAGGAGGAAAAAGAGGTTAAAGAGACGCAGGAAGAAGAGAAGAGGAGGAAGAAAAGAAGAAAAAGAAGAAGAAAGAGGCTAGGTTTTTTATTCAATCATCAATTTTCCTAATTCATGAGCGGGGTGGCCCTTATATAGGCCTTACATCATGAATTGACCAAGTCAAACAATTAACAACTAACCAAATTTGGATCTTTCAATTAATTGACTAAGTCAATTAATTGATTATACATCAAATTAAACCTTACTAACATTAGATTATTAAACTAATTGATCGCACCCAAAAATTGGATCTTTATAATTAGGTCTTACATTGATCAATTGATCCAATCACTTGACTCAACAACCAAATCGACTCAAACAAAAGCAACTAATGAGGCAATAAAAAAAACATGACGCGGACTATATTTGACCTAATCCAGAGCCCAACTCAATTTGGTGGCTCAAGAGCATCTCCCAACCACAATAAAGTCAATCCCTGGTGCAGACGCGAGCGAGCGGCTCTGATGGCTCGATCGTCTAATCAAACGGATCTGATGTCTCCATCAACTCCTCTCAGATGGAAAAAACTCAATCCGTCGAGTGTAGGTCTGGCCGACGGCCGTACTGGGTCGGGGCACCATCAAAGGTGCGGTCGCATCAAGTAGGCTCATAAAATGGAACAAATCGGATCTGACCACAGCAACACGACGGATCTGGTCAAATCGGGTCGGATCGGCGAGTCTGATCTCGGGAACTCGTGGGGCCTAAGTGGCGTCCGAACAAAAAGGGGGGGGGGAGGGGTGTGCGGCGTGCGATGTGCGGGAATGGGGCCTGTTGGGGTTGGGAAGTCGGTCGTAAACTTCCTCCTTCCCTCTCCTCTTCCTGTATCTCTTCTCCTGACTATCTAAGATAAAAAGGCTTGCTTGTTGCTGTATCGGTAGTAAGTAGGGTCTTTGTTCATAAAACGGGGGTGTAGCGCGCGAAGGGAGTTACGGGCCTAGTCAGTTTTAAAGATAAAAGGAACATTTAAATAAGTTTGATTCTTTATCGGATCGTAAAAACCTACTTTTCTAAGACCATAGATCGAGGGGGGAAAAAAATGATGGGCTTGAGGTGTGGAAGGGCCAGTGTGGGCTGATGTAAAAATGGTCCTGTTGGGCCCAAGGAATAAAGAAAGGGGGAGTGGATTGGGCTTTTAAGTGATGGCGCGGGCCTGATGATTTGGGCTCGTGAGAAGGAGCTTGGGGGTTTGGGGCGATGAAGCAGGGTTTCGAAACCCTCTGGAGAGGAAAATGGGTTCGGGAAGGGGGGAGGAAAAGGGCTGGTGGTGCGGACGGAAGAGGAGGCGGGGCGGTGGAATGGATCGAAGTCCTATGTTCTAAGAACAGGGATGGGAAGAGGGTTATGGAGGTTTGGGTCTTGGGGTAGATGAAGAAGAAAGGGTGGGTGGGGGGGGAGGGGTCGTCTCGGGTGAGGAGGTGTTGGCGGAGGCGGCGCTCGGGGGGTAAAGGGATGGAGCGGCGGTGTGGCAAGGCTCGGTCGGCGCGGCTGGGCAAGGAGGGAGACGGCAGCGCGGGACTTCTGCTTGCTAGTGATGACGGCGGAGGCTATGGAGCGCGGGCGGCTGGCGGCAAGGCGGAAGCAGCAGTGGGGTGGCGTGCCATCGGAGAGGAAGCGGCGGAGGCTGCGTGGAGGGGACGACATTGTGTGCGACGAGGGGCGGGGCTTGGGACGGCGGCGGCACTTCGGAGGAGCTGGGAGGCGGCGGCAGCTCGGGCACTGGTGGGGTGGCGGTGTTGGCTCGGGCACCGGCGGCTCGGGCAGTGGACGACGGAGGACAAGGAGGGGCTCGAAGGCGACGGGGAGGCACCGTGAGGAAGCGGCGGCACCTCGACAGCTCGGCGAAGACGGCGGCGGAGGAATGACACGGATGGGCGGCGCGGTGGCGGTCTCTTTCTTTCCTTCGGAATGGATCCGGGTTAGCGGGTGACGGGCTAGTGGGTTTGGGGCTTACCCGTTAAGGTCTTCTTCAACCTCTCGATGGGTTCGGGAGAACACGCCGATCCTCGTGGCAGCGGCGGCAGGGTGGGGCGGGGGTCACGGCAACGACTGTGGGCTCGTGGCGACAGACAGCGGCCTGAGAGGGGCGGCCGGTCACTGCGGCGGCCAAAGGTGGCTTCTAGCGGTGAAGAACATGGACGAAGCTAGCATAAACCAGATCGAGGGCTTTGGCAATAGAGGCAAAGCCTGCCAAAGCTCTGATACCAAGCTGATAGTGGACCACTGCAGGAAAAAGAGAGAAAGAGGATGAAGAAAGGAAGGAGGAGGAAGAAAAGATTATAGAGATGCAAGAAAAAGAGAAGAGAAGAGAAGGAAGAAGAGAAGAAGAAGAAGAAAGAGGCTAGGGTTTTTTATTCAATCATCAATTCTCCTAATTCATGAGCGAGGTGGCCCTTATATAGACCTTATATCATGAATTGACCAAGTCAAACAATTAACAACTAACCAAATTTGGACTCTTCAATTAATTGACTAATTATTTGATTACATACCAAGTTAAACCTTACTAACATTAGACCATTAAACCAATTGATTGTACTCAAAAAATGGACCTTTATAATTAGGTCTTACATTGATCAATTAATCCAATCACTTGACTCAACAACCAAATCGACTCAAACAAAAGTAACTAATAAGACAATAAAAGAAACATGACGCAGATTAAATTGGACCCAATCTAGAGCCCAACTCAATCTGGTGGCTCAAGAGCATCTCCTAGCCACAATGAAATCAATCTCTGGTGCGGATGCGAGCGAGCGGTTCTGATAGCTCGATCGTCTGATCGAACGACTCTGATGTCCCCATCACTAGTGCACCCTTAGATCCAGCCGAATCACCTTCGAGGAGGATTGCGTTGGCCCACAAAGTCGTATCTTGTACAAGAAACAAATGTCTTCTTCTTTTTTTGAGATAGGAAAAAACTTAGTTTTTTTTTGGGTACATTGACAGCTCATACGTAACGAGTGTGAAAATAGCCAACAAAATCAGAAAACAAAATGTTGTGCAAAGGTATAGGCACAACCTTGTGGTTTAGCCAGAAAAAGCCTTCCGAATGATGAGCCGCGAAGGAAGCTAACTTGTCTGCAGCATTGTTCGCCTCCTAATATACGTGCGTGGCCTGGTAGGAGTCAGCCTCCTCCAGTGCTCTACGAATATTGTGGAGCAGCGGTCGGTCCTCAGCTGAGCACCCCCGTTTCTAGATCCACTCAATCACCGTGATCGAATCTGCGATCTGCACTTAGTACCCACCTCGCATAGGAGACACCCTCCTAGGCCGTCCGAAGCTCAGCGGTCACTACTGACGAGTCAAAAATCCTCCGCCCACCTGCCGCCACAAGTCTAGCGTCGTGATCCTTGATGACAAATCCCACACCTTCACATCTCCCGTCCTCTGCTGTGCCGCCATCGAAGTTTACTTTGAGAAAGCCAGTTCAAATTGATACATTATTTAAAGCATGTTTGGTTGAAAGGAATTAGACTCTAGAATAGAAATGAAATTGAGTGACACCTATTTTAACCATTTGGTTAGAAAAAGTTCCATTCTCATTTCGATTTTAGATAGGAATGAGAATGCCTCAATTTTTCAAACCCTAATTTCTACTATCTTTTAGTATTTACATTCCATTCCGATTTCAATTTTGAATCCAGTCACGAACCAAATACATCGAAGTATATGACCATTCTGATCCTTATTCTAATCCATCCTGATTCTGATTCATTGCAAACCAAACACGCCCTTATATCTCATTATTTCCCTTGTTGATTCATTTAGGAGACGGAGCAAGTTCGTGGGATATGAAAACCTTAAGCATCGGGTCCACACCATGGACGCCACCCATCACCCCGCCTTGCAGCTCTACCTCGCCGCCCTCTTCCAAGACCGTTGCACCCTCGTCCTCATGCTTGATGAGAAGGATGTCACCCAGATTAGTCCTCTCCATCACGGAGAGGGATAGAAAGATTATAATAATTTGCAACCCCATCACGGACCCATTACTTGCAACGTTATTTGTATGTAATATTAATTCTTTTATAAAAATAAATTTGCTTCGGCCTCGGTGATCGAGAAAATCTGCGGTTGACTCTCCGAGTCGGATGGGCAATACTTACTCCTTGACATATGGTGAATGGTAGGGGACTGTGGCTCCTTCAAAGCCACACATGTGTATCGGAAGGCCAACTTAGCTGCTGACAGAGTAAGCTCCTATGCGGTGCATTACTCGGAGGATTTTATTTGGGTGAACCAGGTGGATGTTTTCTACTCGCTTAGTTAACCTTTTTTTTTTTTTTTTTTGATTTTTTTAGCTGTACTTATATAAGTTTGGTGTGAGGAGTCGATGTTAAAAAAAAAAAAAAATCTTGCTTTACATGTGGGGGCCAACGGTATGAAGAAATTGTTGGGAAAGCGGGAGAGGTCCAACGGAAAGATGGTGGAGAAACTGTTGAGATTCCAAATTCTAAAATCTCGGCCATTTTCGTCTACACAAGAAGGGAGGGCGGAGAAACTACTCGAGGGTGGAGAAGCCGGGCATTTCTGTACATACGGTTAAAGTCACCACTTTTCAACAAAAAGTTATTTGGTGCGCGTACTAAAAATAATTATATGGAGCAGTTTCTATTTTCCACGTCTCCTATAGCGTGCTTTTTAACATGGAACCAAGAGTCATATTGGGACCATCTTCTCTTACTAACAGAGTTCATCCGTCCCGCAACTTAAGAAAAAAAAAATCACGATATGCTCATAATGAGTAGGGGCCGCCCACTGCTTGCATCCTTTTTTTTTTTTTTTAATCATCTTCAAGGCCGTCTTCGTCCGTTTGTGAGAATTTCCTCCATCCATCCATAGGATTTTTGATTCAAGTGGAAATAGTAGATTATTTCAAGAATTGCAAAAGTTATGTATTCCTTTTCAAATACATTATTGGAGTTATGTGATACAAAGTTTGATGCTAATATATACTTGATGATTTGCTGATACATACTTTAAGCTTCTTTGATACACACCCAGCAACGACTCAATATACATCTCTAGATAAATTAATACATAATTTTCAGAATATTCTTTAGTATGTATTACATGGCCAGATAATATACATTTTGCATATTAGTCATCCAACAATCTATTACATACCTTCGACAAATCGATACACAGTTTTCAGAATATTGTGTTTGCTAATATGGTACATAGTTTGGTGATACACGCTTGTCAGCTTTCTGATACGTACGGTAAGCTTTTTGGATATCAGGCAACAACCTAACATACATCTCTAAGCAAATTAATATATAGTTTCTAAAACATAATGTTTGTTGGTATATAGTCCGCAATTAGATAACACATACCTTGCAAATTAGTCATCCAGCAACTCAATATACACCTCGAGGAGAAAAGTTTTCTAAACAGACATAAAGAAACTTGACAAGAAAGAAGAGAAAATGCGGGTGGACGAACAGCCTAAACTTTTTTTTTTTTTTTTTGAGAAAATGTAAGAAACATCCGCTTAGTTCTCCTAGAAGAACCAAATAGAATGATACACCACAAAGGAGACCATCCAGTCAGCTGCACTATTCACCTCTCGGTTAACATAGATGGCTTGAAACGGCCTAAACTCTTCACATATGTATCATAATTTTCTTTTCTATTTTATATATATATATATTTTTAAAGTTATGAAATAGACGGGCTCCATTAGTACAAAAATTCAATCCTAATACAACTCTTCCGTTTCTACATTCAAATGCACATTAAAGGAGCTATGGCGAAAAAAGAAGCCCATTCCATATAATTTTCTTTAGCGTGCAGTAAAGAATTTTTGTTCCCACTTTTCCTTCCAATGAATAATATCATGACAGATAACCCCTGGATTGAAAAACACAGATTGTCTGCGGTGCATTTGTTTCACCACATTGAGTAGTGAGTGGTGCATGCTTGGATTGCCGCCACGTTACCCACGTCAAAAAATGGATGACTCTCACTAAGGGAGCGTCATGTTGAGATGCCAAATACACCTGTAGCTAAATACACAAGTGGGGTTTAAGCGAGAGCCTTCCATTTCTGAGATGGTTGATATGACAGGCAAGAATGCATATATTCTCCACAGCGTAAAAAAAAAAAGTACCATAGGGAGCCGAAAGCCCAGATTCCCAGGCTTATTCATCCAACCAAATGTATAGAACTTCTATTCAAGAGGATAGCTCAACCCTCCAAACTTGTCCAAACAACTTTCCCTTATTCCGCCGGAATATATTCTACAACTAGGCGAGATAATTTTGACAACCAACAACCGAAAATTTAAAGATAATACCATTGCCAGCCTGCACACCCAAATCTCTACCACCACCAGAACAAGGTTCCTTCATAAATAACCAGCAGATGGAGAAAATTCTAGGGATTACAGCTCACATGTCTTCTGAGCGCTGATATGTTCAGGAGGGAATAAAAAGTACTGCTGCAGCGACATTTTCCCTTTGTCATAGAACAACTGTTTGGCCATAGAATTCTTTTAATATGCAGATGTTTCTGAATTTATAATCTCGTCCAAATGCATGCAGTAACACATAAATCAACCTTTTTTTTTTTTTTTTTTTTTGCAGCTGCAAATCCCAACTGGTTGGCGTGCTCCCATCATTGATAATGTCAAACGCCATGTTCAGCATCTGTAGACCTGAGAAGGATGTAATAATGAGAGTCCAAAAAAATGTGTTAAAGCATGGTGCATTAGTAGTGTTATGCATATCTGTATCCTTGTATTCTTCTACATTAGTGCATGTATGGCAACTGCAGAAATAACTTTGAAGATGGCATGATCAACAATTCCAAAAAGAAGCCTGGTACAAACTTACAATTCTAAATGAACTACCGACTTTGCAGGGAAGAAGATGCACGCATCAACCTCCAAAGGACATATCGGTAGTGGTAAAGTAATATAGAAATATAATTATGTGAAAGAAGCAAACCTTCAAAAAGAACTGAACTTCTTTACTTTTCCATATAAACATCATATTTACAAAAAAAATTGAACTGCAAGTTCTTTCTCAGGTATACATGTCAGAGCCTTGCACCCATGGAAGCAACTTGATGCGCACAACTCATCTGACAAAGGGATCCAAGAGAAATACAATGACACATGTACATATAAAACCTGGATTTGATGAGACAGAAACACCACCAAATTCACCCATGGAGGTTCCATTTTGCTCCCTTGCACCGTGATCTTGTATTTCAACTGGTAATAATCAGCATGTCTTCCATCATTTCCAAAGTAGCCATCATGAACTCCGAATTTAGTCAGGCTTGGTGTACTCCAGAAGCATGTGTGGTGACCTGTAGATTTTCACAAGTGTCCAGTAAAGGACTTCTTCAACTTCTAACTCACCCTCTGCCCGTGCAGCATAGATGTCCTCACAGATCGCTATCAACCTACACCGAAATGATAAGATCTTCTGAATCTTTAAAGAAGCATAGGCAGAAACACAGAATATCAACATGACATTATAGCATAGGCAATTTAAGTATTTGCTGCAGCTGAAAAGTCCAGAAGATAGAGAAAAAGAAACAACAAAATATGGAGTGCATAATTTTATCCCAAAAGGGCAAAAAAGAGAATATGAAAACAGCCCCATATAACATAAGTGATGATCCTCCCCCTCCATCTAGACTCTTTCCAGAGTTACAGGGTTTTTGGAGGCCAGTTTAAACTGAAATCCACAAGGTAGATCTATATAGTTGTCAACTGGCTTCATAGATTTCATAGTACATCACTCTCTTGCCAAAATCTGCCCAATGAATTCAGCAGCAACTTTGCAAAAGACATCAGGTAGACATCTAGTAGTAAAATCTAATCATCCTTGTATGGAGACTCCTCACCTTAGAGTTGCCTTGTACCCATATATGATGAGAAAAGATATGCATGATGATGACGAATGGGATAATAGCCAGAAGCTTGGAATTGCATATAAAAAGTTTAGTCTACACAATGATGAAGTTGGAGATTAATTATTATTACTTGATGGTTTATAGCTTATACTTGGATCTTATACTTAGAAAAAATTCACTTATATTTATTATTGATACAAGACAAGCTACCCATCTTAAAACCCCTCCATTAAAAAGAGGATAAGGGAGAGTTAATTTGGTGCAAAAACTATATGATGAGAGTTTTAGATCTTTTATTGGAATAGAAACAACTTTTTAGTTCATAAAATGATGGAAATCTAAGATGAGTCATGATGCAGTGGAGGGCTTCAAGACTTGGAGACTTTTTGTCAATTTGAGGCATTTTTCTTTCATTTTTGTTACTTTTAGTTTTTAGTGGGTTGTTCTGAAGCAAGCGTTGAGTCAGAAAGATCTCCTACCATTGTCAATTTGAGGTATTTTTCTTTCATTTTTGGTTACTTTTAGTTTTTCGTGCGTTGCTCTGAATCAAGTGTCGAGTAAGAAAGATCTCCTACCGTTTAGTAACTTCATAGGTCTATTATTTAGCACTATTTGTATGGTACTATTTACACTACAATAACAGTAACCATTTCTTGTGACAGTATTTTAAGGGTTCTAAAAGTCTTGAGGTACAGAGTGGGTCTGATATTATCTTTCCTATTTCCTTCATTCTTATGTACATTTTGGTTTTGATTTCATATATCTCCGTTGTTTATAGGGCTGGAAATAGGCTCAAACAGGACCGAAACCTGTGGACCGGGTTGGCTTCAAGCTGGGTTTCGGGTCAAGCTAATGGAAGTTCAGAACAGGCTTCGGTCTGAAATCCAAAACCCAAATGAGTTTCAGGCTGCATCTAAGCAAAGCCTTGGCTTGGACCATGCCCAGACTGAAGCTTGAAAATTAAAACAAACATATATTTTCGAGAAAATAAATGTTTCATATAAATTACATATACACATAAATTTTTTGGTTCAAGATTTGGACTCCATAAAATGATAATAGATGGCCAAAATTTATACCCTAAATTCAAATTCCCATCCTAATTACTCTAGTACCCCCTATCCTGCGTTTCCTCTCTCACATCTCGCCTCTCTTTGCACATTGGCTCGATGGTTCCTCCGACATGATTGAAGTCCTATCCTTTGACATTGCTGATGTCAAGAGTTACCTCACACCCTCCTTCCCATCTCCTCTGGTGATCATATCAACTCATAACCTCCTACAATAGTTCACATACCAAACCTTTGAAAGACGACAAGCCAGCATATTTGATAATCTCAAAGTGCTCTGTGGAAGGAGGTGAGCAACATCAACGGGCTTCCATTAGTTCCTGAGCCCCAGCAATCCACTTGCTTGAGTGAGACCTAGGCCATCCCCATTGTCTCCTCTCTCCATCCGTATGGCTCGGACAATTGCCATCATCTCCAGACCTCAATCCTATCGCAGGCGCCACCTCCACAAACCCCATGCTTTCTTTCCACTCTTCTCTTCATAGACCTAGATGGCTCCACTCTTGTTGCCACCGCCACTGTCACTGACATTGCAGGTAAAATCACTGGATGAAGAGGAGGGAAAAGGGTCAGGAATGGCCCAGCCTCAACTCTCCCTCTTAATTGATTGATTCTTCAAATATGTTGCCATGCCTCATCACAACCACCAAGGAGGGAAGCACCAATATGATCAAGACCTATGTCATGGCCACAAGCTCTCTCTTAGCTACACAAGCCCCCTTCACCAACCAATCCCCTTCCCTTCATCCCTTCTTCTTTATAGAACTTATAACGAAGCTCTCCCTTCTCTCTTTTAGTATTATTTGCCGGTTTGACCTGGTGAAGTTGTGAGGATTATACCTTCCTCCCAGTTTACTAGAAAAGAATGAAGAGTACATCACTATAAGAAGGAGAAGGGCCAAAATTCACCAATTTTGAGGCTAAAGACTAGAAAAGAATATGATGGTAGGGGACTTGGAGAACAAAAAACAATGGAGATGTTTTGATATGAGATTTGAACCATATATGGTTAGTTTGGGCCAATAATTCTAGCACTGGATACCAATGATAGTAGTGGGAGATGCCAATAAAAGATGTTAAAACCCAAAATTATATGGAGATGCCAATAAAGGAGGAACCGTCCTAGCATAATGGTATGTTTTCAAGGACTGCATGCATCTTGATTCGAGCACTAGTTGAGATTTTAGGGTTGCTAAAACTGTGACTATCAGCCATCATAGAAGACAAACGATACTATGATAAAGAAAAGAGAGAACAGGAAGAAGAGAAAGATCATATTGAGTGAAGCCAACTGATCTCACCAATAAGTAGAATTAAAGAAAATTCAAGCTACGCCAGCTAGATCTTTTCATTATGGAGGGAAAAGATCAGTATAATCACAACAACTTGGCAGAAAATGCTAGGATAGTGGTAAGCATTAATGAAACAAATTTGAAAGTTCTATAGCTTGGATTAGGATCAATACCAATGTGGTCTGAATGCCTGGTGGCAAAGCCAAAATATAATCTGAGAATAGTTGGAAGTTGGAAGGGCAGAATAAATGACTTCACAAGCAATAAAATTTTTCCTCAGTTATCTTGCACAATGCATCTCTTAAGTCACTAACAATCTTAAGCAGACAATATCTATCATTCATACCATGTAACTTTAAAATGTTAAAGAATAAAGCAGAAGGGTAATAAATCCACTGTGTTTAAATAACCCACGCTATATCATGATGCTCATATAAGACATAACTGAATATAAGCAAGTGTCACTGCATGTACACACAGTACAACTATACACACTTGCGCATGTCCAATGCATGACATGACGATTTTTCATAATTGACTATTCAGTGGTTTATTATGTGTTAAATCCACCAAGTAAGAAATGACCTGTGCTAGATCATGGTCCTCAAATAAGATATTATCTGACATGTATGGCTGTCAATGCATGTCCGAATGTAGTTGACTCAATGACTTTATAGGATGGAATTCATCTTGGAAAAAGTATGACATCGGAAAACATTATACCAATTAAGCACAACAAAGATAATGATTATCTTAAATTCCAAGAACAGCACATAATATATCTAACTTAAGCTTCAAAATACAGAAAAGTTTGGCATATGTACCTGTCACAAGAAGGAAGATTTTCATAGGGTATTCTCATTCTCAAGTCGGAACATTGAAGCCTGATAAATCGACCAACAGCTAGAACAAAAGTAAGATACAGACTCCAAATGCTGAATTTGCTAAGAGTTTCACCAAGAATACCCTCTGAAAAGTAAAAAAGAATAATTAATTCAAACAAACAAAAACCACTTATGCCTTAATAACTGGAACTATAAATCTTTTCTTACGCATGGAATACTTAAACCAAAGAAATATAAGGCAGGGAAGTATTTCTGATAATGGTTGAAAATGGTAAAATCTTGCCAACATTATTATTCTCCTTTTCTATTTGAAAAAAAAAGATAAACCAAGGAACACTCAACCCTGTGCCTGTCTGGTTTGAATTGAACCATGCCAACTTGGCTAGGGGTGTGATCATCCTTCCAATACACAAGGATCATAAATGCTTTGCAATAGCAAATATAATGGACAAGTTACTGATCCAAAATTCTGTGCAGCATAAGCTCTCGAGGGAAGACATACACACATGGACAGAAAAGTTGCTGGCATTTTAAATTAAGTTGGAAAAACTATTTCAAAGTAAGCAGAATTAGAATGTTGGTTCTCTAATGCCAAGAAATTTGAAAAGAGGCAGTTTATTTATCATACCATACCCTTTTACCTTAGCTCAAGGAGAATTTATATATTTACACAATATTTAGAAGTACCAATTGAAATTTCACCAATAGGTCTCAAAGAATGATTGAATTTTATTTTTATTTCTAGTGAAATCAATAGGTCTTTATGACACAGATTTCTTTGAGCCCGTAATTCCTATCCAAACTAAACATCAAATTCCTCTCCCCTTTCTGCCCATATTAATCCAGCAAAATCTTTGTTCCACAATAGCCTGAACAATAGAGAACGTAAAATGCTTTCATACACAAAATTTGAAAATAAAATTCGAAAAAAGAATTTTAAACTCTGATAGAACCCAGAGGTTTTAGGTCTATCACAACATGAATCTATATTATACAGTTCTATTATGTCAATGAAAAAACAGTACCCAAGTCCTTTTGTATCTAACTAAGAATACTTTAATTGATAATTATTATATAAAAAAATTAAAGATTCTAAAACTATTAGCAAGATAGAAATATCATCAGCCATACATCCTCATCAGAATAAGAGAATTTGCTGTCAAAAATTTCACCATCAAACTTATTTCTTCCAAAAATGTCACCTTCAAAATTTTGCTTTTAGATCCCCATACCAAAGAATACTAAATTTCAAGTTTGGTAAAGGTAAGAAAACTAATATTGCATCATTTTTAAATTATTTTTGGTAAGACTAGTGCATCTCAATACATTTATATTCCATCACCAAGTCTTGATTAATTTTGTTTATTCTCTTATAAGAAAAAGCATTGCATAAATGGATAAGGAGTTGTATATAACAAATCATCAAAATAAGAATATTTTAAGCATTAATCAATCTTTTATCAAATAAGTGTATTGCTCATGTCCAACTTGCTGATATATGCATCCCTAAAAAAAGTTATTTTTTGTGATTAAGAATTTAAGATAAAAAATGGTTACAGTCATTCAGACTGTGGTTAATTTAGGACAGTAATGATTACTTTCAGTCTTTTAGAATTTCTGTTGATCAAAACTAAGATTATGTACTGCACGAATTTGTGAAGAACTTTATCACTTGAGGGAGCTCATATCAACTAGAGTGCAAAAGTCATCACCAACACCATCCCCAAGCCTTGTACTGTTAAGTTGGGTGAAAAGGAGGGGGGGTGGTCGGGGTCGGTGGGTTGGGGGCAAACTAATGAGCAAAACGTTAAGAAGGCTCTATGGATGGTCTTTGTAGATCCTATGGCCTATCATTGACCCTTGAAAAATCCTGAATTCATGGCTTAGGCAAGAGATGCGCGTAGGGAGATCTACCTTCTTTGTCAATATTTAAGCTCAAATCCTCCAAAAAGTTTCTCTAAACTTGTGAAGTGTCAAGATGAAGGGGGAATGTAAAAGCTTTTAATCTATGGAGTCATGCTCATCCTTATGGAACAAATAAGCCCTAACCTTATGTTTGGTTGGGTCATGAGAGGGAGGATGGATGGGGTTGGAAGGATAGATGGGCCCCATCCACCGGTTGGTTCAAAAATTTTAGAAAAGATGGATAAAAAAGGAGGGATTGCCCATCCATCTTGGCCCACCATTTGCATCCTCCCAAATTGAAAACATGCAAGGAAGGATGGGTTGGAGCATGTGAGAAGTGGGTTTCTATGTTGACAAAATTACCCCTCATCATTAATTTTTTGACAAAAGACGACACCCATGCCCCACCTTTTATATCAAAGGGTAATTTAGTACAAATGTCATACAAATATCATCCATCCTCCCTTTCATTCCTCCTATACCAAACAGAGAAGAAAATCATTCTCAACCATCCTTCTATATTTCACCAAACACATAGGAAGATGGATGGAAGACCCATCCATCCTCTCCCTCATCCATCCTTCCCTAACCATTCTTCATACCAAACAAAGGCTAATAGATCAAATGGACGAGGCAAAGGGAACTTAACAAAGCTAGGAATAATGGAACCTTTCCGAAATAGGTTTTAAGAAATCATCACTATAGTCTTTTATCTAGATTGAGAAACTTTGATGAAATCGTGATTCTGGTTCCAATTAAGGCCAAAGATTTTATGTTGTGGGGAATTTTATCCTTAGGAGGATAATACAAAACCATCAATGTGAAAGGACCAAAGGAGAAATTGAGAGATCTGAAGAAATGGCGAAGAGGTAGGATAAACATCAATAAATATTTCACACACCAAGGTTTTAAATTCTGTGGGATGGGGCAGTCCCAATTTTTCAATAGAATGGGATGCGCCATCGTCCTGCCTTGTCCCGACACTTGGGACAGGGATGTCCCAAAACGCACCAACCGGGATGCTAGGACAATGGTGAGATAGTCCTGTCCTGATACTAGGGATGGTACCCCATTCCAGTGTCCCGCAGAATGTCTCACTAGGACTTGAGTCCTTGTTGCACGCCAATAAGTTGTTTAGTTGGCCAAAAGATAGATGAACCAAGATGGGGATGTGCTTTTAATGATCAAATATCAACAGATATAGGGCATATTTGAGACCAAACAACTTTAAAAATAAGCTCCAAATATATCAATAAATTAGACTTACCAGGCTCTTATTAATTAACTTCACACCTGACTTACGGAACTCTTTCTTGTGCTAGTACATGAATAATAAAGCATCCAAGTTCCAAGCAAGGTTTTGTGCCTTGGTTGAAACTGATCAATTCGATCAAGACCTAACCTAAATAGTTTTGGTTTTCAATTAGTTTTGACAATTTTGTCTAGGAGTTTCGATTAAACTGATTAGTCTTAGTCTAGTTTTGGCAGTTTTGGCCAAAATTGACTGAAACTTGATATAGACGCTTTTTGAAATCCATGTTTTGGTGTTTGTTGTCATATTATAGTCATTTATTATTTGTTTAAAATTAAAGGCATATGCCATGTATTTCTAGTTTTCAATATATTTTCTTTTCTTTTCTTCAGTTAAAAGATTGGATAAACAATACAAACAACCTTTCATGGGCTGATGGCTCTGAAAAGGCCCTAATTTCAGTACTTTCTAAAGAATACTTTGAACAATAGAATACAATCCAGGAAGCATGGTTACAGATACAGGATACCGATACACCCACAATACGGATATCCTATATGACAACTTGAAAAATTAGGATATAGTGTCTAAAATACGACAATAAATAGATATACTACTTTAGATATGGGCTTCAACAACATCTGATAAGCATGATTGTTTATCATAGCACACCATATATGAGAACTTATGCAGGCATATGTTTAGTCTAATATCGTGCATTGGGAAGGTCTTGGGCATTTAAACAGGGCCAAGGACCCCAAGTAACAACTCTTAGCTAGTCTTTTTGGATGAGATATTAGGTCATTGAAATGGTATCAGAGCTTAACCTAGCCCATGACCCATGTGTATATGACACCTATAAGGCATATATTAGTCCCACAATTGTGAATTGGGAAGACCTTGAACATTTAAGCAAGGTCAAGAAACTCAAATAACAACCCTTGGCTAATCTTTTTGGATGAGGTCTTGGGTCGTCACAATGGTATCGGAGGCAACCCAACCCAGACCCAAGCATGAGTAAGAAGACAAGGCAACATGGGCCATTTTGGGGATGACCACGAGCCAGTCAAAGTGCATGTGATTGGATTGTATCCAAGGTGTCAGGAATAAATGGGGAGTGTGCATGGATCCATGCTAGAGTGTTTAGTCCCACAAAGGTTGTCAATTTGGAAGGTCTTGGGCATTTAGGTAGGCCAAGGACTCCAAATAACAACTTCTGAGTAGTCTTTTTATGTGAGGTCCTGGGTCATTAGACCATATGACAATATTCGACATCAAAAATTGTAAGCTACTTCCTAAGAACATGGTTCTTCCCCTCCATGGTCTACCCAAGCTCCAAACTACGATCTCTCTCATAAAAACCAGGATAGGTCTGCCACCTTACCCCCTCTACTTCTACATTACTAATCTCTCCATTCATTGCCTTCTTTATTCTTATTCTTTATCCTTTTATTCTAATCCTTAGCTATTTACAACAGAAACATTGTCCTACAATGACGCCACCCTTTCCTCCTAGGCTCTACCATTTTTTCAACAACCCTTATTGAAATATCCCTACTCAGTCTCGAAACAGCAAGGTTTCTTGGAGAAGAGATGAGTAGAGAGAATTGAGAATGCACTTGCTTGATTTCTGGTCAATTCAAGTGAAAAACAACCTAAGGCATAAACCATGTAAAACATTGATTTATTTATTTTTTGGATGCTCTTGGTTTCCATATATCACTTTGCTCCTAGCTAAGTTCTATTCATGTTGTTAGGCTACCAAGGAAAGAAATGGTATACAGGAGACCCCATAATGAGCTTAAGAATGTGTTGGAAATATGAAGGCATATTCAATGCATGTTAGTTAAGTTATATTTTATGATTGTTTATTAGTTACATTGCCAGAAATATAAAGATCTAATCAGTTCTGGGAAATGTCTTATAACTTTTTTTTTACCAGACATGTTAAGATACAACTATGTTCTCATTGAGAATTATTAAGTATCATTAATTTTTTGCTTACAAAATGATATGTATAACTTCTTTTTCTTTTGATTGATTTCGAAATCGGTCCATGCAATAATCTTAAGCTTATTATTAGTGGTGTACTAATAGACTAATACTAAAGTGTAGGGTTTTACTAAAAAAATTCTTCGATGAACTAATTTGTTTAGTTGTACCTGGATAATTGAAACAATGAACAAAAAGAAGCATCAATGACCAAATAAAGTGCATGTTTGTTACCAATCTCAGGTATATCTTACTTTAACTTTTAATATTTTTATATAAAACCATGATTAGATTTTAGTAATCAAATATAGAAAATAATGGTGCCCCCTGCACGAAGTTCCTGGTTCCACAATTGAAGAGAACTTTATAAATTTAATATAAACAAGTGGTAAAAGCTATAGCTATGAATACTTCGAGGGGAAAACAGAGTTCGAGATATGTACGTGGTGTCTCCTCAGATACAACGACAGCCATTGGCCCAGTCAACCCTTTACATGCTGCTCCATCTGATACATCAATATCATAGAAAGACCACCATGGAGGACTCTCATGATTCAAAAGAAGATCCCCACTAACTGAGTTTCCCTGCATATATAAGATGGTAACCTTTAGAAGGTCAATCAGCATTTAAATATTAATGTATGGTGCTATTAAGTATAGATAGGATAAGTGTAGATATTGCTACATACTATTGGTACAATTAACCGCACTTCACCAGAGCCAGTCAATCGAAAGTATCTAGGGTATGCGTCAACTATCCTGAAGCTGTTAGCTGTCCCATTAAGCACTTGTTTGACATCATCCTGATTTGGAGAAAATTCAACAGGTGCTTCATATTTTACTGCTTCCTTCCCCTTTGGCCTCTCCCTTAAAAAGATCCATGTTATAACTATTTCCATATCGTTGTCCTGGTCAATGGATCTGGTGTATTGATCTTGAACGACTGGAGGGACCAGCCACATTGTACTTGCATTAGGTTGGCAGCAGATCAATTGAATGTCCTGTACATTGTAACTATCCAGGTAATGTTGCGGGTCCAGATCATCATCTAACTGTAAGTTGTTCCATGGAAATCTTTCACACAGAGTTGTTTGGAACAAGGTCAGCCTTCCGCTTTTTGCTTTAATATCAATCTGAACACTCACATCTATAACATGGTTTGCAATGTTTGTTGGGTTGCCACTACTGTAAATCTGTGAGGACATTAGAGACATCAATGATTAGAGAAAATCATGACAACCATCTCAAAACAACTAAAGTTCATGATCCTTAGATGAACCAAAAAGAACAATATACATTGAGAAACTAAAAGGAAGAATGAATTTTAAGATATCAGTACATTCAGCTGAAGGACACTGGAAGGACTTATTCTAGCATTATCATGTACACTATTCTCTAACAAAGCTTTGTTTAAAAAGGCATAATTTGTGAGCAATAATCTACTTATGGAGTGCAGGACAGAAATTGCACAAACAATCTTGAAGCAACACTAATTATATTTAACATTATACATGAGAAGTAATTCTAATCACATTCTATGATCATGTAATTGTGATCATACAAACTTCAAGTATCAGCATTCATTTTACAGCTTTAACTATATTCAATACACATGTGAAGTAATTCTAATCCCATGTTATGATCATGTAATTATGGTTATACAAACTTCACGGATCAGCATTCATTTTGCACAGGAACATAAAATTACAACCATAACCACAAAGCCTTTTACCAACTATTTGGGTCAGATTTAAGGATCCTCATTCGAAAAAAAATATTAGTACAAAAAGGAATCTTCCAATACTTCCTTGTTGGGATTAGTTACTAGCTCTAATTTAATAGAAAATAATATTTTTTGGGAATTTGTGGGAATGTGTTCATATTTATTAATAGGGCTTTGGTTCACACGACCGATTGCTACAAGTGCTTGTCAAAAAGCTTTTGTAACTAATCGTGTAGAATATTTTGGTTTATTATTAGAAATCCTAGTCTCAAAAGACTCTCTATTCTTGTCCATTCTAAATAGGAAAGCATCAACAAAACTTTCCTTCAGCTACACAAACCGTTGAAGGCAGTTCTAGATTTGGGCCAGAACGAACTATTGTAGAGAATTTATTGAAACCATTGAATCGGAACATGGTAAATAGCACCAGGCTGGCGAACTACACGACCTGGAAGAGCAAACGATCCACCTAGACAACTCAACTGAGACAAGCCCAATCTTTAAATGGACATATGTGTATTTTTATGATAGAGCTAGGGGCGAAAGATTGGAAATTAAAGAACATATTTGGGTCAAGACTATAACACGCTATTCGGATTCCCCATGGTTCTAGTATGAATCAAAGATTTCAATTGATTCATAGGGTCAAAAGAAGAGGGCCCCAAGGTGTGTGTGTGTGTGTGTGTGTTTGGGTGGGGGGGGGTGTGGAGGGTGTAAGAAAAATAACCCACTTAACACTTAGCCCAAGCATTATATTTGGTTATTTACTAAAATCTCCTTTTGAGGAAGAAGGATAAATTGTTAGTGTGGACGATTCAGAAGATATAATTGGAGGGCATGTATCATTAGGTTCCCATAGTATACTTGGTGGAATTTGGCATATCTTAACGAATCACAATTATTTCAGCTAAACAGTTTCTTTCCCTTGAATCAAAATTCAATTAGTTGAAGCGGAAGTCTTTAAAAGTGTTCAGTGCAGTGACTCGAAAGAAATCCCAACAAAAAATCTTTCTTTGTCCGTGTGAAAGCAAAACCCCTCTTAGTGTGGGTCCCCAGTCAATAATCACTATTTAGGGCTACCAGTGATGTTAGTTAAGCCTTTTCAAGTCTTTTTCTCACAACTTCTATCCAAGTTACTTTCAAGTATTCAAGTCATAGTGCTAGTAGGCTTGCTTGTCATTTGCTAGCATGAATGTTTCACCATTGTGCCCGAAAAAAAATTAAACCTTATTAATTAAAAAATATCAAGAAAAAGTTTTAAGTATGTGTCCTGTTGACCTAGTGTAATACATGTGCCAGATAGCATGGATTTGCATAGCTGGAAACTAAAATCATGATTGCCATTGGTCTTTCCCTTCCCTTATATTTTCTAATCCAATTTGAGTACCCTCCCACGGTATGCCGTACCGGGCGGTACGAGGCATACCGTACTGTACCGGTTCGATACCAGAACTTGATACGGATGGCGTATCAACACTCGGTACGCCAAAAAAGATCCGTATCATACCGTACCGATACTGTGGTAGCATGGCACCGGTACGGGGTTCCGGTACCGAGACAGCGAACCTTGTACCCTCCTCACTAGAGCACCCTTAGATCTTTAATGTATAAGGCACACCATCGTCATTGCTGTAGCTCCTACAGTATACTCACATCTATAACATTATACTATCCTAGTTTTCCACCCAAGATCTAAATATAAGAAGCTAAAAATTAACAAGCAAATATAAATACAAATATATAATTTAGACAACTTAAATGTAGTAAAATTACATTCATATGTTATGCTTATTTACACATCCCACGACATAATGTATGATCCAAATTTGGTTCTATAGTACTACTACAAGCAAAATTCTATCACGAGATATTGGATATTAGAATATAACAATATATACAATTTCATTTCATGCACTATTGCAGAAAAATATTACACATTTCATATCATATCAAAACATGCAAATTGTCAATTACAACATCAAATAGCTAATATGATTACACGTTAAGGCTCTAAGGGGCACATTTGCATTTGAAATAGAAATGACAAAAAGGAAAGTTGGAACTATATAAGGGAGGGCCTTCAGTTCTCCAACTTGGAGGCCTAAGCCACCTCCAAAATGATTTCTGGCATTTAATTCCTTCAAAATCAGCAAAAAGAGTCCAGAAAGACTCAAGCCTTCATCAGGGACGCTGAACTCCACTTTTAGAAAAGCAAGAGAATCTAGAGGAATCTTTGCAATAGAATGAGGCCAAAAATGTCCAAGGCAGGCTTATTTACAAGCAGTGACAGGAAACTACTGCCCCTTTATTAGAGATGCATGACATCACCTATCAGGCTAATCTGAATTCCAACTTCTATCAGGGCCTAATCCAATTATTGTTCAATGGAAATATTTCAGTGTTGTTCTACATCAAAAATTTTGTCCTCTAGATGCAAGTGCTCTTTGATTACAGCAAATGCTAATAGAAGTTGCCCAATGCTATCTACAGTAATATTTGCTGGTAATATGTCCGTTGAAGCATTTGAAGATGCCGCATAACTAGAGGTTCACCATAAAACCTTTTGCAAAAAACTAAAGCATACGAGCACTTTTATGATGAGTTCATACAAGTGCATATGGTATGTCTTTCAAGAACAAACTTCATCTCAACATATACACTCGAGTTCTAGATAGCTATTTTACATGGACTCGGGTACGGGTGTCAGGTGAAGATGTGTCTAGGAGTCAGATTTGTGTTATTCCCAAATCTTAGGAAATGGGGACTCTGCTTAAAATGATGCAAAAGTTGAATGCAGGTATGCGGGTATTGGCTGTTATTTTGCATTTAGTTTTATATAGTTCTCATTGAATTTGGAATCCTTTCACAAATTAGGCATTATCTCTACACAGTCTGTTCATACATATTAATGAGTAGACAGGGCTAAACAATAATAAGCAATTATTTCAAAAATTAAACATGAATTTTGCCTTTTGAAATAGGGCCACATGCAGAACAAGTGCTAAGCGTAACAAAACCTAGCTCTTTTATCATATATCCTAACCGATCCTGCCATGTCTTCCAAAAAAATACCTGCTTCTGTCCGCATTCCACCAAATTGCCAAGTAGGTACCCCCTCTCTCTCTTCCCCTTCTTCTTTTCCATCTTTCTTTCTTTCTTTTTCTTTGTTTATTTCCTCTATTCCTTTTCCTTTTTTTCTTTTGCTTCTTCATTCCTTCTTCTTTTTTTCTTTTCTTCCTTCTTTCCTTTTCTTCTTTCCTTTCTTCCTTTTTCCTTTCTTTTCTTCTTCTTCGACTTCTTTATTTCCTTTCTTCCTTCCTTTGTTGCTGTTTTCTTTCTTTTTCTCCACCCGGCCGATTTGAGTGGCATTACAACCAGTCCATGAGGGTGAAAGATCCATATCCCATACTCATGTGGTGTCATGTCGTGTCGACACAGGTATGCTGGGCTGAAATGAATAGTGTGGTTACAGTTGCAGAAAACCATATTTCAACAATCAATGGTCTCAATCCATCAGATCAGTCAACCGTAGTTTTTGATAAGCAACTAATAATTTTTGCATTGCTAATCATCTGCTTAGACTTGCAAACCATGGAAAACCTCAGTCAAATTTAACCACCAGGTATTTTGGGCCACAAATGAAAATTTTCCTCTCCAAAGTGATTGCTGATTTCTGTTAGGTCGTCTATCTTACAGGTCACATAGCCCAACTTATCACCTGAAATTCCTGAAATACATCAGGTGACTAACTTGATCCCAGCTAGGTGCCTTAGGCGTGAAATTCCTGACATATATCCCCTTTATGTAATTGATGACTTCTCAGCTTTGCAGTTCTATATCTTTCAACCTAAATCTCTCGTTCATGAGATGCTTCAGTCAAATCTAGTGACACTGATAACCAAGGATTGCCAAAATGGGCCGTACCGCCCGGTTGGCCCAAACCGGGCCGACCCCATCTCTGATGGCCAAACCGGGCCGACCCCATCTCTAACCGGGTCG
This sequence comes from Phoenix dactylifera, assembly GCF_051530095.1. NCBI lineage: Eukaryota > Viridiplantae > Streptophyta > Magnoliopsida > Arecales > Arecaceae > Phoenix > Phoenix dactylifera. The sequence goes on along the minus strand of NC_143191.1, from coordinate 49,798,654 downwards.
GTTTGCTTATGGAAAACGGTTCTGGCCTTGTAGGTGCTGAAACCACAATAACACTGGCTGGAATCGGCCAGTACTAGACAGAACCGGACGGTTCCATCCGGTTCAATCAGGACTCGGTGGGAACCGGTCGGTTCGCACCGAGTTGGGGCTATTTTGGGCCTTTGGCCCAAAGCCACAGCGCGCATGCGCTATGGCCTTTTTTGCCACAGCGAGCCCGCTGTGGCAATTATTGTATATAGGAGACGGGCTCCTCGAGGTCATTCAGGAGGACACGATGTAGCTGCAGATAACCTCGCACGTGGAGTTGGATCCATAGATGTATCAGGTTTCAAATCTTATATTGGATCCTATTATCTGCAGCCACAGGCAGCCTATAACCCATATGCATACGGATATGGAAATGGTGCATCTGAGACATCTTCCGGTGGCTACTACCTTACGTAGCCCGAAGCATCTCACAGGTCGGATTTTGCTGCTGACATATTCGGATGGACCCTCCACAGCCGTATTATCAGCCAGAGGGCACCTCTCAGAGTCAGAGCTTCAACGAGAGATCCGAGAGTGCTTAGAATCCGGCGCGCATTTCTTATGAAATAAACATACAAGACTACAACGCTGCTTGGATAGAGGGGTGGATTGATGTGCCTCTTGATTATGCTGATGATCTGGATATCTACGAGAGGCATTGCCACTCGATCCGATTTTAGATATTATGTATATTTGTTGGACTTTAAAAGTATGTAATTGATTGTATCTTGATTTGAAGATATTTTATATTGTTCATTTTATGAATTGTTTCATTTTAAAGCAATAAGATGCATCATCTAGCTTAAACCAGAATCATGGAAACATCAGAAAACATAAAAAAAATCAAAAAAATATTAAAAAATAAAAAAAATTAAATTAGACTTAAATTCATAGAAAAAGTTCGAAAAGAGAGAAAAAGAGAAAACTTCTAAAAAATAAAAATTAGAGCATGCAGATGCGTGAACCAAGCTAATCGGTTCGATATCGGTTCGGTTTGGTCCGAACTGGCACCGAACCGGGCGCCGACCGGTACAACACCCGGTATCGGTTTGGCAATCCTTGCTGATAACCAAGATCAGTAAGACCAATACTAAAAAATATACTAGTACGTTACCGGTTTGCTATGGTACGATTGGTACCTTGGTATGGCATGATTGGTACAATACGGTGTGCATCCCATATCAAAATAGGCTTCCAATATTTTTTTCTCACATCTAGCCATGATAAGCTGGAAGTCAAGCAGTACAGGATGATTCCACTTGGTTCGAAACAATACAAACCGATTCAACTCATGTACCGAATTGAACCTTGGTACCGCACCGGCAACTTACCAAAATGGTAAGTTTCTGATATGGTCGATACAAGCCGGTACGACAAACCCTGTTGACAACCTTCAAGGTACAACAATTGTTTCTGATATCAAAGGAAACAGGTGTACATCCCTAAATGCCTTTATACTGATAGGACACTCAAAAACCACTATGATAAGATAGTGAGAAAATCCATTGTCTATCAAAGGGTGATGTGGAAGCAATTCATTTCTATTTAGCATTTAATTAGCATGTGGGAGCAACGTATTTCCAAGGATCAACTTTTAAACTTACTTCTCTTGATATCTTACCAATGATTCATTGAACCTTAATCTAACCACAATGATCAATTTTCAGCCCTTCAGTTTCCCCTTCTTTTTTAAAATTTCAGAACATAGTTCTCCACTTAAGCCACAGATGCCAAAACCTTGATTAGAGTTCATTCTACTTCTTCCTATTTCCTATAAGAATTTCACCTTGTTTCTTCACTTGCAACAAAACGCTATAGGATAGCAAGATTGTGATTTGCTTCTAAGCATTTAGTATATCTTAGTTCCCTAAGTGAACCGTAGTTCCAGATTCCTTGGGTTCAATTCATCACCATAAACTGTGTCAGGATATTAATTTTAACTTAAATCCAAGTCTGAATTCAAGTCTCCAGCTACCTATACGTACAGCTCTCCTAAATCCTAGTAGATCCAATTCCTTGAGGAACATCTTACATTAGAGAGGAAGTAATTTACTTCTCAACACTCACACCATCTTAATTCCAACATCATGGGGCTCCTCGCCATTTGTTTAACTTGTAAAACTACTTTATGGCATTTGAAATGCCTGACCATTTATTTAACTTGTAATTCTACTTTATGGCATATTTGTGGGCATCTTGTTTTAACTCAAAACAACAAATCAGTTAGTAATTTTCAAGTTTTTGTCATTATCATTATGATCGGATGTCGAAGTTAATTACACCAAAAAATGGAAAGCAATTCTAGAAAGAGATATTATGAATTACATGTTGACTGTCATTGAGCAGAATACACAACAATAACTATAAATCACAAGCACCGATACGAAGCTCAGGCCTCAAAGGAAATAAGCAATATATTTTCTTCCTTAGAATTAAAATTGGGAAAATTCTGATGATTGAAGATATGGAAACATTATCACCATGTAATGATTGTATATCCACTAGACCCAACATAACAACACTAGCAAATAAAAAATAAAATGCACTGCAAGGTAAAAACTAATGTAGAATCCATAAAATTGATATTGCATAGTCTAGAGGCCTATAATATGTGCCTCAAATAATTGCAGTATAAATTAAACAGGGAATTCTTGCCCATTTTACTCTCTATTTTTTTCTAAGTCCTTAAATTGTATGATGATCTTCTCGTTTTCATGGTAGGACCATCCATTAGCCATTTTTTTTTGGATAGAATTAGGAACCAACCCACAGAGGGTTGACATTATGTGGAAGTGAGTTATTAAATATTTGCATTGATGGAAAATAAGTAAACCAGTTAAAAAAGTACAACCATCCTACAGTGCAATCTCCAAACTCTTAAACACAAATTTGTACCCTTGAAATTTAATATCTCTACCTATAATGTTACAACAACAAGAATATGGATCAATTATAACTTTTAATTAGCAGAAAAGTTCCACTCCCTCTCATAGTACAGAAAGAGTTATACAAGAGCAGTCTTATAAATGAATCAAATACAAAAAAGAATTGTCAGTTTAACGGCCAAAATTGATTCGACCAGATAGTACTGAAATAGAATACAATGTTAATTTTATTGGCAATGGCACAGAGTAAATTAATCAAGAAAAAATCCAATTTTAGGTCCAATTCCCATTTCTTCAGATAAAGTGTCAACTTCATATTTTAAGAAGCTGCCAAAGTGTTTCAGTCATTCAAATTCTTCAAATGAGAATACATTACAAAGTCAGATAAGGTACCAGATTTTCTTACCAACATAGGGGCCCAGATGACGCATATTAGTATGAAGAACACACATATTCCACTGCAGAATTTGGTCATTTTAGTTTGCTTTTGTCCTTGCTGGTGCCTTGATCTATGCAGATCAGCATCACATCTGACCAGAAACAGGCTTGCATAGATGTCCTCCAACTATGCAGAAAATTAGTATCAGATTGCACTAAATCAAGAAATGTTGTTAATGGACATATTGCAAAATCTTCGCAAAAACAAAACAATTATTTAAATATTAGCAACTTTCTGAAAACATGAACTAATATGTATTATCTACTATTTGAAGGGCAAATGTGGAGTAAAGATTTTTTAAGACTACATGCAAATTACCGTTTTAAAAATCCCTTCTTTGATTTCTAACCTTTCAAGAATTAAGAAGTTCCTACAAGCTTTGGTTTCTGGTTTTCAGTTATCTCTTGTTAGAGGAACTAGTTATTTGGATGTTAATTCTAATATGAGTTCATCACACAGATCTGTTCTTTTAAAAAGACCAACTAGTAATTTAAATTTTGGAGATCTTTATGGAATGCCTGGCAGAGCATTGTAAAAGATAGAGACTAACGAATGTCAATCTACTTTTATTAATGTTCATCTATTCACCTTTTTTCTTTTCCTCATCTTGATCTATTTTTGTCATTAATTTTCCTCTATTCTCATCCTACTACTTTCTCTTGGCTTTCTTTGCGCACATTCTCTTTTTATTATCCATTTCTATTCCCCACTCAGCCTTTTTTCTGTAATACATTCTTTATTCTTCCAATGCACTCTTCAGACCTTGCACAGTTTCAGCCATGCAAGTGGAGCTTAAAATGCATCCTTCTAGCACCAATTCAACTTTGATGCTAGAATAAGCGCTAAACAAGAGTCTAATTCTATATATATGTTCAATAATGTAGCTTCGTAGCTCTTGAATAGGAACTACAATACATAGATTAAGGATCACAGTTTCAGTCTAACTTAAGTGGTATTTGCTGAAATAAAAGCAATGGATGTCCAAATCCAGCAAAATAGGGTGAAGATGGCAGACATTCAGAGGCATAAGTCACTAAAACCCAAGGTATGTTGAATCATCCTGAACCAAGGGATTCAAGGTGTATCAAACTGAACCGGCCAGGAATAGGGAAAGTTCGGCCAATTGAAATGGTTCAGCTCATCATAAATTAAAAACCACAATCCCGACCTTGACATCCTCAATCACATTTGGATCTCTCTTCTCCTTCTTCGAACCTTGGCTGATGTCGTCGCCCCCAATTGATGCCGACGCCGATGCCATTACCCTCGATCAACGCCGATGTCGAGGTTGATGTCGTCATCCTCGGAGCATTCAAACTGGTATGCCTCTTTCTCTTTTGCCCTCTCCCTCTCCCTCTCCCTCTCCCTCTTCCCTTTGTCTTCTCTCTTCCCCCATGGTTCTCCTTCTAGGATTACGATTAGAGTCAAGGTTTTCCGAACCGGTACTAGGTCTTGTACCGGCAGGTGACTAGTTCAATACGGTATGGATCCGTACCGTGCTGTTCCAGGATGTATCAAGAATAGAGAGGGAGGCAGAGAGGGAGAAGGAGAGAGAGAGAGGAAGAGAGAGGGAGGGAGAGGAAGAGAGGGAGGAAGGGGGGGAGAGAGAGGGAGCGAGCCAAAATTCGAGAAGAAGTGCAGCCGTTGATGCGAAGAGAGAAAGATAGAGAGAAGAATCCCCTATTTCGATCTCAAACCCTAGCCCTAGCATCTTCCCGATAGTGATGATGAAGCAACAACAGTAGAGGATGGAGCTGCATGGACATGAGAAGAATCTCTTGTTTCAATCTCAAACCCTAGCACTAGCAACTGCACATCGACGACGAAGCGATGGCAGTGAAGGAGAGAGTTGCCATGGATGCAAGAGGGAGAGAGAGGGAGGCTTACCAGTAAAGTGAACGACGAGGATCGAACAGCAAAAGAGAAAGCCCCTTCAAGCTCTCAGCCCACTAAATAGAAGGAAGGGAGAGGGATTTTATAGCCAAACCGACCCAACCTGTTGAACCGTTCCGACTTAACATCAATTCGACTTGGTATGGGCCGAACTGTCGGGTCTTGGTTAGTTCGACATTCGTTGGTCAAGGTTTCTCCCTCTCTCCCCTCTTCTCCCGATCCTTCGTCCCTAGTACACCTCCACTTGGTACAGTATGTATTGGTACCGTACCGAATAGGCAACCAGTTAGATGACCCCTAGTGTCGGTTTGGCGGACCTTGTAAAACCTAAAATATGAAGTTTCTTACAACATGAAACTTGAGGCCATCGAATATAATGCAGTTTCCAATTATAAAATTTGAAGTAGCGTTGAATCACAAGAATTATAAGAATTCTTGCTAAAAAAAAGAGACGAATGGATATCCCAAAAAGTTCTAAAATTGTCGCAACTGCTTCTTATAACATTAAATTATAAGCAAATAAGTTAGGACAGTTTAAATCATGGTGTACTAGTTCTAAGAGAAAAGAAATTGTTCCACGCAAAAGGAAAAAAGGCTTTAGCTTCTTATATTGGTTATTCTAGTCCTGCTAGTCTAAAATCATAGAAACCTATAAAAGAAAATAATTTAGGATTACATTTATGTTTTGGAGATTTTGGTTTGCTATGAACCATATTTTTAAGTCAAATTGTGTTAAAGGAGTCCAACGTTACTTTGATACCTGAAAATATGGATATATGAAAGCATTAAGAACGATTGCGGACAAACTAAATTCTTCTTTAGCTGACCACATATAATTTCACATTTCATCCTCTTTAAAAATCAAGGACAAAATAGATAAATACCACTCATGATTTGCACCAGATAGCGCCAAGAAGCTTGCTATTTCATTAGAAAAAAAAGACACTATAAACAAGAAAGAGAGATTAGAAGGGAAAATCAAAAACATATACTGGAAGGAGAACCCATGGAAAAATAGAGGACGAAAGGAAGTTGGGAGTTGTAGCATGGGGGGAAGTGGCGTACAGACAAACAACAAAGTACGAGTTCCATATGTCATATACAAAGACACCTAAATAGCTTTATCTTAAGTTACTCTAGGACAATTTAACTTGAGTACCTAAAATATGGTTTAACTGATTTTTAATCATGATACTTTTCAATATAAGATTCCAAGAGATGCTTAATTTGATTTTATCTAATTCTAAACAAACAAGAATTCAAATCCATGTTTAAGGAACAAGGAATCTCTAAGTATTCAGTAATTGATCTTCTATTTTAATATGCAAATAATTCCCGCCATTTACAATCTTCATACCTAGAAAAGGTGGTTCAAGGTAGCACATGCTCCATATTTTACAAAAACCAAATGGTATCATTTAAGCCATGATTGCACACTTTAAAGACATATAATGTTGTGAAAGTTAAAGATTATAAGAAAACTTTTTGTTGGGCAGATGCCATATTGATAGAAAAAAAAATATCCACAAATAATTCATCTAAAAATCAAAATTCACCAATTCGATCGAGGCATTTGTTATTATTTAGTAAAATACATGGCTAAATTCATTGGATAAATGATTTGATATCATACAATAAAAATTAACGGGTGCAAAGCTCTTACCTTCAGCCAATCATACATTGTTAGAGATGTAGATGTACAGGACCAATCGAGTACACATCGTAGTTCATACAAAAATGGTAAAGCACGATAAAGTCGGAAGCCCAAATAGTTGATATGTGTAACTTTACTAGTCAAAAATTGCCGGTACAAAGTGCTTTTGTTAGGAATTCCATAACGAATTTGTAATGCTTGTAGGGCTAAGGAAACTGATTTTGTGAGATAGATAGCACGGAGTGCAAGTCGTCCTATATGCTGGTGAGATGGCTCCATGTACCAAGCATACTCAGTGACTGAGTATGTAAACAAGACAAGATTGAAAAGATAGAAAATAATCTTTCCAGCAGCAAAGGAACATAGATATATAATGCGATCAAGCACAATCAAGAAAAAAAGAACCTGCAAAGGAAATATAAACAGAAACAAATTTAGGGAAGACATTCACAACACTAAAGACCTAACAACTCATATTAATCTTCCCAAATTGAATGCCACAAGAATTGATCCAGCAGTATAAATTTGTCCTATCAAGATACTGCATATACTTTCTTATATATAGCTGCTTTCCCAAAATAATACATGAGACAAAATTTCAGGTATGAATTTTCTTACCATCAAGATAAACACAAACTCTTTAGGAAACTGGTCTTCAAACTGATATACATCAAGAAGTTTGCTTTTATTTTTCATAACAAACTGATAAAAAATGGCAACGAGAAAGAAAACAGCCAAATCTGCACCAAATACATATGCATATAGGTCAATTTCTCTTCTGCCGCCTCCAATCACAGATAATATTGGGTAGGGAAAGTCTACTTCTTCCAGTAACCCTTCCTTTTGTGATTTTAAAATCTCTGCTGCGACGTCCGCTGCTGGAGTTAGTGATCTACACCACTCTGCTGCTGAACATCCCACAGAAGGAGAGGCACAAACAACTTCAAGAACAGCAAGAGCAACGTTTGTATTTTCTTGGCTTCTTTCAATGCTTTGAATTCGAACTCTGCTAGCCGAATGGCATGAATAAGATATTTTGGCTTCACATCTTTCTTCATGACCTACACGAAGCAACTCATTTATTCCTGATTCTATTCTCTCTGGTTGGATACCATCCTCTGGCCACTGATTAACTTCCATTGACAGTTGCACAAAGTATGGGGGAGCCTCTGATCCTTGTGTTAATGACTTCCAGTACCTAGAGAAGCTTCTTGCTATTATCTTTAAGAGATTTGTTACTGGTGAGACTAACTGCTGTAGCCTATCCCTCCAACCAGGACTGAAACTATGTTCTTCTTTATAATGCTTCTTTCCACTTAATAGTTTAAATTCTGTTACTGGTGCCCACTCACCATCTTTAGCAGTTATTGAACTTTGCAGAAGAGTTGATATATAGACCAGAAAGAGAGGTAGAGTGCTGATAACGAATGATGCATTTATTTTATGTTCAGGAAATCCTAACCTCCGCAATAGGGATATGTGAATATTTAACCCGCAGTGCTGGATGATAATCTGATACAAATACTGAAGCAAAATATTGATCTCCGTATAAATTAGCATGATAAGCCAGAACAAGTAACTAGGACCAGAATTTACACACAGAGCATATAAGAAAAGAGCTGCAAGGTAGACCATTGACAGCAAACTGAAATTCCAGAGAAAAACAAGTACAAAGCAACAGTAACACACAACATCATTATTCGATCGCATTTGTGACCATATAAAACGAAAGATCCTTCCAATTTGTAGGCTAGCAGGACGTGCCCCTGTAGCAGAATGAACTGAGGAGATCCTATCCAAGTGTCCACACTCCACGATGTTTTGGCTCTCTATTTCATCATATACCCCATCTTCTGAATGCCCATTTGAATCAGATTCCTCAGGCTCAATGTCCAAGAAGCTCACAATGTTTGTGACCGCCTGATTCCCAAGGGACTGAACTTGAGAAACACCATCACCTATCAGCTGGACAGCAGACATTATTGGGTTTTCCTTGTGCTTGTCCCTTTCTCTCTCTCTTCTATTTGCATTTGAAAATGCTGTGTCATGATCATCACCCTTGTCTCCAAGTTCACTTATCTCACAAATAGAATCCAAGGAATGCCTCCCATAATCCATCGAGATTGGACTCTCACTTTTTATACTAGTAGGTGAGTTTTGCAAGTCAGATTTTTCCCAAGGCAATGGTACATTCTTTTGCATATCAGACACAGCAAAGTCAAAGGAATGATATGATTCTGTACTGACATTCTCATATTGCTTGTTTGGTGATCCAGTCTCATTATCTGGCATCCTACTAACTTTATCCATGCTTTGGGAAGAGTTCCTTCTACGTCGAAGACCTTCTGATTGTGGAGAACTGCCACCAAGAGTCGTAATGGAATTCATGCTATTGAGCTGGCTTTGCAGATTGAGCATCTCAGATTTCATCTTCTCCACTTGCAAGTTACGCTGCCGTTTTTGCTCTTCTGATTTACAAATTTGCAGTAATTGTGCAGTTGTCCTTGCAGCCCTTTTCTCTTGCTCATGGACCATAGCACCAATTTGTTCGGCCTCAAGGTATCTTGCTACATAATCAAATTCTTCAGAGCAGAAGATGTATGATTGCATTGATACTAACAAAAAAATTACTATCTCAACCAATGCAGATCTTGATGTTATTCGGAACCCATAATCATACTTATAAAATCCAATGACCTCATATATATAGTCTATCTGTTCACACTTGCCGGAGCTGAAATTCCCAAGATAAGGAGATTGATAGGCAAGAGAAAGGACAATGAGCACAAAATTATACATCCGCAAGAATTTGAAAATTTTGTTCTTCTTTTTTAATATTTCAAGTCTCATTCGGAAGAAAACCAGAGCAAAGCCAAGGTAGCCAAGGTGCAGAACATCATATTCCAGAGTTCCAGTTATTAATATTAAAGCAAGAACAATGTCTAGTAAATGACAATAGAGATATAGTCTCAGATAGTCAAGAAAAGTCCAGAAACTCTTCGTTTCAAATGAGAGGTCTTTCCAAACTAATGCATTTTTCCGCTGAGAGATCATCTGACGGTATGTATGTGACTCTGAGAAACCAGAAATATGATCAGAACGGAGTTTAAAAGAGGAGAAAATAAAAACTGCATAATAGCTCACGAGCATTCGTGGATCATCAACAATTATCCCTGTATTAAATGAAAAAGCTTTAGTTAGTAAACAATTTCTTGCTTCAGTTCAAGTAGCAGCTAAAACCCATGGAATATAATGAACATAAAGCTGCAGAGAGAAGTACCCAGCCAGCATTTTGCACAAAAACTGAAGTAAAGGGTTGAGCTACTCCAGCAATCATGGCAGTTGATTTCCATCTCTTTGGGAGAGTGAATCCAAGGAATCAGATCTTTCCAAATGGCAAAATACTCAAGAATGAGAATAGAAGCAAACAAGAAAACAAATATAGGCCATAATTTGTGGATAACCTCTCGTTTCAGAAGAATACATGCGGCAAGGCATATGATATATAACATTGAAATGGCATTCAACACAGCAAAACTTGCCAAAAGTAACACAATCATGTTAATCTCAAGACCTCGAAGTTTAAAAAGATTTTCCATCCAAAATTTCATATAGAATATTAGTGTAGTCTTCTGCATTTCAAACCTTTCTTTTCTCAAAGCAAGGATATGTTTCTTGTTCCACTTGTGACTCTCTTTAGTACTTCCCCAAATGTAGGAAAATGAGTATTTCCTAGTGTTATTCTCTGAGGCTCTTGTCACATTAGGGACCGACTCTGATGATTGATAGGTATTAGAGCTGAAGGATGGGCTTGAATCGGTACTAGCACCCTTTTGCATTGCAGAAGGAAGAGTGACATCTGCTGGCGCCTTATTTTCTTCATGATGAACCAAAGTACCCACTGAAGATTGTTCTGATGAGATAAACAATTGGCAAGGCTCTTCCCACTTACCTTTATGTACTAGAGAACTTGGCATATTGTCTAGCCAGCGGAAAACATTGTATTGAAGAGTACAAGAAACTATTACCAGCACCTTTCCCCTAAAACCGGACTCAAGGCCCCAAAATCCAGAATCAAAATACTTTAGGCCCAGAAACAGTGACAAACCATAGAGCCGTTGACCAGGACACATATAAGCAAGTTTGCACCACATTTGAAAGAGATATTCAGAAGTCACAAGTAATCCTGTATAAACTAAAAACAACTTGGAAGGAATCCGAGAAGTTTTTGGTAAAGTAGAAAATATAATGAGACCCAGGAGATAAATAAAGCCGAATGCACCGATTGAAGACAATAAAGCATAAAATACAGCTATAGACAAAATCTTCTCGCCGTGCCAAATAAGGAACCTTCTGGAAAACCCAAAAATTCCATTTTCGGATGCATCAGAGGCATCAACTGTTCTGTACCTACTCTGTCTCCTTTCATAGCTGTAAAGTTGCATTACAGTCAAAACAGCCAAGGATTCCCAGACATTGTTCAATAAAGATCCTTCAGGATTGAACCCCAAATCAGGATACAGATCAATCAGCTTGGACATCCATGTTGCTAATATGGGAGAAATGCTCAAGCTATAGGTCAAAACAAACACTAGAGTGGCATAGACTTTCAAGGGATACCAAAGCCGCCTTCTTGTCTTCTCCACAAGCTGCCTCCCTATTATCCAAAACAGGAGGAAAAAAAGGTACCCAAATGATACATAATTTGGAGTGACCAAGTATAGTGTGAAAAGAATGGTTAGAAATGCCACATATGTCCCATAAGAGCGGTATGTAGATAAAAACATCTGACTGACTTTGCTGAGATATGTTGCTATCTTTTGCTCTATAAGATAGAAAAACAAATGACTTTAAACTCAGAGATGATAAATGCCATTATCTTAAACTAAGAAAATGAAACATGTAAAAAATATGATCATCCTTTTTCTTTTGGGTCGAGAGGTCAGACAAAATATTATTTGTTAATCTGCTAAACTTTTAATATTAGGTTTAGTGATGTACCATGTGAAAAGCTGAGGGAATAACCAATTCTGGAACTTGATGAGGCATAAACTGACAGCAAAACTGATTTGCTTAAACCAGCTTTCAAGATGCTAAATCCAAGTGGAGGACAAGGAGTATGTTGCAGAATAGCAGAAAAAGAAAAGAGCATTTTGAAACCATGGTTCTGCACTGAACAAAAGCACGCTAGGACACCTATTTCCATAAAATCCCTGAAAGAAGCATGATTTGGGAGACCTGAAAGCCACAAAATAGATATCATTAGTATTTCTATCAAGATCCGCAATCTTGGTACCTAGTACCGTATCGGTGCCTTATGATTTAGTACGGTACAGTACACCTCTGTACCGAAGTATCTCTCTTACCCATTTTCTCAATTTTCATCTCAAAACGCCTTGGTACAGACCGGTACGCACCTCGATTTGCCTCGGTACAGGGCGGTATGCCTTGGTAGGGGTGGTACGGGGCTTGTACCAACTTGAATGTGTGTGTCGTACCGGTTTTCTTCCGGTACGATACGGTACGCCCCATATCGGGCGGTACGGCAGACTTTGCTTTCTATATTAATTTGGACATTCAGAATTCAAATTAATAATAAGACCAACCTTAACCATGATGATTATAATGTTGTGGGACAGATGGGCATGTCAAAAAGGAAAACTCATCCAGCACAAGTTAAAACTTGCAATATACACCAAACAAGGTATCAAATCATATTGTATTGTTTGGTAACCATCGTTTTAAGGATACCAGCAGGATACTAAAGTTCATAAAACACTATGATATAAAGCATGTAAACACTATGGCCTCACTAGGCATTACACAAACTTCCAAATCTGAGAGCTCCATGTCGACCTGTAATGATCAGTGTCACTATGAATTGTAACATGACAAGTGGTATTGCTACGATAGTTTGCAGTATGTTACCAGTGGTATAGATACATCATACATGTAAACATTTTAACACCCAATCTGTTTTTTTTAGAAAAAATATTCTTTTGTATAATATGGATTCCTTAAAAAGTGTAATCTTGTATTTTTTTCTGGTGTAAAATCATTAGTTTGAAACATGTCCACCAAAAACAACCAAGCTGCAGAAAATCATCCTTGTTCTAAAAGGCTAGTTTTTTGTAATCTATCATTATATATATAGAACGTGCATTAACAAAGTCCAATATTTATGTGCCTATAGTATGCAGATTAACAAAGCCCGTACATATATGATGCTCTAACCTATATGGTCATGACAAAGGATCTGTATACTGGTTTTGGTGCATTCACCCAGTATATCCAACCAGCCCACCTGGTACTATGTTATGGAAACTTGGCATGGTACACCCCTGGTACCAACACTGGTCTGGAGGGGTTTACCAGGTACACTAATAGGGTATGCCTCGTGCCAACCAGTACGATCCAGTAAGGGAAACCTCAGGACAGACAGAAATTTGAATTTTGTACTTCACATACCCCTTATGAGTTTGGAGTTACCTCATAACTTGTATCACGTTATAGCTGAATACATTTGAGCAAGGTCAACAGTGCAGCTTTAATTGTTTGGTCCAAGGCATACCAAATGATAGGGCCCCTGAACCTGGATGGTACATTCCCTTAGCTCGACACTAGGGCCCGAACCAAGCAGTTCCAACCTAAATCAAGCATAAACCTACCAGTTCTTCTCAGTTCTGGGGTTTTCGAGCCAAGTTTGCCTTTAAATAATTGAGAGGGTGGCACTTCCTCTACCTCTCTCTATATTTTTTTCCCAAAAAAAAGGGATTTTCACAGATTCCCACTCAGATCCAACCCAAAATTAGGTAGGCAGTCCTCTCCCATTCTTTCTTTTCCCTTTTTCTTTTTCTTTGTCATGCCAAAAATCGGCCAAAATGGAGAAAATAAGGGAAGTCATGTCCAAATTTGGATTTTAGCATGATTTTATGATATGCTGTAAATCTATGGATGATGAATGTAATGCAACCAAAATCATATTTTTCCACTAAGTACATAAATGTTTACATTAAAAAATAAATTTTCGGATTAAAAATAATAATAGATAAAATAATGATGAAAATTTTTTTGTAAAATTGGTTGCTGCCCGATGCATGGAATAGGTAAGTTAATTTTAATGGCATATGGGATTATTACTTTGTCAACTCAAGCAAATCATTTACATTATAATAATACACGTGTTTCACAGACTAAAGCATTTAGGGATAGCTCCCACAACTTCGGCGATAGGCCAACTATGGCAAGCAAAGAAAGCATAAATCAAGGTATTTTCAGACACCGACTATAATTAGTCTAATGTCAAATGATAAGTAGCACCCCATATGCAATTTTCGTAATTGCATTTGCAGTTGAATGGTGATTCCATTTCAAGCAATCATCCAAAACCCTAAGGGGGTTGGCAATCTGGACCTCTCGCAGATGGTCTGCTCTAGTCACCGCAAGCACAAGTGGTCTATCTTCTTCACCCTGATCCACAGCAAATAGAAGTATTGCTTCACGCAGAAGTTGCCTAAATGATCTTGTATATGTTCATTACAAGATGATAATCCACTTCACATTGATTTCGAATATGATGAAGATGATCTAATGATTGGCAACTTCAGGGCCAACAGTAGCTAGAGCTAGATAAGCTAGGATCGCCTCCTCAACCGGGGGTCTCATAGCAAAGGAGGCCGGGGTGGATGTAGGAACAATGGGTGGAATGACACATGCCATGCCCACATTCAATCGAGCAGCCATAGAGATCAAGAGGAGCTGATCATCCTACGGCTCCATGTCCGAGATATCCTTCCAAAGATTTGACAAAGAGATGCCGATACAAGGCTACCATGGTACCTAGTCTAGTCAAGATGGTGGGTGCAGTCAAACAACCCAACAAAGCCAAGCAAGCAGAGGCATCGAGAGAAAGAAATCAATTTCTCAAGTTAGCAAGAAAAGAAAGGGAATTGTAGTTCCCTTGGAGAGTGGATGAGGAGCTTGTTCACTCCAATTCAGAGGCTAGTGAGCTCTCAAATGACTAGTTGTCCAGATCATCTCGCGATACCAACAATGATAACAATAACAGACGAGCAATAATGCATCGAATGGTCAAGAAGGTAGCAATGAACATTGCACAGCTGCATATGACTCATAGACCCAGGATCTTCGATTCACTGGCGAGTCCCAGTTAGATTTGTTCATATGTCGGACGACTCGCTCGGCCCGCTTGAGCCCAAAGCATTTTGGGTGGGCTCGAGCCAAAGGTTTAGGCCCGTCAGACCAAGCTGGGATAGAAAAATAGGCTCGTTTAATAAATAAGCAAGGATCAAGCTTGAGGTAGAAAAATAGGCTCATATTCGAGTGGGTTACTACCCTCCACAACCTTAGGCACCTTATTGATCAAGTTTTGTTGTTGTGATCTTCGGATGGCTAATCAAGTGTCAAATAGAGGATTAAAATCATCGTAGCCATCCACTAGGTGCAGGTTATCAAATGCAAGAATATGGAACAGATTATCTAAAAACTTGGTGTTATGATATGTTGTACCAGCCCGAATTAGACGGTATGGGACATACCGTACAGTACCAGTTTGGCACCGATACTCCGTACGGATGGCGTACCGAGTATCGTACCGACATTGTGCTAGTGTGGCACTAGTAGCGAACCTTGCTTGGTATAATATCCCAAGCGTGAATAACGATTGTGATCTCGACGTCTACAAGGGACAAACACTCACAAAATTTTAGATGTTAATATGTATTTTGTACTTTAAACCCATTTGTTATATTATATGTATATTCAATTATATGTACTTTATTATAATCCAAGTCCATTGGATGCCAAAAAAGATATCAAAACAACATCAAAATCCTATTAAACCACAATTATTAAAAAGATTAAAAAAATAAAAAATGAAAAATAAAACAAAATAG
This sequence comes from Phoenix dactylifera, assembly GCF_051530095.1. NCBI lineage: Eukaryota > Viridiplantae > Streptophyta > Magnoliopsida > Arecales > Arecaceae > Phoenix > Phoenix dactylifera. The sequence goes on along the minus strand of NC_143191.1, from coordinate 49,782,841 downwards.
CATCCTAGTCAAATGACCGGTATGCCATATCGTACCATGTGTAAGTATGCTACCGAGCCCGCACCGCATTTGGCGACAACATCAAGTACCGATTCAATGGACCTTGCTTTTGAGCAACTATTGAGATGTTACTGTTATCATATTAGCATAACTACTCACTCATAATTGATAGCGCATAAGGATTTATTTTTACTTCAGTGAACCCATACTTGGACTTCCAACAGTAACCTGGTTTATATGTTATGATCTGAGTCATATGTTACCAATGGAAACTTAAATTGTTAAACATAGTTGAAGTTTACTAACTAAGCTTTGTAGCTCACCTTGTCTTTTATATAATTTTATAGAGTGATTAGTGAGAGCTGTAATGGATCTATTCGAGGAGGTGACTCGAAGTTGACATTTTGGATTAATGATTATTGAAGTGGCATCAGCAATGTATCCCATTGGTATTAAGTGTCCATACAATATTTTGTATAAGAGGATATGTCAAGTTTATATGTGGAAATATTGTGTAAATGATATTGATTACATTAAACGCTTTAGTCATACATGGTCTGATCATATGCTTTCAATTAATGATATTGAATTTCAATCGTATTATCAATTATGACAGTGACACCTCAGGATTCGAGCAAGTGCAGAAAGGGGACGATGACACAACATGCCATATTTCACAATCCTTGTGACGAAATGATGAATACAAGATGCTTTGTAGCGTTGTAACTTTTTTCATAGAATCACTTCGAATTATGTTCTAGGAATTCAAAATGATTTAGTCAGCTAAAGAAACTATTATCCTTGTGGAATATAACATTATAAACAATTTATGATTCTTAATTTAGTTATCCTAAAATCCTAATAAAGTAGCACCAACTAATGTCATAAACCCCCTTGCCATTAACCATTACTTGTAGACATACGAATACTAACATTTGTTAACTATGGGCAACTATTCATAAAACATGGTACAAAAAATTAGTTCATTAATGTGTATTAATTAAATTAAAAGAAGAAATAGATGATTCCTTTTCTATATCAAAAAATTTCATATGCTCTGAAAATCTAATAACATCCAAGAAAGTTGGATAACCATAAGAGATTTTCAGTTACTTTTCATACAAGAAGTGGAGGGGAAAAAGAAGAGATAATAAATGAACATGAAGTCCTACCTAATTGTGAGAGAATTACCGCAGTTAAGGAACCACTCTGCTCCAAAGCCTTTGAGATTAGGTTAAGCTGAAGGATATATAGCAGTGAAAAATGCACCTCACAAAAAAGAATTAAAGATTGACGCATTTTTGCACTAATGGAATGGCTCAACAGAAACACCAAGAAGAAGCACACTGAAGCAAAAAGAAAAATTTGGCATTCATCAGTAAGTCTATGGTACAGTATATGAAGACAAATGTAAATAAATTTACAAAATAATGGTATACTGTTAATGATACTAAGGACCTTCAAGATATCGTGGTTCAATCTCAGTATATTAAGCTGAAGATGAATTGCACTGATCAGTGACTGGAAAGTGTTGCAGATCGCAGAAAGACAAAAAGCACATAAAAAAAACCTCATATTCACTGGTATTTGATTTTCTACAAGGCTGGCTCGAAAAACAAATATCACATGATGAATAAATATGATTGGATCTATCTTAATTACTAAATTCCTAATACCAGTCCCTCCAATGCAGCCACTTCACCAGAACTTTTGGATTTGATGAGAAATGGTCAAAGTTTGGGTTAGTCATCCCCTAGAAGCAATGCTTCACAATTTAATCAAACTGTCATCAGAAATAGGGCATAGTTGGTAAAGGTATACACAAGTGATTCACATAAGCTGGTCATGGTGAAATATGCATGAGTTGACTACACATTCCCTAGGGCAGCCAAGTTGGAATGATATGAAGAATGATGCAAGGCAAGAGATGGAAGCTTGTCCCAGAAAAGAAAATTGCACACCACATAAGAAAATGATTTGGTTTCACCACAGGGAAGAGGATAATAACTAGAGATAAAAACTTGTGGGCACAAAGATGGAAGCTAACTAAAAACATGTCCCACATAACTGTGATAGCTACAACTTTATAAATTTTAAGAAAAAAATATAATGATTAAGAATAAAGATATAATAAATGAAAATAATAAAATGGTAGCTGTTAAAACAGTAAACAGGGAGATAATTACAGCCATTAGTACACTTGCACTGACAGAAGGATAGCGGAGAATTAAGTATCTTGGGGGGCATTAGATTGATATATTTGCAGATCTCCTAATGGAGAAAGGACTTCTTTATTATTTTGAGGTTCATATTGGAATTTAGACGGTAATGTAAGTTTAAGTAATTAGATGGGATTGCATATGGGGACAATGTTTTGAAGATTGCTTGTGATTTTGGAATGGCTCATGACATTCATATGATAAAGTGTAGACATTTAGACATTTTCCAACTGTCATATCAACAGATTGCAGGTAACAGTAGGAAGTTCGCAGGTAATGGTAGGAAATATATGGAGTACTTTAGTAGCTCTGGCTGGTGGAGTAGAAGCATGAAGAAAGTCTATGCTACACGGACTCAAGTTTCTGTGTTGTGTGCAGGTGCGTGTGAAGTGTCTGATCCTTTTAATATCCAAGAATTTTTCTTTACAGAGCTATGTGCAAGCATCATAACAATATCCATGTTTAAGTGTCTTGTGTGGGTACTTCAGGCTAAATTGAAGGGTATTTCCAATCATAAAGTCTTCCAACATATACATTTCCCTCATTGTCTGATCTTTATATATGTATAATACTTCTTGTGTGAGTTTATCTGACAAAGACTGCTTGCACTGAGCTCCTTTAGTGGGATCACATACTTGCAATATTTTTTTGACTTTTTACAGTTTTGATCATTCAAAGATTCTTGAACGATAGTATGTGATAATACCAGGTTTGTTGTTACTTTATAAATGCCACATGGTCATTGGGAAGAGAAACAAGATCTCAAAGACAGTCAAAGTTATTTTATTGGTTGTTGGATCTGTATTCTCACGATCAATGGGTGATATTATGGCTGAAATCAGAAAATAAGAAGACTTTAGTTCATTGTACCTTGGTATGAGGGTAGGTCAAATGTATTTCTTTTTAATTTGGTGATCATTTCCTTTGCTTGCTCCTTGCTGAGGTGGATGCGGAATGGCCACATATTGATTCCAACATGTTCTCTATAGGTATTCGCTGGTCATACTCTAAATCTCTCATCATGAGTTCAATGGTTGGCAACAGAAATATTATTGAGTAAAAAAAGTAACATTTATGTACCAATTGAATCTATATCTTATTATATGTTAAATGAGCCTCAGTGCATATATTAACAGATTAAAAAAAAGAAATATAAGATTTTATTTTATATCTTTCTACAATACTTAAATATTTGGTAAGTAGTATTCTTAAAGCCACAAAAATTGAAATGCAGGACACATCCCTAAAATTGTAGATTTCCAAGAGATTGGTATATGCAGAAGAAATCAGAAGCTACAAAAGAAAAAGGATGTTTCACCATACTGTAAACAGCATGAATAAAGCCAGGTTTCATAACAAGAAGAAACAACAGTGCCAGAGAAATTGCACGGGAACTCTTGCGTAGCCCCCAAGCTATTGTAGCAACAATTAAAACTTTTGTGTCTCCTTTATCTGCAAAAGGAAAGAGAGAAGGGATAAAATGAAAGCTTGCAGATATAGAAAGTGATGCAATAATATATAATTAAACCAAACACAGAATCCAAAACAAGCACAGAGTGGCCACAAAACAACTAAGAAGCCAAATATATACATATGCATGAAAGCACTTTATTCCTTGTAGAATCATGTACACAACACATTACATTCCACAAAGGAAAATACACCACTTCCAGCATGTTGTTATTGACACATGAATCGGACAACTATATGATTTATAGCGTTGCTGTTTTCAAAATTCATTCAGCGACATAAATGTTGGATCACAGGAATCCGTATTATTGAGAACTGAGAAGAGCACATCAAAAGTCCTGTAGATGAAAGTGTGAACATTGATAAATGGAAGACTTTGTATCTAAGCATGATCTGTCCAATGCATGAGTAAACATATTTCAAACAAATAATGACTTGAAAAATCATTTTACTCAAAAGAACCATAATGTGCAACCCCATCGTATGATAAGAGGTTGGTCCACTAGAAATTTATCATAAGGTGGTTAGCAATTCTTAAGTGGCATGGCACAGATCCTGGTGAATCGAGGAATGGAGAACATGAACCTAGTGTGAGCATGAGTAGAAGCAAGGATTTAATTAATTTCGGGATGTGGAAGCAAGAGGTTCAGAATGCCTATGACTAGAAGACAAGTTGGAGTTCGAACTACAATGTTTTGGCACTAGCAAGACCATCCAGACCTCTTCTATCCCAAAAGGGAATTTGTAATCAAGTAAAAAAAATGGTGGCAGATAATACTTTTAGGATTCTTATGGATGCAAGGTAAAATCCTATGAGATGATTGATAAAATCTGACCCAAAAAACCAAGCCTTATGGTGGATGGACTCGAGTACTTAAGCACAACAAACAAGATCAACAATACCAACCTATACCGCCCCATACCATACTGTACTAGTAAGTTACCAATCTGGCACGAGGTTCAGCTCGGTATGCAAGCTAAACTGGTCCGTACAAGTCTGAACCATGTCACACTTGCCCATACTACCCAATTTCGGGCTGTACCATGGCTAGGAATGAGAAAAAGGTGTTCGAAAACTGTATTGGTATGTACCACACTGTACGGAACCAGTAGTGTACCAATTTTGTGGACCTTGACCATAACGATCTTTTCCCTATCCAACGTGGGATTATACCACACTCTCAACACTCCCTCTTATGTGTAGGGCCATTGGAACGGTCGACATGTGGATACATGGTGAGGGTGCTGGAGCAATGGATGGGAACGAAGGATTGGTGGGCTCTGATACCATGATAAAAGTCCAACCAAAAGTCCGAACATGTAGGTCACTGGGCCAATGCATACTTAGGCACCACAAGAGTCCTTTCCCTTTCTTATATGGGATTATCTCACGCTCTCAACCAAGGTCCGCCGTACCGGTCCGGATCGGCGTACCGGTGGCCGGCCGGACCGGTACGGTACCGGTCCGGACCGGTACCGTACCGGTCCGGACCACTTTCTTTCCCATCAAAAAAAAAAAAAAAAAACCACAGCGAGGCGCTGTGGTTCCCCCCCTCCCAAAAACCGGTTCGCACCGGTGCGAACCGGCCAGTTCGCACCGGTACGAGGCCGGTACCAAGCGGTACCGGCCGGTTCACAGAAGAAAACCAGAAATACCGGTTTTCATCTGTGTCCGGTACCGGTCAGGGACCGGACCGGTACGTACCGGCCCGTACCGGCCGATACGGACCGGTACGGCATTCCTTGCTCTCAACAATGATAACTGGCTAAAATATAATAGATAACTCTCTCAATAGAACATAGTCATACCGGTCATCACTGGAGCTTCCAAACTTCCAATGACATCACATTGGCTTCAATGAGAGGCTCTTCCTCAGTTGCACCAAAAAAAGAGCCTTGGACTCACATTAAGGATTGTCATGGACTTGCACCACAGCAAATTTCGGAGTCATACCACCAAAGACACAAAAGCACTAAAAGCTGGAATATAGCTCACTATAATTTGTACCAAAAAAGCACAGTATATGGAGTATTTATGGTGTAATCAAGCACCTTAAATTGATGGGGACTTGTAGGAGCCTCTAGAATTTGATTCAATTACTTAATCCAAAAGAAGATAGGACTTTCCTAGTTAATCATGTACCTAAATAATGGTTACACGATTTAAAAAGTCAAATGACACTATTGTTAGTCAACTAGATTTTTTCATAGAGCATGCTTATAATTTTTGGTTTTGCAACAAATTTTGAACTATAAACTGACTGAATTACGTAACAAAATCAATACATGATGTTTTTTTTTGCAATCAAATTTATGGAGATAGAAGTCTCTTGTCTGATTTTTTTTGTGCAATATAAATAGAAAAATATAAACCATCAATCTCTATGGTGCCAAGTTAAGGAAAGCCGCCAATAGAAATTGGAGGGAGATAGAAAAACTAGGGCTTATTTCTTTTCTTCTTTTCGTAATATAAAGTGCAAATACTTTTTTTATTACCAAAACTCTATCGTAATTGAAAAGCTTAATAGAAGTGATAATGATTTAAATTGCAAAAGTACTTTCTTTGCACTCAAAGTCTTAGACATAAAAAGGAATTTCTATGGACCCAAGGGGCCATGGCCCCCTCCACTCATGTACACTTGGCTCTGCACCTGATGAAAACTAACCTTGATAACCACCCATGCACAAGAACACCACTAAAACAATCACCTATAACAAATCACTAGTCCCTAAATCTAATAAATATTCTAATCAAGGATTGTTGTGTTGGTACCTGACCTCGGACCGATTGCCCAGCGGCACGGATCGGCACAGCCCTGTGCCGTGCCATGTCGGACCTATACCGACACAGTAAAAGAGACGAGGGAGAGGGAGAACGGAAGAGAGAAAAAGAGAGGAAAGGGGGAGGCCAAGGGAGACCGATGGAGGCCGGCGGAGAGCCAGTGGAGGGTCGGAGAGCCGCTGTGCGAAAGAGGCAGAGGCTGGAGAACCGCTACGCGGAGGAGGGGCTCCGCCTCCGGTCCAAATAAAAAAAGATTAAGTGAAGTTGGCAAAAGGTTTGCCGACTTTCACTTAAAATCTCAAAAATAAAAAGGGCCCCCTCCGGGCCTCTGTTTCGAACGAAATAGGGGATCGGAGGCGGAGCCTCTCTTTTGCTTCCTCGCCACGGCTCCCCGGCCTCCACCTCCTCCGCACGAAGGCTCCCTAGCCTCCGTCGGCCAGCCTCCTTCCTCTCTCTTCCTTCCCCTTCTTCTCCCCCTCCCTCCCTCCCCCGCTCTCTCTCTCTTTTCCTCTTTTTTCTTCTCCTTCTCCCCTCCATCGTCGGTTCTCGTTTTCATTGTCGGAACCGTCCCGGTCCGCTGCCGGTACGACTCGGGACGCCCCGAATCAGGCTGACGACCATGATTCTAATATGGTATATCCTGATAAAAAAAATACATAATAGAAGTTAATGTTGAACTATATTATTAATGCTTGCTGGCTTGTTGAGTAAATTATACATTTTAGGAATAAGAAACTAAAACTTTCAGCGAATATCAATCAGCATAAGGATATCAGACTTATGACATAAAATGACCATAATGAGGAAAACAAGATTCTTCTTAAAAGACAAATAGAAGCACGGCATGAAGGAATTAGCTTATGAAAGGACTGCATCAGAAATCAAACAACACAGTTGATGCATCTGGTAACCGAAAATCGCAAATGGAGAAAAGGGGATGGGGTACTCTTGAAGAAGATATTATAATTATTCCTAAAACAGAGTGCATCTCATTTGTATGATGATTAATTTGTACTCTGTTGGTTCCCTCATAGCTTATTTTCATGTTCAAAGTAAACAATATGAACACTAACAAATCACCAATGCATGATACCTAGACAAAGCAGAACTCAAATCCAAACATTTGCATCATGAATACTCTCACCTTCAACTGTGTGATCATCACTAGAGGATTGCCTATCCTCATCAGACAGGTATTGAAATACAGAATTATTCACTAGATTACATAATGCTACAAAGACTCCAAGGCAGAACTGTGCAAGTAGAAATAATCCAGGAATAGGATAATGCCACAATCCAATGGTTTCCCAAATCATCATGTCCTGGAAAAAGAAAAATGTTATAAAAGATTCCAATCTTTTGTGTCTGATATTAAAAAAGATTCATGGGAAAGAAAGAATACCTTTCGGATTTTTTTGTTAAGAAATGTAAATGCTACATTGAATACATACGTGCTAGCAGCCCATAGGAGAATGAAGACTAGAAGTAACCCATTCAACCGGTGCAAATGAAACAAAGATGGAAAGACATATAAAACATAGCCCACATATGCTAGCAGACCAAAAGCGCACAAACTAGTGAAATTGAAACTCCAAAACGAAAGAGCAAGCAACAAGACCTGTCACAATCAGCACTGAAATGTTTAAAAATAAGCCGAATAGTATCTGATGGATCTCAATAATAACTGCATTAAAGAAAAATATCTAAACTTGCAAATAAATATACAGCCCAATATCACATTCATTACTTGTGTAATGATAAAATACATCACATGATTGCATGTGAAAAACTATATGAAACTTGGGCTGTGAAATACATAATATAACATGACAACTGCAGACATAGTAAGGCAGAAATACTCGCAGGCATACCATGTTTATGCTCGAAGAAAATTAAGACAACAGCAGATCTCTCTTGTACTATCTGATCATGTGAATTAGAAAAGTGAAAATGTTCATTTGTCAGTGCACTGAAACTCAAGTTCGATAGGACAAATTCATGTGTGTTCCATTCTCACCTGGGCATCACAAGTATGGAAACAGCCTCTCCACATGCAAGGGTAAGGCTCTGTATCTGACCCTTCCCAAACCCCAAAGTGGTGGGAACTTGTGCATTGGCCACCCCTTTTTTCAAATGGCAAACACAAGGCATAGGTATTCCCACTTCAGTTATACTACAACCTCATCTCAGCAGGCATGAAACTTCTTTGGAAGCTAAGCTACATGGGCAACCATGAATTATTATCCAACATACTCTACATGTAAACCACTGTCATATTGCACCTGTGATTCATTCGTCCGACATTCATTATCCTGGCATTGCTCTATGGAACAATTAATGACTTTCTGGTGGTTTACCAAACTTGCATGCTTCGACCAAGAAACATTCAGTTATTTGGCAAACTACCAGATTATGTCTGATGCAAGATGGACTATCCCACAACATGGAATGAAACTATCACATATATTTCGTGATTGAAGCTCATGGTAAAATGATCCAAATACAACATCACAGAGTCTGATTGCAGATGAAGGGCATTCATTATCTAAATCTAAAGATTAAACAGTAAAACTGGAAAAGCAAGTATTCAATTTCAAATAAGCAGAAAGCCAGAAAGTGATAAAAAATTCTTGGAAGACTGCTCATATAGAACTATGTGATTACTAACCTCCTTTGCATGTTAAATATTACATCAATAATACAAATTTTTAAATTGCCTAACTATGCACAACACCACATTTGTCACCTTGACTATCATCCAAAAGCATTTGTCCCAAACTATAAAAAAAAACTCCTTCAACTCTAAGTATAACCTTCCTGTCACCTCACCACCAAGATACCTTTTCCACTGAGAAAAGTTATCTTATAAATCACTAGCTATCATATTTTTCCTCTTACTGACATCTCTAAGTATTTGTTCAGCTTTATTAATTCATGAGAAACACCATAAGAAGAACCACGCTTCTCCTCAACTTAACCTTTAAAAGGTTGTGTTGCTAATTAATTACCCTTAGTACACATAAAAATCTCTTAACTGGAGCCATGCACAGCTTTGATTTGAAGTAGCTAAATACAAAATGGATGGCATCAACCTAAAAGACGAGACCAGGTTATGCCAGTTCACTCTACTAAGAGTTGAAAGAAAGGGCCGGGAGCACCCGGCTCTCCTATATGTACAAAGAAAGGGGAACGGCCACTCAATTCGGCCCGCCCTTCTCACCTATTACGATCAGGAGAAAACGGCCCATGTACAATTAGGAGAGAAACTTGGAATGTGCCATTTCCTACTGTATTATGATAGTTGAAATTCTTGCACAAAAATGATCAAAAAAATCTATAGTATGTTGACATGACTAGCATTATATCATCAATCAACTAGACAACCAGGGCCATACTCCATGGACTATCATAGTTATACATATAGGCCTGTAGGCCCGTTGGTAGTCTCCGAAGTCATCATATTATGAGTTTTAAACAAGGTTCACCTTCTCGGTACCAGACCCCGTACCAGTGTTACACTAGCATGGTGTCGGTATGGTACGGTACGCAGTTCTTTTGGCGTATTGAGTGTCGGTACACCACCGATACCAGTACCCATTCCAAATCGATACGGCATGCCTGATACCATTCAGTTTGGTGCGGTACGACATACCATGGTTTTAAATGTCATAGTAGTATCATGTCCGGTGCTTTCAAAAGGCACAATCTACAGTTGCATATGCTTAGGTGGTTTATAAATTGCACATTTATAGGATTGTGTTACCCATATGTGGTGGGGCCACGCATTGGGCTGCATAGTCGGTCCACAGACCATGTATGCAGCCAGGTAGAATGCATGCCGCTTTATAAGGATTCAAGTAATGTGAGCTAGGTCGCCACTCATACGGGTCAGGCAGGTTGAAATTGGGTTCAAGTGGGTTGAGGTTGCTTTTGTTTATGATCTAAATGTACTTTCATAGTTTAAACTTTAAACCTTGTTTTAGATACATGTTTTGTCACTTTTGTTTATGAAGTATGTACATCAAAGTTTAAATTTTGTTCTAGACTGTTAGTAATGCTTTATTTGCAACCTATAGTTTACTCTTGTTAGTTATAATTTCATATTCATCAATGATAATTTGTAGATTTGTTACTCTAAAGTTCCATTAGAATACTTGAAATTTGAGCATGTATTACACTTCAAAGGAATTGTCATTTTAATAAGTTAACATATCTAAGTATTAGATTTATACAAGGTTCACCGTTTTGATACTGGACCCTGTACCAACGCCATCCTATTTCAATGTTGGCATGCAGTTTGGTACAGTACAACTCGGTATACCGAGTGTCGGTATGGTATGGTACAATGTATAGAGGTTCGGTACCATATGCCCAAAGATGGATGTTAGACTTCGTTTAAATAAATTTAGTTTATTAATACAAAAAATAAATAATACATGTATTGAGGATTAAAAATTAGATATAAAAAATGTAATTTTGTAGAGAATTTATATGATTTTTTATTTGAATAAAATTCTACTTGAGAAATTTAAAAAAATTCCCACCCCCTTCTCCATGATTTGTTTTTTATAGAAAATCTCCACAATTTTCCACGTTGCCAAAGTAACCTTATCAACTTATTTCCTCTCCTAGGTCTAGATTCCTACTCTTATTGGTCTCCTCATCTTATAAATCCTTAGTACTCAAAGACTTAAAATGCAGTCATCCCAATCTTCCCCTTAGCAGGAAGCTTACATTAGGGTAGCAAACCCGCTTCCAAAGCTCCTCAGAAACTCATTAACACACCTGCTTCGTATGTTCTTTCTTACTAAACTTTTTTAAGAGACCCACTTCCCTGTACCAACACCCGCCCCACTTTGGGTAACTAAGGTCTTACCCATGCGAATAAAGATTTTTAATCTCCACCTTTGCTCTGAATTACAGCAAATCCTATTCTAAGTTGGTTTGAAATTTTCCAATTCGCATGTCGCCACTATCCCAAATGATTTACATAACCCTATGTCTAACAATGCTAGGATATACACCCAAATGTGTGATAGCCGAAGTCCCTTTCACTACATGCACTAAATGCTGGCCCACAAATTGAAGAGTCAAAGTCACAAATGCAAGATTAAGCTTGCTATCTGGAGCAATATTGTTATTTGAAGGAAAGAGCATCTTGGATTTTTACTTTTATCACCTATGCACTGAGCAAAAGGATGCTCTAAGGAAACAGCAGAGCTGGTAACTTTTGTTGGTCAAAATATTATTTTAATAAAGAAGATCAAAACACATAACGAGCGTTAGAAGTAGAAGAATGATTGGATGTGCATTATGTACAGATAGTACGGATAGAGTTGAATAAATACATAAGAGAAAGCATCCAATATCCACTAATGAGTGATATCACAACTAATTGAAGTAGTAGGATATCTTAAAACAAAGAACAAGCAGAGACAACAGTATGGCAAGAAAAATGAATGGATTTGGGTATCACAGTATGGAAGCAACAGACATAGAAAATGAATATAAGAGAAAGCATCTAATAAACAACTAAATAAGATTTATCACTTTTGACTACTAAATAAAAGGCTAATTTAAGGTTTGCGATTTTGATACTAGACCACGTACAAGTAGCATATGGTACAGTGTCAGTAATCAAGGTATGGGATCGGTTCGGCATATCGACACTCAGTACGCTCCCCATATTGAGTATCCGTTTAGTACCGGTATGGGGCTGCATTAGCACTGCGAACCTTTGGCTAATTTGATGATGCTTCTAAATACGGATCAGTAATCTCCTAGACAGTGCCCAAAGGGGAAAAAAATGTTATGGCCACTTAACGAGCATTACAGAAATTAATTGCAACTTGTAGGGTAGTAGTGAGGCAATGGATCCTTAATAAGGATGTAGCAGTTGAATGCTCCTTCAACAAAAGGCCATACAAGAAAAAGGCCTCAAATATAGGTGGAAGCCAGTAGGTTTAGAGAAGAGCAAATGACAAACTATAAGAACTTTGAAATAATTGCTGGGAAAAAAAAATCCCTACAGAGAAACATCCATCAACAAGAACAAGTGGGATGGTGTTTCTCACATGATCTATAATTTATGATTAAATTAAACTGAATTTGGTCCATAGGGTAGCAATTCTTTTGTCAAACAATTAAGTTATAGTCCATTTACTGAGAACAGGTAGAAAGTGTTATTTCAAACCAGAGATCATTAAAATATTGAATTCGCATCTATTCTAATATATAACCATGACTCTCAACTGTATCTTCATTCCAGGACTATGCAACTCTCAAGACATGTTTGTTGGAAGAAAACAAAACAATGTGGCTGACCCATAGCCCAACTTATCTCTTCCCAAAACCATGACAAGCCCCCTTTCGCCCTCGACATCACAGCTCCCACATTTTCCCCTAATGCCCGGCAAGGAAACAAATGGATACCCTATACCAAAGATTAAAGGATGTTACAAACACCAAAAGCATTTGAATTCAGGAAAATTCCTACCGGAAACCCGTAAGTGAAGAAGTTGATACTGAAATTCCGGAAAACTGATCCCCCCAATAGCACATTTGCATGCCTTCTTCCAGATCTGGAAATTAACAAACAGTTTGATAAGATTGCATGTATTGAGAATAGATAAGAAAATGAAAAATAGATAAATTGAGAAGGAAACCAATAACAGGGCAAAGAGCATTAACAGAAATGTTAGAATTCCCGAAGAAGATTTTGGAGAACCAAGAAAGCTCGGACATTAAATCTAAGCATACATATTAACAACAAAATTAAGAGGTTACATGATTTTTTTCAAGATACGAAAGAACTGAAAAAGTTCATGCCAAGAATGGTATAATTGGTTGCCCTAGTTTAACTAGCACATCAAAAGATTCAACCTCTCACCCTGTTTTATACGATATGTCGGGGTCAAAAGCAAAGATTTATAGTTAAGAGTGCATTTATTAAACAATTTTCAAGACCCAGTATAAGATTGTCAGGATAAACAGAAGGAAAGCATGCATCAGCATATGACATCACAAGTAGCTCAAACTGAAGCACCACAAAATGTTCTAAGCAATGATGAGAACAGAGAAGATTAATAGTAAGAGTACACTCATCAAATGAATTGTGCTGCATATCAAACCAGGTCTCGACCAAGTTGCTCCACCTAACATCAGCCGATATTCATAGGGGCTCAATTCAGTTGGAGTCGGCACCCAAGGGTGAGGTGTGTGTCGAGCAGAAGGGTGGGGTGTGGGTAGAGCAGAAAAGGTAAGGAATAGCCCATCCTAGTCTCTACTACTACTACTACTACTACTACTTAATGATGATGATGATGATGACGACGGCGACGATGATCATCATCATCACCATAATAATAATAATAATCAAGGAATGCTGAACCAGCCTGTACCAGCCCGTTCAGCCCATACCGAACCGAACCGGTTCAGCATTAAAAAATGGTACTGGCCCGTACCGGCCCATATCGGCCCCCATACCGGTTCGTACAAGTCCGAACCGGCCGGTACGGCTAGGCCAAATTTTTTGGGGCTTTTGGAGGCTGAACTCGTGGTACCGGTTCGAACCAGTCCAATGGCCAACCGGTACGCCTACCGGCACCGGTTCGGCGATCCTTGATAATGACGATGATGATGATAATTTAGTGTAAAGAAATTGACCAGATTGAACCTATAACATATTTGTTAGAATAAATTAGTATCCATGACTACATTCAGGATTTTTGGGATTAGGATGCTAAATGACAAAATAACATGCTGGAATATATGATTAATCAAGACTCATTGAAATATCTAGTCAATATTGGCAGAAAAGAATTATCTCATAAACAAATGTAAGAAAACATTTGAGTTCAGTAGTAAGAGTAGCATGAGAAAGTCCCTTAAAGATCAACTAGGTCATCTTCACATATTGGATAAATGATTAAACTGCCATGAACAATATCATCACTGCTGCCAATATATGGAATACCCCACATACCGAGATTCTCGGATGAAAAATGAATGCTTTGATGGTAGAAGTCGCTCAGTCAAACTGTTAGTTTCCATTGACATGATAAAATCCATTTCTTGCAAATCACATTTAACAGAGGATAACTGCAGTAGTATGAAAAAGGACAGAAAAAGAATCAGTTTTGCATGAACATTAATCTTGATAGAAAGTTTATAATAAACAAGTCAAAAGGAAAATATCAAGCAACATATGCTTCTTAAGCACCACATAACCTTTTATTTATAATTCATTGGAGAAGATAGGTGACTTATCACATAAATAATGTATTTTAAGTGATGAACAATGTTATTCATCTCTCAAGGTGTATCGAGGGCCTTGGATGCCGTACATGATAACTATTTATCAAACATACATGATAACTATTTATCAAAGTAAATATTTTTCTACGGGAATAGGATTCATTATTATAATAATCATCAAATTATTGAAACGTTTAAATAATTTAATCAAAATTTCCAATTCATAGTCAACTATGGCCAAGTTTAGGCTCTCATGATGATTTTCAAGACTGTAATAGATGGAGTTTCAACTTTCAAGTTTCAAATGCTTTATGAGTGGATAATGTCATGACCCAATACTCGAAGTTATCTGAATATCGAGTTGTGGTCATTGTAATCAATTCGAAACTAACATCCAAACTTAATCATCCTCACAAAATTGATATGATCAAATGGACCCTGACTACAATTGTATCATAAACAATAACGAAATCCACTTACAAATTCAACATATTTTGTACTCAATATTTTACCTCCAAAAATAGAAGAAAATCTATTGTCTCTAATGTAGCTTCAGTAATCATTAGATATAAATTTCAACTTCAAAATATTTCCACAAGAGCTCTCACTAATCACTCTGGAAAATGTAAAATAAATGAAGAGAGATACAAAGCTCGGTTAGTAAACTCTCACCATGATCAAAGAAATTAAGGATACATAGAAAATAAATGACTCTGAAACGAAATACATGATCAAACCATCACCGAAAAGCTTGAGTGAAACCCACTGAAATCATTTCAATATGAAATCCCCAAAAGCAAAGTTTTGAAGTAAGAGATTCCAAGGAATTTATACAAAATCACAAGTTGAATACTTATTCAAAATCAAATAGCCAAAGAAAAATTTATATATCAAAAACTCTTACGTTCACAGAGTTTTATATTTTTCTACAATGTTTCACTTACACCTCAAGACTACACGAATCCTCACTGCTGACAAAGCCATATAAAATCGTCACAACTAAACTGGATGAGGCCATGCTAATGCAAATGAGGCCAAAAGAAAATCCAAGGTCCATATACGAATTCATACGAGTTCTCTGAAGCTACGACAATTGGCTCAATTCTAGGACTTGGTGAAGACCAATCTGGTAGGGCCAGTTCTCTCTTCTTCTTAGGTGGTCTAAGTTCCTACGACCGAGTCTTTCTGGTCCCTGACCTCACCGTGGATCAAAGCTTCCTGTGGACTTCTTGGCATTGGGCAAACAAAACTACCAACATAGATCTTTATACTCGGCCGTGAATGTTGTCATAGTCAACGACCACCATTGAATTGGAAGTTGCGGGATCACCCATGATGGTTGTTTCAGTTCTTGATTCAGTTGAATTGCCCGCTTGATAAAGTTACGGTCTTGTCCCCAATTGCACATGAAGTTTTTTCTTCTCCCGTTCATTCACAATCGAGGGGAGAGCTCATCGCACCAAGGGTCCAAATAAATCCTTATCTAGGACTTGAATGAGGCAACATATACCATCTAGCTAGGGGCTGAAACAAATCCTCATTAATAACTTGAATGAGGCTACATATACCACCTAGCTAGAGGTCTACAAATATCTTTCAATGTTTCAAGTTTGATATTACTTTATGATTTGAAAGGATTTCATAAATGCTATTCAAAAATACTCTTAGAAGTTCCATATCAAAGTCAAAATATAAGTGCAAACAATCATGGTAAAAAACTTTTCAGAGGAAAATAATTCAAAATATTTGCAATCGACAATCAATTAAAAGTATTGAAGTCAAAAACAACGTTTAGAGCCCAAATATTCAAAAATCTTTACAGCTCATAGGTTCCAAATTCCAAAATAACTCTGAAGATGAAGCGGATCGAAGAATCCAATGTACCAAAAATAAAATAATAATATGAACTTTAAATCGATACAAGGATCAGAGAACATTAAATGCTCTAAGCTTTAAAAATTGACTAGGATTTAATAGTTTTAAAATGCTGTTTAGGTTTGCAACTAACTTATTTAAAAGAACATCTAGGTTTCAAAAAGACAAGGTAAAGCTTGAAACGAAAAGATAAAAAGCATACTTAAGAGGAAAACAATAGATTTTGAAAAAGTAAAAAAAACATGTAGCTTAGAATTGCAAACCACTCATAAGCTATAATGTGATTATGAGGTTCAATAACACTGACCAATCAAAACTTAAATTTAGTTAACCGGGTGAAGGTTCCTTACCTATAATCATAACCACAATCATAGCCATCAAATCTTTTCCCAAATATTTGAGGTTGGCCTTACGGATCCTCATTCGTCAAGTACTACAATTTAGAGTCATCTCCGACATTATTCCAAGTTTCTCCATATCTTTCCTTACAACCTTCATCTCGGTTACCTTAGGTCTTCCCATCATTTTCTTATCACCTCCAGCACAAACCAAAGTATCTCTCCTTATTGGAGCCTCCTCAATCTTTGTTGTACATGTCCACACTATCTTAAACTATTTTTTATCACTTTTTCCCATGGTATGTCGTACTGGCCTAAACCGGACAGTACGGAGCGTACCATACCATATCGATTCGGTACTGGTACCGATACAAGTGGCGAACCGACACTCAGTATGCCAAAAAAATGTTATATCATACCGTACCAACACTATGCTAGTGTGGCACCGGTACGTGGTCCAACACCGAGCCAGCTAACCTTGCTTTTTTCTTAACCTACGCATATCTTATACCTCCTCTAGTATATTCATTTCTTATTTATCCTTTTTAGTTTTACCATACATCCATCTTAACATTCACAATCCTACTACATTCAACTTTCTTTTATATACTTTCTTTATTGCTCTGCACTCTAAATCATGCAACATGGCAGCCCTTACTATTCCGTAAATTTTTCCCTTATGTTTTATCATAATATTTCAAATGCATCTCTCCATTTCATTCAACCAACTCTATTTATATTACATATATCTTCATCTATCTCCCCATTATTTTGTATAATATATTTAAGTAACGAAAATGCTCACTTTGTGGTATCTCTTAGTCATCAATCTTAATTGGTATTACATTTTTATTTCCATTCTCACTAAATTTACATTCCATAAACTTTGTCTTTGTTCCACTAATTTTTAAACCCTTATCCTCTAAATTTTTTCTCCATAAGACCTATCTAGTATTTCATACTTAGCAATAAATTCATCCATAGTCAGTGCAAGAAGATATGGACTTGGAGCATATCCTTGATGCGAGCTATAATAGATGGAAACGCTTGTTCTATTGCAACAACTCTTCACACTTGTAAATGCCCCGGCATTCATGTCCTCGATTATTTCAATATAACATTAATGTACACCCTTCTTTCTGAAAGTCCACCAAATTATTTTTCTTAGTACCCAATCATAAGCTTTCTCCAAGTCAATAAAGACCATATATAGACATTTCCTTTTTCTCTATATTTTTATCAAATATTTAAGTAAAAAGATAGCTTTCGTTGTTGATCTTTCGAACATAAATTCAAATTGGTTATCTGAAATAGTTGTTATTTCCATAACCTTACTGAATTATCTTTTTTCGAAATCTCGTACAGTGACTCATAAGCTTAATTCCCTAATAATTAGGACAATTTTGGACATCACACCATTTGGCATTTTCTTAGACTCTAAAATTTCATAAATAAGTTAGTAAGCTAATTTAACCCAATACCTCCCATGATTTCCAAACCTCAATAGATATTTTTCACATAGCCCTAATGCCTTACCTAATTATGCAAAAGAAACCCTTATCCAAATTATAATCTTCTCCTTCACCTTCTTCCAAAGGCCCACATGTTCCTACCTAGCCTCCTACTATGTAGCCTTCCTTAGCCCTATTTATAGGCAAGGGCGGTTCAGTTTGGCAGGGCCAATTAGGTCAGTCACCTAGCTCGGTCGATTGTATTTAGGCATGTCAGTTGGCCAGGCGAGGTGCTAGGTTAGGTCAGTTAGGAGCAAGGCTCGACAAGCAAATAGACAAAGTAGACAAAGACAAACAAAGAGGCTTGTTTACATGTAATATCATTAGAGTAAATGTCTACTTAAGACATTATGTATAAACAATGAAGTAACCCTATTCAAGTACAATAAAGATACTTAAAAATTCCAAATTTCTCAACAAAAAAAATGATTTCCCAAATTCAGTTCAAAACCTTGATTTTTGCTTCGGTCAGTTTCAACTTTCAAATGCTAAGATATTTCTCAAATATTAAGGTATGGTAAATTCTGTAAACCTAAACATTACTAAAACCTAAAAGTCCAGTTAGAAAAATCTTATAAATTAGCGTCCAAAGCAAGGACTGCTGAATCGATATTGGGCCCATACCGGTCGGCGGCCGGTTCTATATGGTACCATAACCTTAATATTTGTGTTTTGTGACACCGGCGAATGCGCAATATGGAGGAACAAAAGTATGTATACCATATGAGACAAAGCTAGGGGAAAAGGCCCAACTCGTATCTTTGGTGCATTTCTGCCTCTCCAGGAGCTCTTTGGGATCCCTATCAAAATGTATCTCCCAGTGAGGTCCAATGTCTTCAACGACAAGTGCTTTTTCATCAGGAAGATCGGTGTCCAAAGGTAAGTCATCAGGCACCGGATGTGTAGCGAGGAAGTCCGCAAGTGTGTTACTTTGATAGCTTGGCATAGACTCCCCCTGAATTGGAAATTTGTCTTCACTCAGAGCTGTGCATCCTATTTGCCTGCCATGTCTTTCCCCAAGATCCATTTTCTGATATTCACATGTGTGCATTCTTTTCTAAATATAAGTTTGGTTGTTATAGATAATTTCCCTTATTTAAGGGTCTGATGGTCCTTCAGAGTTCAGATTATGGAAGCAAACCTATTACTCCAGATGCCCCAACTATCGGTAACTCCGGTTGATCACTATCCATTATTATGAACTACATTCTTCATCCAGTGATTAGTTTGTTTTTGACTATATGTGGCAGAAAAGTTTCAAAGTGGTCCTCAACTACATTTTAAGCCTGCAGGCTTCTTTCTCTTAATTAATTATCTAATACAGAAAGTGGAATTCCAGAAACATCTCTATTTTTTATCAATTATCAATTTCATTAACAATAGAATGCACTGTGTGTATCTACAAATCCAATTGATGAACTTTAGCAGCCGCCTAAGGTGTTCTACAAGCCTATAATTCACATATGGCAGATCATGAAATTCCTAAAATACCTTTGAGGCCCAGCCTCATTGGGCCAGCCTGTTGGCCCGGCCCGATACCAAGTGAGGGCCCAGGCCCCCTTTCCATTCAGAACAGGGCAGAGCCCTAGTGAACCATGGTGGAGTAAGAGTCTACCACGGACTCTGTCAGAGGCTAAGATAAACCTAACCTCCACTTCTATTTAAGCCGTCAACCCTCTCTAGTTCATCCTCACCGGAAAATCCTCGCTTATGCAGCCGTCTTCTTTTCTTTTTCTCCTTTGATTGCTGACGGCCTAAGCTCTGTGCTCGCCGAAAAATGCAGCCAAGCCTTGCCGGAATTAGAGGTATGACCCTTAATCTCCTTCTTTGTTTCCCCATTCACCAGCCTCGTCGCCGACCAAGTTTTTGCTGAAAAAATCTGTGAAAGATGGGGCTTTGTTCATCCCCTGTTTTTCGATCCAAAAACCACTTTGTTCTTCTTTTTTCGGCCTCCTCTGTTACCAGCACTTGTAGCTGACGATAGGACCTTGTCCCCTTTGATGCCTTGGGCTGTCACCGGAGCCCCATCGTCGGAGATCTTGAAGGAAGAAAGAGAGGGATCGAAACCCCTGTGTCCGGCCCTTTCTTCCTCTTCTTTTCGCCGCTAGCCGATCTGTCGCTGCCGCCAGTCGCCTCGTTCGCCGGCCTTCCGGCTGTCGACCACCTGACCATGGCCCTCACCTCCTCCTTCCTCTTTCTTCTTCTTCCTCTTTTTCCTCTTCTTTTCTTCTTTCTTTGTTTTTCTGCATTATTTCTCTCTCGTCTCTCTCTCTCTCTAAGTACGCTTAGGGATCTTGTTTTAAGATCCTATCATCCTTTGGTCAGATCCAAGTTGCCCTTAGGTGGAGGCCCTGCCCTTAGGCTAGCCCGTTACCTCGGCATTATCAGATCTCTATGCAATTTGGTTATCATTGATCTTCATTGAGTCACTTAAATCATGTTTGATCTTGATTAGTTTAGTTCACCTTGTTCAGACCGATCCATGCAGTCGAGTACCGCTACCTAATTGACATTGCCGTTCATCCATCCTAATTTGGGCATGAGGTTGAATCCCCAACAATATCTTAATTTTTGACTTCGCTTGGCTTCTAGGATGATGATGAAATTAATGATATTTTAATGATATTAAAACAAGTACACCCGACCCATCTAAGTGAAGTGAAATTTTTGAAGCGAGAAGAAATAAGTAACCTAATGCTTCGAAGTATATATTTCAAATTTTTGGTAAAATAATAATTATTTGATTAAATTTGATTATAATATCTATTTATACTTAGTTAAACGGGTCAGGCATGTTAATATTATGAAAATAATTATTTTAAAATATGTTGTGCTATGTTATGAAATCTAAAAAAAATGTCACTAGGCAAGTTATGAAAAATTTGTTTTATATGTATGTATTCTCAGCACGGCTATGATCTGGCCCTGCCAATGGAGATTATTCGTTGGTCCTATCAACTTATAATCTGAGAAATAGCTTTCGATACCGCACCACCGATGACTAATAGTGATATTTGGACACCGTATCACCGGTGGTTAAGAATAGTAGTGTTTGGCACTTTATACAATCCATGCCACTGGGTTACGTGGCCATAGCTTGTTGGATTTCTGGTATTAGTTTATAAAAATAATAGTATATTTCAAAAAGAGATATATGTATTATTCGAGAATTGTTTTTTTTAGTCAATATTTTGCTCTTTAACTTATTTTTTAGCATGCTTAAACCCCACTTTGGGGTGTTATGTTGTTTATTGTGCTAGTGTAACTCATTATTATGTTTTCTTTATTTTTTTCAAATCCAGATGCATGATTGCTCGGGACTTGGAGAGTGCGCAAGATCTTTTGAAAATACTTTTAGTTATTGAAGTTTTAGTCAGACTAGTTAATGTATTTTATTTGATTTATGTTAATAGTTAGCAAATGTTAACTTATGTCACTTTGAAACTATTGTAAGAATTATTTGGATAAATTCTTGATTAAATAATTTTTTAAGAATTATTATTGCTTGATATGATCTCTAGCCTTGTATTGCTTATATGGTCCGCCATACAGGTATGCGGCGTCTATTACGCTTTGAGTTCAGGGCGTGACAGATTAAGTAGTATCAGAGCTTAGGTTTAAGATCACTAGGGATCGTGATAAATCATGGCAGAAATAGTCATATCAGAGCTTAGATTTTAGGATCCTTAGGGTTCGCGTGAAAGTTTGAGAGTTGGGTAGAAATTAGAGAATGAGATTGATGTTTGTTTGCTTTGGTTGTTAGTAGATTTTTGTTATCTTATCTTAATCCTATTTGTGATGCTTATTTTAATCAGATTGCCACCTGATTGTGCTGGCAGCCAAGTGTGAATAAGCTGGTTGGGAATTCTCTCGGTGGATATTAGGATTTTGACCAAAATTTAGTGCATGAGGATTGATCATTAGTTAATTTGGAAGTTCATTTACATATGGGGGTATACTATGATATTACCTCTAGCTTGAAGTTAATTATTTTGGTGGCAAGTTAGGATCCATTCATAAGAAGTTGTTTAAGATTTGAGCTATGAAAGATTTTTATGATACCCAATTAGAATATTCTTCGAGGTTTGAACATGTATGTGGATTATGAATGAAACTCTTATGTAGAAGAAAAATATGCTTGAGAATATTGCAAATAGGTCCATTTTCTTATTGAAGAAGTTATTTTATTGGAGATTGTAAAGTATTCATCTTAGTGGAATCATTAATAATTTTAATTGTCTTTGGATCCAAATAATAGATCTTATTCATGTCTATCGGACACTATGTAATGTATATGAAATTTTAATTCAATGTTTGGACTTATAAGTTGATCTAGGATCTTTTGTCAATATTGTTGAGGTTGTTGATGAAATCTATTTGCATGAAGAATTTGAATTTTAGAGGCTTATATGGTTATGATGGAAGATTTTTGATAAATGCTAAAGATCTCGATGAAGGAAACTCTAGGAGAGATGATTGAGTCGGTTTTACTCATTTGTGTTGATTTAAAGCCTTCTAATTTGGTGGAGCATTAAGAAAATTTTTCTAGTTATTTTTACTTGTAGGAGTTTGACTTGAAATCGTCTAGTTGAATTGATAAGAAAATTAAGATTCAATTCATTTTGAATTATAGTAACTAGCCTCTATGAGGATTTTGAATGTATCAATTGACTTGAGGGTTAATCTAGATGGATGTGCTCGAGATAAATTAGGAGACGAGAATCAAAAGTTCCTTTTTAGGCTTTGCCTAAAAATTGAAAATTTGGATATTTTTAGTTCTTAATACATAGTAGTATTTTGATCAAAAATTATTAGTGAATCCAAAGAATTTTGGTGGCATGAATCAAAATGCGCAGCGAAAATATAGGGGTCTGAATTATTTTTCTAAGTTGGTCAGAAATACTATCTCTTTCATTCTGCAAGTTTTAATAACAAAAGACTTGACTTATTTCCTTGTATAATAGAATTTTCTTGATAAACGAAAGAAAAATGTTCTAATTCTTAGATGTCACTGTGCTATCTTAGGTTCTCCAATTTTATGTCTCGCTAAGAAAATTCTTAGCATTTTGAGACTAGAAATCGATTTTTGATCTTGAATCTGGAATATTTTGGTTTTAATCTCTTTTCCCCTAAATCTGAAGCTGGTACTTCAATTAATATTAACCTTCTATTTGATTAAAAGCAATTGAGGTTATCAATCGATTTTGATGAATATTCTACTAGGGGTGGATTAGAGTTGTTTATGATCTAACCTTGTGATAGATCGATTAATCAAGAGCAATTGATATTTTGATGAACAAACGTGATAATCTTGTTCAGAATTAAGATGTTGATTTATGTTTATAAAAGAGAAGTTTGATTTACATCATCTACAAAAAGAATCAAGTCTGGAGGTATTGGATCTTATTCTTACAATAAGAACTAATGATGTTGTATTGATAAACAGAAATTATTAGAAACTTCAGGATGAGATTAGAACTATGTATCTCTAACTTTTTGAAAAGAAAAAAAAAATCGTGGATGAAATTTTTTTAAGGCGGGGCAAATGTGAGGCCCAACCTCGTTGAGCCGGCATGTTGGCCCGGCCAAATGCCAAGTGAGGGCCCGAGGGCCCTACTTCCATTTAGAACAGGGCAGAGCCCTGGTGAACCATGGCAGAGGAAGAGTCCACCATGGACTCTGTCGGATGCTAGGATAAGCCTAGCCTCCACTTCTATTTAAGCCATCGACCCTTCCTAGTTCATCCTCAATGGAAAATCCTCGCATATGACGTTGTCTTTTTTTTCTCCTTTGATTGCCGACAGCCTGAGCTCCTTGTGCTTGTCGGAAAATGCAGCCAAGCCTCACCAGAATTAGAGATATGACCCTTAATCTCCTCACCTTTGTTTCCCCATTCGCCAGCCTCGTCGTCAGCCTCCTCCGCTGCCAGCACTTGTTGCCGGAGATGGGGGCTTACCCCCTTTGATGCCTTGGGCCGTTACCGGAGCCCCATCGTCGGAGATCTTGAAGGAAGAAAGAGGGGTCGAAACCCCTATTTTCATCCCTTTCTTCCTCTTCTTTTCGTCGTCGGCCGCCTTGTCACCGCCGTCGGTCGCCTATGTCACTGGTCTTCCGGCTATCGGCCGCCACGACCACCTGACCGTGGCCCTCACCTCCTCTTTCTTCTTCCTCTTCTTTTCTTCTTTCTTTGTTTTTTTGTATTGTTTCTCTCTCGTATCTCTCTTGTATCTTTTGTTTAGATCCAAGTTGTCCCTAGGTGGAGGCCCTAAACCACCCTGGTACCCGAACAGTATGCTGGCCCGTTACCTCAGCATTGTCAGATCTCTTTGGAATTCAGTCATCATTGATCTTCATTGAGTAACTTAAATCATGTTTGATCTTGATACATTCAGTTCACTTTGTTCAGACCGACCCATGCAATTGGACACTGCCGCCTGATTGACATTGCCTTTTATCCATCCTGATTTGGGCATGAGATCGTATCTCCAATAGTATCTTAATTTTTGACTTCGCTCAGCTTCTGGGATGATGAAATTAATGATATTTTAATGATATTAAAACAACTGTGCCTGACCCGTCTAACTGAAGTGAAAATTTTTGAAGAAGAGGTAAGTAACCTAATGCTTCAAAGTGTGTTTTCCGAATTTTTGATAAAATAATAATTATTTGATTAGATTTGATTATGATATCAGTTTTATACTTAGTTAAGCGGGTCAAGCATGTTAATGTTATGATGGTAATTATTTTAAAATATGGTATATGCTATGTTATAAAATTTGAAAAATGTGACTAGGGAAATTATTAAAAATTTGGTTTATATCTACGTATTCTCAGTACGGCTATGATCTAGCTCCTCCAATGGGATAATTTATTGGCCCTGTTGACTTATAATCTGAGAAATTGCTTTCGACACCATACCACTATGATTAGAATAGTGGTATTTGGACACCATACCACCGGTGGTTAAGATAGTGGTGTTTGGCACTTTGTGCGACCCATGCCACTGGGTTATGTGGCCATAGTTTGTTGTTGGATTTCTGGTATTAATTTATAAAAATAATAGTGCCAAAACACTTGTGTATATTTCATATTGTACTAATGAATTCAAGTGTTTCAGGTCAAATACTTTTAAACTTGAAAGAATGCCTTAGAAAATGGTTCAAGGATCTTTAGTTAAATTTTACTCATGTTTGGAACCATTTAAGTCTTTGGTCTGCATTCGAGTCGACTCCCAAAATTCTCCAGTCGACTCTGGCACATAGTCAATGTCTGGCACTTCCTCGAGCCGACTCCCAAATGAGGCAAGTCGACTCTTACAGGAATGACAGTTAGCAATTTTTCAAGAGTGCAGAGCGCGAGTCGACTCCAACTGTTCGCGAGTCGACTCTTACAGAAAAGACAAAGAGCTGATTTCCAAGTTGCGGAGCGCGAGTCGACTCCAACTGTTCACGAGTCGACTCTTACAGGAAAGTCAGAGAACAAGTTTTTAAGGCACAGTGCTCGAGTCGACTCCAACTGTTCACAAGCCGACTCTTACAGAGAAAACAGAGAACGAGTTTTCAAGCTACAGTGCGCGAGTTGACTCTCAGAAGTTTCGAGCTGTCTCCCGTAAATTGAAACCGCAAAGTAATTTCTTCGGCACAGTGGCCGAGTCGACTCGAACTGTTCACGAGTCGACTCTTACAAGAAATGGCCGAAAGCATTTTTGCACAGACCAGAACGCGAGCTGACTCTGGAATTACTCGAGCCGTCTCCTGGAAAAGAGCTGGTATTTCACTTCTGAAGATGTCGTGGGCGAGTCGACTCCCGATTCCTTCGAGCCGTCTCTTACAGGATCGACAGAGAGCCTTTTTGTAAGAACCTGAATTCGAGTCGACTCCAGATTTTCTCGAGGCATCTTCTGCTTCAGCCGAGCCGACTCCAAGACGGGCGAATCGACTCCAATCCCAACAGATACTTTGTCAGGACGTGCAGTTTTGTCAGAACGGCTCTTTTCTCCTCTCTAACGGCTAGTTTTCGAGGAGTTAAGTTATAAAAGGTAGTTCTAAGTATAAACAACAAAAATAGAGACATTCCATTGAGAGCATTCAAGTCTATCAACCACCAAAGAGAAGTGAGAGCCTTTCAAAGTGAAAAAGAGGAGTTATTGCATTCCAATTGATTTCAGAGCTCTCCTCACATTAAAGGCTCATTGAAGTGATCCTCAACTACCAGCGCATTCAAGAGGATCCAGTAAAGAAGAAGCCAAGTCTTGCATCAACGTAATCTGTTTGAGAGCTTCTTTCTTTACATTTTGAGATCTATCCTGCTTTACTTCTTTACTGCTTTCTTATAGATTATTTAATCACATTTGTTTAAAATCAAGAAAGCTTTCATAATCCTCAATAGATGAAATTAAAGAATCTAATTTTAATTAGAACCCAATTCACCCCTCTCCTCTTGGGTTGTCTTCTAGGCAACAAATAGTATATTTCAAAAAGAGATATATGTATTATTCGAGAATTGATTTATTTTTCAGTCAATATCTTGCTCTTTAGCTTATGGCATGTTTAGACCCCACTTTGGGGTGTTATGTTGCTTACTAGGCTAGTGTAGCTCATTATTATGTTTTCTCTATTTTTTCAAATCCAAATGCATGATTGCTCAGGATTTGGGGAGTGCGCTAGATCTTTTGAAGATACTTTTAGTTATTGAAGTTTTAGCTATACTAGTTAGAGTATTTTATTTGATTTATGTTAATAGTTAGCAAATGTTGACTTATGTCACTTTGGAACTATGGTAAGAATTATTTGAATCGGCCTTGATTAAATAAATTTTTAAGAATTATTATTGTTTGATATGATCTGTAGCCTTGCATGCTTGTATAGTCCGCTATACGGGTATGCGGCGTCTATTACACTCTAGATTCAGAGCGTGACAATACCACTCCCCCTACTAGTCAATTTTTCAAAAAATCTGCAGGCATACACTTGTCAGTCCGCAGATCAGAATTATATGGAATTTTGACTAGGTATGGTCACTTATGATGTTGTACAAGAACATATCTTTGTTTGCTATCCCTGGAAGCAAAAGTCCCAAAGTGCCATTCCTTCAATTTATCCAACGATCTATAATTCAAAAACCACTCTCTCAATCCACATCACCAAGTAATATGAGACCCAGATGAAGTTTGGCTGCCTATCATGTTTCTCAGGGCCATGTAATGGTTTCAATCAATCACAGCCACCTTCAAAGACTAAAATACATATTATGGAGTTGTCTCTCAAAAACTAACCTAACCAACGGCTTCTGCTAGTGAGCTCACAATATTATCATCCAATTCATATTCTCCATGAATACCCTTCTGCAAAGGATATATTTTGCAGTTATCACTCCAAAGCTAATGCCCTACACCTACATATTTATCTTCGTAAAAGAGTGATACTTAGGTATCACTAAACTACTACCCACCTCACCAAGAAATAAAAAAATAAAAAATAAAAGCATACAAAAATTAAAACATAACATATATGATGGACAGATAGTTTTCTATATCCTCTCATGGCATCATATACATGATCTTTTTTATTGGTCAAAGGGATTACTTAAACATGAAGATAAAAGAAGGAGCACAATAGACAATTTTTGTTTTCAATATAAAGCACGCCTACAAAAAAATATATAGTACTTAATATGTGGATAAATATCATCAATTCATAAACATAAGCAAAACCAAATGACATATAACCCCCCAAAAAAAGACGAAAGTCTTTTAATGTGTCGAACTGAACTAAAGAACGAAATATGCCTTAATCAAATTAGTGAACAACTGAACCATTTCTCTTTTTTTATAAATAAGAGCAAACACAGAAATTTCGACTAAAAAAATGATGTTGCTCTCCTTCTCAACCTGTACAGAATGATCTAGAGAAAATTCGTGCCTGACTCAAATAAGATGGGTGGTTGAACCTCCTCTTTAGCGGGATCTAGTTCTGGAGACAAAAAAAAAATGCTGAACTGATCTTGATCTAGTTTAGCAGGATAGATTAGATTTGCAATGGGATAATGGGATATCGAAAGTTCGATCTACCATGAATACCATGTTTAAAAAGCTGGAAATGCCTAAGACACCCACTTTGGATGAGAAACCCTCTGACAGATACGGTGAATGACATCACCCTCCAGATGGACTCCTTGTCTTGTGAGAGGGATTTCTATTATCCGACCATTTTCAAGTATCTAAAGATTCTAATCCATTGATCAGTAAGGGAAAGCAACACCACTCCACAACTTCCACATGTTCAGCCACATTTTTTCCCTCTCCAATCAAAATCCAGCAGGGCCCACCACCCTGACACTAATATTTACCATCATTGATTAAATTATTGATTAAATTCAGACACTAATATTTACCATTGCAGTAAGGATCATACTCCATTATCTCATACTCAGGAAGCAACAGGAAATAGGAAGTCTAATGTTTATGCTGGATCCCATGTACAATCTCAATATATATATATATATATATATATATATATATATATATATATATATTAGAAATTTCAGAATTCAGATGTTTCGACTAACTCTCTAATTACTACATCAGTAGCTATATTAACATATATAACGAATTAGGGAGATGGAACTTACAATGATTCACATGATGCATAAAACAAAAGGGGGAGCACCAAAAAAAAAAGGCTGAAGATAGAGAAAAAAATAATACTAAGATATGAGGCAAAACTAAATATGCGCAAGTTAAGATTCTATAGAAAAGCCCGAAAGATATATTCACTATGCCATTTTCTACAGACTTGGTCTAGGTACATGCAGTCAAGTAACTACATCAGAAACATAATTAAACTATCATTTGGTTACAAGCAGCAAAAATCGTTAAGTATCGATGTTATTCTGTTTAAGATGAAAAACTAGTCTTTCAGATATAAGCAAAAATAAAGGTAATCAACAGTTACCTTTTTCTGATATACAAAAACAAATTTATTCAATGATCTACTATGCGCATATGTGACAGAAGTGATTGCTATAATAGATACTTACCATGAAGTAAAATGTTACAAGAGAAATTCCAGCACAAAGTTCAGGCCACTCTGCCGTTGCAGTTAACTTATATAAACCGATGAAGTCAGCAATTACTAGGACTACATCTGGGAATTTCACCGGTAGCTGGTAGATATAAAGCAGAAGAATACTGAAAAATGCATACACTAGGAGAGGCCTCCACCACCTTTAAATGCCATATAATATATACAAATCAGGTCATACAATGAGTAGACATTTAAACATCAAGGTCCTCACATGCAGTTTAAATTAATCACACGTCATGAAAAGGAAAGAGATGACTTTACTAAAACTCACCGGAAAAGACCAAGAAAATTACTTGTTAGAGACCAATCAACAAGACCAACACAGCTACAAATAAAGAATGGCAGAGAAATCCAAGATGGGTAGCTAATACCCACAACCAACTGAACAGCAGGAAGCAGTAAGCAGCAGGAGACCCTAAGGTGGGATCCTTCAATGTGGAAAAGAAGAAAGAAAACCAAGTCAAATCATCATAACAACTAATTACTTGACATGATCAAACATGCAAGCAGATGTCCAGACTCACTGAAAATTAATTGAATGATGAAAATTATGGTTAAGATATTTATTATTAACATGTCATAAAAGGTATGCAGATGCTATAGATATCTCGAAAAAGGAATCAATCAATTGAAAGTGTATGACTGTTTGAAAAAAATAATAATAAATCTTAGTATTGATCTCTTTTTAAGGTTCCAATAGTAAACATTACTTGGAGGAAGAATAATTGGAAAAAAAATAAAACAAATGAGAACTATAATGTGACATGGGTCCTTGGGAGCATCACTGACAACTGCAAGATTCTTTTATAATTAAAATGATGTGGCTAACTAAATGAAACACTTGAGAAAAGTAAAAAACATTTTACTGAAGACTTAAGAATGAACCAAAATTATAGCGATCAAACCTAATTCAATTATAATGCAGCCTACTTTCTCTAATTGTTGCAGAGTTTTGAATTGCAGAACCAATCTCTAATATCTTTTTTAGTAAAATTAGTTAAAAACATAAATTAATAGGTGCTCATGCAGGGCACAGGTACTGGCCTGACAGGGTTACATGCTGGCCTGATGGGCCCGTACTTAAAATATTGCTCCATAAATGTGACAGTCATTAGTTGTCATTTCCAACATTGTGCTTCCCCACGTAAGCTACAGATGAATGAAGTAGGAAACACAAAACAAGGCGAAAACAAGGAGATTTCAAGGAAGACAAACTGATTAGGCCTTGTTTGGCAACACCAAAAAAAATCCCAGAGAATTATTAAACTCTGGCAACTGAGTGACCATCAACAGAATACCAAACAAGTAGGTACTGGCCTGACAGGGTTACATGCTGGCCTGATGGGCCCGTACTTAAAATATTGCTCCATAAATGTGACAGTCATTAGTTATCATTTCCAACATTGTGCTTCCCCATGTAAGCTACAGATGAATGAAGTAGGAAACACAAAACAAGGCAAAAACCAGGAGATTTCAAGGAAGACAAACTGATTAGGCCTTGTTTGGCAACACTAAAAAAAATCCCAGAGAATTATTAAACTCTGGCAACTGAGGGACCATCAACAGAATACCAAACAAAATTTTTACTTCGGAATATACTTGTGTTGCTGGGGGTCCAAACCAAGAACGATTGGCACAGCGGTGTGAACGGGGTTCCCTTGGAATTACTTCGGTTGCGCTCCACCTTCCGCCGGGAAACCTGCAAGCAAGCCTCGCACCACCACCGGGGTAGTGGGGGCCCTCCGACGATCAAGTTAGGGGAGATCGAAGGAGAAGGAGAGGTAGCAGGTAAGATGATACTCTGGAAAATCTTGCTTACCCTCCCCCTTCCCCCCCCCCCAGCCGCATATATATCAGGCTAGAGGGTTTTTCCGGGGATTGGTCATCGTGTGGCGCGATGGGGTTACCACTGACATGGTCGTTACAGGGCGTCGTGGGGCAGCGCTGGGTACGGCTATGGCAGGGCGTAGTGGAGCTCCGCTTTGTACGGCTATTACAGGGGATCGTGGGACAGCGCCGGATACGGCCGTTGCAGGGAGTAGTGGACCAGGGGGCCGCGGCGTGCCTTAGGGGAACAGTCTGTTGTTGTCAAAAGTTTGCCGACTCGAGGTCGGATTGCTGGATCAAGGGGCAGCCGACTCGGGGTCGGGCTGCGGAGCCGAAGATATCCGACCCGAGGTCGGATTGCTGGATCAAGGGGCAGCCGACTCGGGGTCGGGCTGCGGAGCCGAAGATATCCGACCCGAGGTCGGATTGCTGGATCAAGGAGCAGCCGTAGTCTTCCTGGGCGCGCGTGCCGGTCACGTGGGGCATGGTGGCTAAGTTCCCCCGTAACAGTAGCCCCCCACTTCCGAGCCTGGAACCAGGAGGGGAACGGGTGAAGGGAGTGACGCTTCGAGATTGCCGCCATCCCTCGGAAAGGCGCGCGCGCTCCGAGCTCCCCACCTTCTTTATGGCGTATGGCGGTTGTCGCTGATCTGGCGGTCTGCGGATTTCGGCGGACATCCTTCCTTAATGGCGTCGATTCGCCTTTGGGGCGCGAACGATCCTTCGGCAGCCAGGCGTCCTCTGGCGTCACCGAGGCGTCACCCGCCTTTCCGCCTATTTAACCGGGGGCCCTCCCCCGTCCGCCTTTCTCTTCACAGGCATCCTCGAGTTTCTCCCTTGTGCTGCTGCCGTTGCCGTCGGACTGTTCGTTCGCTCCTCCTTTGACGCTCTCGGAGCCGTTCTTCCTTCCCTTCCGGTGAGTTGCCCCACTCTTCAATTTAGGGCTCTCCGTACTTTCTCCTTTCGTATTAGTGTACCCCAGTCGTTCCGGTCCCTTCTTCCCTCTTGACCCCATCCTGACCGTAGATTCACTGGCCGTTAGGGATGGACGAAGTAAGAGCGGACCGCATTCAGTCGGAGCTGGTCCCCGAAGACCTAGATAGGTTCGTGGCCCGGTACCACCTTCCCGAAACCTGCAACGTTACGCTCCCGGGGCCAGAGGAGAGGATGTCCCATCCTCCTCCAGGGAAGGTCGCCATCAATGAGGACATCCTTCGGGCTGGGTTCCGCTTTCCCCTCTCGGACTTAGTCGTGCAGGTGCTTCGAGGTTTAAGAGTGGCGCCGACGCAACTGGTGCCGAACTCATGGCGTACCCTGACGGCCTTCCAGGTTCTCTGCCGCATGCACGAGATTCCCGCCACCCTGAACGTCTTTTGGGAATGCTACGGCCTGAACGGCCACCCCCGGGACAGAGGGTGGTGGTGCTTTGCGGCGCGGCGAGGGTGCAGCCTCGTCAAGGAGGCTCCTTCCTCCATTCATGGCTGGAAGGAGCGTTTCTTTTTCATCGACGTAGATCCCTCTTGGGGAATCGGGACAACCTGGGAGACGCCGATGAAGTCCCCGATCGGCCTATCGAGGTTGTCGAGGGAGGAGTCCGATGGCGTCGCCGTCTTGAGGGGGTTGGTTGCCGAGGGCCGGCTCCCCCCGGTGGCTAGCCTTATTTCCGAGGATGCCTTGGTGAACGTCGGTCTGAGCTCGGTCCCCGCCGACCGTGAGCCCACCACCACTTCTTCTTTTTTAGCTCTTTTCTCCTCTTTCGTTTCTTCTTTCCATCAGCTTCTCAGTTTCTAACCATCTCGTCCTTTTTGCAGAAATCGACGACGTCATGCAGTCGGACAAGGCAATGGCTGTTAGTAGGGCGTCCCTACTGGAAGCGGTCCGGAGGAAGAAACGGACTCCTCCGAGCGGGGTCCCACCGGCGAAGAAGCCCCGCCAGCAGGCGACTCCGACGCCGACAGACGGGTCCGGGCCCACCGATCAGGGGGACGCCGCAGGCTCGGACCGACAGTTGACGCCGTATCAGCCCTCCGGTGATGAGACTACCGTTTTTCCGGAGGTGTCATCCGGGCGCGCCCGAGACGGCCGGGTCGGACTCGGTCGGTCCCCAGCCCGGCCTTCGACTCGGTCGGCTTCGGATGATACGAGAAGGAGGGGCGCGCCGAGGCCCCGGCCGAGCGGGACCCTGTCGATTTCTGGCGCGGCCCCCGCCCCGAGCACGGTCGGCATGACTCTCCCCCAAGCGATGGGTAAGGGTAAGGCTGCAGAACCACCGTCCGGCTCCGGGGCGAAGTCGGGATCGGCCTTCACTTTCGCCGGCGCCCGAAACCTCGTCGAGACGGTGCTGCTGGAGAGTGACCGTAGGCAGGTCCGGCAGATGAGGATCCCTGAAGTCGGAGCTGCCAGCTGCGTCTGTCTCATGTCGGTGAGTGTTCTTTTGGTTGCTTTCGTCATTTATAGGCTCTATTGATCCCCGTCTGACGCTCTCATTTTTCCTATCTCTTAGCTCGCCCAGTACATGATTCGTCTGGAGGAGAGCCACGAGGAACAGGCGAGGCTTCTGGCGAGGGCCGAGAGCCGACTGAAAGCTGTAGAGGAGGGAGGCCAGGCTGCGGCGGGGAGGACGACCAGGGACCTCGAGACGAGGCTCCAGGTGGCCGAAGAACGGGCATCCGGCTTCGCCGCCCTCGAGAGGCAACTGTTGGATGCTCAGGAGCAACTCAAGGTTGCCTCGGGTCTCGAAAGCGAGATCAGGAAGGCGGAGGAGCGGGCCGAAAAGCAGTCCCGGAAGGCTGCCGACTTCCGGGAGAGGTGGGAGAAGGCCCAGCAGTCGGCCGACAACGCCCGCAACCGAACCCGATCTCTTGAAGCCAAGCTGGCCGAATTGGAGTCGGCCTTGGAGGGGACTCGTGCGAGCAACCAGGAGCTCCATTCGCGCCTGGAGGAGGCTGAGGCTGCTCGCGTCGCTGCCGAGGCGAAGCACATGGAGGCTCGGGCCGATCTGCTGAGGGTCTCCTCCGAGGCGGACGACCGGATTGTGGCGAAGGTCATGGAAACGAAAGCTCAGATTACGGAGCGAGCGGAGGCGGCGCTGGCCGAGAAGAGCGCGGAAATCGGGCGTCAGGCGGTACAGGCCTATCGTCAGTCCGCCGAGTTCATCCGTGACATGTCGGACGCGGGGTCCGACTCCTTTGCCTTAGGCTTCGATGAAGGCCTGGCAAGGGTGTCCGCTAAATACCCCGGAATCGACCTGAGTGGGGTCTCCCTCCTCGACTCCCCTCCGATGCCATTGCCTGCCGATTCTCCAACCGTCTCCCTACCCTTCGCGGACGTGCTCGCCGTTCCAGACCCAGGGGTTCCTCCAAGCTGACTCTCTGTACTTTTCTTTGTTCTTTTCTTTGTATGTTGGCGTTTTGCCATGTTGTATGGGTCTCGGCCCTGATGCAACGAAAGTTAATGCAAACAAAGTGTTTCCTCATTTCACTTTCGTCCTTCCTCTTTTTAACTCCTGGTAGCGTCTCGCCGACTCCTGACTCTTGAAGTTCCTCCGGCGCTAGGCCAGGCATCCGAGGGTTAGGCCTCAGGAAATTCTTCCGGCGCTAGGCCAGGCATCCGAGGGTTAGGCCTCAGGAAATTCTTCCGGCGCTAGGCCAGGCATCCGAGGGTTAGGCCTCAAGAAATTCTTCCGCTGGTCGGCCAAGGCTGGCGCAAGCCGAGGCGACCGGTCGGGGCTTCAGGCTAGTCTGCTCCCGGGATGATCATCGGGTTAGCCTGGCATCCGAGGGCCGAGCCTCGGGGAATTCCGCTCGTTGGTCGGCCAAGGCTGGCGCAAGCCGAGGCGACCGGTCGGAGCTTCAGGCTAGTCTGCTCCCGGGATGGTCATCGGGTTAGCCTGGCATCCGAGGGGCGAGCCTCGGGAAATTCCGCTCGTTGGTCGGCCAAGGCTGGCGCAAGCCGAGGCGACCGGTCGGGGCTTCAGGCTAGTCTGCTCCCGGGATGGTCATCGGGTTAGCCTGGCATCCGAGGGCCGAGCCTCGGGGAATTCCGCTCGTTGGTCGGCCAAGGCTGGCGCAAGCCGAGGCGACCGGTCGGGGCTTCAGGCTAGTCTGCTCCCGGGATGGTCATCGGGTTAGCCTGGCATCCGAGGGCCGAGCCTCGGGGAATTCCGCTCGTTGGTCGGCCAAGGCTGGCGCAAGCCGAGGCGACCGGTCGGGGCTTCAGGCTAGTCTGCTCCCGGGATGGTCATCGGGTTAGCCTGGCATCCGAGGGCCGAGCCTCGGGGAATTCCGCTCGTTGGTCGGCCAAGGCTGGCGGAAGCCGAGGCGACCGGTCGGGGCTTCAGGCTAGTCTGCTCCCGGGATGGTCATCGGGTTAGCCTGGCATCCGAAGGCCGAGCCTCGGGGAATTCCGCTCGTTGGTCGGCCAAGGCTGGCGCAAGCCGAGGCGACCGGTCGGGGCTTCAGGCTAGTCTGCTCCCGGGATGATCATCGGGTTAGCCTGGCATCCGAGGGCCGAGCCTCGGGGAATTCCGCTCGTTGGTCGCGCGCCTATCACTTGCCACTCGACGGGGTTTCTCCGTGGCCAGCTGCGATCGTGTTTCTCCTCCTCTCGAAGTGTCACCTGGGGAACACCAGAAGGCCATTAAATGCTAATTGAGGCGTTACCTGGAAAATCGGACCGGCCAGTTGCTGCTTGCGAGGAGTGCCAGTTAAGCGGCCGCGATACGCGCGTTCTTCGAGGCGGATGCGGCCTGGGCGCATGCGGAGATACGGGGGCCGCGGGATACACGCCGCCCGGAGTGTCCTGCACGAAGAATGCAATTAAGGAGAACGACGCTTAGGAGATCGTGGGGGGATAAGCCTCGAGAGCCGGAACGGCTCCGGATTCGATGTGCCCGCATTTATTGGAGCCACCCGCATCGGAACGACCGGGGGGCCACAGTTTGGCTATAAATATAAGCGTAGGTGCGGTGGAGCCTGCCAAGCCGGAGCTGTTCAGGTTGTCATGGGTCGTGGACCTCCTCTCCGGCGCGTGGCTGGGAAATCCCTGCCGGAGGAACGGGAGGCGCGCCCCTCGCGACTTCCGCCAACTAGCCGTTTCATCTGGGATCAACGGAAAGATTCTCCCCGGTGGAACTCCGCTCTAGGCGTTTCATCCGGGATCACATCCCCCCTCTTTTCAGTCCCACCTCCCGATTGAGCTCTGCGCCAGACGCTTCATCCGGGATCGCGCCTCCTCGCGCTCTTCTCCCTTGTATTCCTTTCCTTCCCTTCTCCTGGGGAAGACCGGAATATCCCTTGGAGGTGGCGTTCCTCTAGAAGCAGTGTGAACTTCTTCTTCGTCCGCGCCGGCTCTTCGTCTTTTGCGTGAGGCGTCGATGGCGCCTCCGGGGAGAAGCACCCACGGCCAGTGGGATTGTAGCTGCTTCGGGCGGAGGGTTCGGGATCCCAGATCTTCAGCTCCACGGAGTTCCCACCTCTTCCTTACTTTCTTTACTCCCCAATCCCCCTCTGGGAATTCTTTGTGATCACACGAACACGCCATTGTAACCAGGAATTATTGAAATGAAAAGAACTATATATTTTGTCGAACTGTCTTTCTGGCTTTGTCTTTCTACTGGTAATACACCCGCAGGTTAGCGGAATTCCAGCTCCTTGGAATTTTTCGACCATCTAGGGCCTCCAACTGGTAGGAGCCAGGTCGGTTTACCCAGCGAACCCTATACGGGCCTTTCCAATTTGGCGCAGCTTCCCACCTTCCGCGGGTTAAGATGCTTTGGCTCGCCTTAGCACCAGATCTCCGATTCTGAAAAGTTTTAGTCGGACCTTGGAGTTATAATATCGGGCCACCCTCCGCTGATACATCGCCATCCGGACCTGCGCCATTTTCCTCGCTTCTTCCAAGAGGTCCAGGTTCCCTCGGAGTTGCTCCGAATTGGCCTCGGGTCGGTGCGCGGCCACCCGGGGCGAGGGGAGTCCGAGCTCCACGGGGACAACCGCTTCCGTGCCATAGGTTAGGCTGAAAGGCGTCTCCCCGGTAGGGGTCCGATGCGTGGTCCGATACGCCCAAAGGACGTTCTCGAGTTCTTCGACCCAAGCTTGCCCCGTCCGACCGATTCGCGCCTTAAGTCCTTGGAGGATTGTCCGATTTGTCACCTCGGCCTCACCGTTGGTTTGGGGATGCGACACAGATGTGAACCGATGCTCGATCCCGAACTCCTCGCAGAAGTCACGGAAATGCTTGTTGTCGAACTGTCGACCATTATCCGAGATGAGGACCCGGGGTACCCCAAATCGGACAATGATGTTTTTCTTCACGAACTTCCGGACTTGCGCCTCCGTGATAGTGGCCAGCGGCTCTGCCTCCACCCACTTGGTGAAGTAGTCGATTGCAACAATCAAGAATTTCCGCTGGGCGGAAGCGACGGGGAATGGTCCGAGGATATCCATTCCCCATTGTGCGAAGGGCCAGGATGCGGTGATTGGTGCCAAGGGGACAGAAGGGACTCTCTGGACGTTGGCGTGGCGCTGGCAGGCGTCGCATTTCCGTACGCGATCCTTTGAGTCCTCCAACAAGGTAGGCCAATAATAGCCTTGCCTCATGATCTTGTGCGCCAAGGACCTAGCCCCCCGAGTGCGATCCGCAGACGCCCTCGTGGACTTCGCCGAGGACGTAGGCCGCCTCCGAGGGGCGGAGGCACCTTAAGAGGGGGGCGGTAAACGAGGTCCGATACAGCCTCCCTTCATAGAGTACGTAGTGGGCGGACTTCCTGACAAGTCGCCGAGCTTGATCTTCGTCTTCAGGGAGGATCCCTTCGGCGAGGTAGGCGACGAGCGGGTCCATCCAAGACGGCTCCGGATCAATCGCCATCACCGCTCCAGCCTCGCCGATGCTCGGGGCATCCAGGGTCTCCAGGTAGATTGCCCTCGACAAGTTGTGCGCCTCTGCACCCACCAAGCGGGACAACCTGTCGGCCCTGGCATTTTCGCTTCTGGGGACCTGCTGGAGGTCGACGCTGCCGAGGTCGGGAATGAGTGCTTGCACCTTCCGGACGTAGTTCTGCATGGTCGGGCTCCGGGCCTCGAACTCCCCACGGACCTGCCCGACCACCAGCTGGGAGTCAGTGAAAACCTTCAAACGCCGGATGCCGAGCTCCCCGGTGAGTTTGAGTCCCGCGACTAGGGCCTCGTACTCCGCCTCGTTGTTGGTCACTGGAAATCCAAACCTCAAGGCATACTCGGCTATCACTCCATCAGGACTGGTAAGGACCAGCCCGGCTCCTCCACCCTCGGGGTTCGACGACCCATCGATGTGAAGCGTCCAGGTCGGGAGGTCGAGGCTGGGCGTTTCCGGCGGTCTAGGTTCCGCCTCCTGCACCGTGCACTCAGCGAGGAAGTCCGCGAGCACCTGGGCCTTAATGGCGGGTCGAGGCTGGTAGCGGATGTCGAACTCACCGAGTTCTACTGCCCACTTCACCAGCCGTCCCGCATTCTCGGGGTTGCTGAAGATCTGTCGTAGTGGTTGATCAGTTAAGAGGGTGACAGAATGGGCCTGGAAATAGGGGCGGAGCCTCCTGGTCGCGGTCAGCAGCGCGAAGGCGATCTTTTCAGCCTTCGTATACCGCGCCTCGGCATCCCGTAGGACCCGGCTGATGTAGTACACGGGCTTCTGGAGCTTTGCCTCTTCCCGAACCAGCACCGCACTGACCGCGGTTGGGGAGACCGCCAGATAGAGGTAGAGCATCTCCCTTTCTTGCGGCTTGGACAGCAGGGGAGGAGACGCCAGGTATTCCTTGAGCTGGTCGAACGCTGCTTGACATTCGGCCGTCTGAACGGGCGGTGGGGAGGTGGAGTGTTGCTGAGAGTGTGTTGGAGATGCAGCGGCCCTCCGGCCAGAGGCGCGAGAGGCCCCGCGACCGGAAGCATTGGAAGCTCCACGACCACCTCGCCGTGCCATTACGATCGCTCTGAGATCCGGTGCCCTTCCTCTAGCGCCAACTGTTGCTGGGGGTCCAAACCAAGAACGATTGGCACAGCGGTGTGAACGGGGTTCCCTTGGAATTACTTCGGTTGCGCTCCACCTTCCGCCGGAAAACCTGCAAGCAAGCCTCGCACCACCACCGGGGTAGTGGGGGCCCTCCGACGATCAAGTTAGGGGAGATCGAAGGAGAAGGAGAGGTAGCAGGTAAGATGATACTCTGGAAAATCTTGCTTACCCTCCCCCTTCCCCCCCCAGCCGCATATATATCAGGCTGGGAGGTTTTTCCGGGGATTGGTCATCGTGTGGCGCGATGGGGTTGCCACTGACATGGTCGTTACAGGGCGTCGTGGG
This sequence comes from Phoenix dactylifera, assembly GCF_051530095.1. Lineage (NCBI taxonomy): Eukaryota > Viridiplantae > Streptophyta > Magnoliopsida > Arecales > Arecaceae > Phoenix > Phoenix dactylifera. The sequence continues at coordinate 49,743,151 of NC_143191.1, read as the reverse complement.
GCAGCGCTGGGTACAGCTATGGCAGGGCGTAGTGGAGCTCCGCTTTGTACGGCTGTTACAGGGGATCGTGGGACAGCGCCGGATACGGCCGTTGCAGGGAGTAGTGGAGCAGGGGGCCGCGGCGTGCCTCAGGGGAACAGTCTGTTGTTGTCAAGAGTTTGCCGACTCGGGGTCGGATTGCTGGATCAAGGGGCAGCCGACTCGGGGTCGGGCTGCGGAGCCGAAGATATCCGACCCGAGGTCGGATTGCTGGATCAAGGGGCAGCCGACTCGGGGTCGGGCTGCGGAGCCGAAGATATCCGACCCGAGGTCGGATTGCTGGATCAAGGAGCAGCCGTAGTCTTCCTGGGCGCGCGTGCCGGTCACGTGGGGCAAGGTGGCTAAATTCCCCCGTAACAACTTGATTAGTGGTTTGGCTTCTCACAGTAATTTTATAGGAAATTTTCCCCATCGTGCAACTCCCTCCCCTAAACCCCTTTATCTTTTGTTCCTTCCAGATTTCTAACCTTCCTCACCGATCTCATCCTCAAGAATTGCAGTAGATTGAAGAAGCCCAAAGTCAATTTGGGTCAGGGTGACACAAAAGAGGTGGTGGTGACAGAGATGACGGTGGCGATGGCGATGACAGTAGTGACAGTGTGATGGTGGTGGCGTTGATGGCGATGAAGGTCATGATAGTAGTGGTGGATGTGGTGATGATGATGATTATGATGATTGTGGCAGTGCTGATAGTGTTGATAGCAGCGGGGGAGGCAGCAATGGTTGTGATTGTAGTGGTGGTGATGATTGTGGGTGTTGGGGGAGGGCATCACCTAAGGGGACGATAGGGAAGCGATTGGAGCTGATCTGGGTTGCCGACGAGGGACATAGGGAGGAGAAAAAAGTTGATAGGAGTCACCAAAGTGGGAGATAGGGAGGGGATCAGGGTTGATAAGGTCACTGGAGAGAGTTGGAGTCCCAAACAGGGGCAACAAGAGGAGATCAAAGTTCGTTTGAGACAGCTGGGGTTGCCGGAGTGGGTTGGGGTCATCTGTAGGGTCGATCATGAGGGATCGGAGTTCATCAGAGTCGTGTTCATCGGAAAGGATTGGGGTCGTCAAAGGGGGCTGCCAAAAGGGGATCAAGGAGGAAGCCAAAGAGCCTGATAAGCCTTGTATTTTTATTTCCATGGGTATTGGTGGAGTAAGAAAATACTCCCGAATTGGATGAAAAGGGGTTCTCTTTCTTATTCTTGAAATTTGTTTTGCTTAATAAATCCCTACCCTACAAAGAGCTACTCCTTACTCAAGTTCCAATAAGGACCAACCTTTCATTGATTCATTCTTTTTTATCCTAAAAAAATTCTGAATAACTTATGACAAAATGGAAATGTGAAATGCATACCAGAGTATTCATACTCCAAAATCACCTTCCAAACACCACTATAAGATATTTATATATTGGGGACCAAAAGTACTAGAGTATCAACGAATACACTGGTATTTTTGGGTACCCAAACAGGGTCTTAACCTATTTGATAGAAATGTTATGCTCTTTACATTCATTACAAACACACTCATGACTCATATGCTAGTGTGGAGTCACACTCTGATGGCTCATGGCACACCACTCAAACAAGCATATTTGGTGTTCAACACGGCAGCCAAACACGAGTTCCCAGACCCACCTACAAATAACGAAAGTTTCAGGTATCACATACAGAAAGGCAATGTTCCATGTCAACGTGAAGTTACGGTCAATCAATAATCATGAAAGTTATAAAGCATAATTATGAATTTATGATCATAAATTGCATGTAAGAGAAGTAAAAACTACATGATTGCTGCGGTGATTCTAATCACTTGTCATATAATAACAAATAGAAAATTACAAGCATATGATCCTCTGATAATATATACCAGATCAAGCATATTAAGACAATTAATGCAACTGAATTTACAAGGGAACCCAATATAGGTAGGCTCACTAGAACTATTAGCCTTAAAAAATCACCTTCCCAAATTAAAGGCAGACAAATTTAAAGCATTATAAAATAGTGTAATATTAATAAAATGCAGTTATATACGATAAATCCAGAAAAATAAGAAAGTAAAGCTTGTCAGTATGCAGACCTATATGATCAACTGCAGAAAAGAATTTTAGCCAACAGGAATCTTGATGAAGTCTATTTCCAACGACTTCGACTAAAGCAACAAGAGCAGCTGATAGCTGTATGATCACAAAGTAGATAACAGATGTTGATCCCCATGGCTGGAAACTGCAAAATGTTTATTGTATGTCAACTAGAACAATCTCTATGCAGAGTAAGCTTGCAGATGAAACATGATTAAATTTGAATCTCCATAATTCTGTATGGCCAAATGTACCAAGAGATAAAATAACCTTAATATCAGAGCAAAACAATGTTGATTCTCTTATTTAACCTTCATTGCAGGAAGATTTATAATTATACTTTAGACTCTCAGATAGTTAAAGGCAGGGAAAGCTGATCATTCTATCTCAGTTATGATCTCCAAGATAACTTTAGCACCATAAGTGACATATCATACACCATATGAAGCTTTCTTTTCTTTAAGATGTGGTACGTGTTCATGGCATTCTGCAGTAATTGTACGGGACAGGGTATGAAGTTCTTTTGTTGTTTTGAAATAATATAAGCAAAAAAGGAAAGAAAGAAAGAAAAGAAAAACATATTTGCTTATGCTTTTCACCAACAAAGAAATGCCAAACCAAGATGGTTAATTAAAAGTTTTGAATATTTGACCATGTATTGTTGGTGATCATGTTTATCAGTGGCTGCAAACAAGCATGACAGAGATGACCAAATAGGCAAAAAAAGAAAAATATAAAATACAATTGCTCTGTTTCATACCCAAAAATACATGAATACAAGAAATAAAAGAACAGACTTTAAATATCACCTCACAAAGCCAATCATCTTTGCCCACCAAGCATCAGCTACACTCCACCCTTGGCCCTCTATACACCAAAGAGTATGAAATATGATTTGTGCTAATATAGCAAGGACAGAAAAAATGATTGTACACCACGATATTAGATGTAACTTCCAAGAACGGGATCCTGTCAAGTAGCATGTCAGAGAAACATTGTTTAAATATTAAATAAACTGCATACTGGCATTTGAAACCATTCAATTTCAAATTACTGAATATTATTTTGCTATAATACAGAAATTTCTAAACACTGAAAGGAAAATGAACTCATGAATTTGATTTTAAAAGACAATATTCTAACAAGTTACAGAAAATTGAAGGCAAAAAAGGTTCGCTATGTTATTTAATTTTGCAGCTCAATCAATTACATGTACAACACAAGCAGTGGTCTTCATATATGTTTAGGATGTCAAAAAGATACACACAACATATCATGTGAAAGTCCCTAAAGTAGATTTTTTAAATGATGCATAGCTGGCACTGCAAGGTACACGTATTTCAAAGAAGTCCAGAAGTGTTGTAACAATTTCTCAAAAATACAAGGTCTGAATGAAATATCTCACTTAAAAGGGTCACTTATGATATCACACCTGCAATGGCTGCTTTATATAAGAATCGTTCATAATAATCAATGGCTCACTTTCACACGGCACTGTTATGTCAGAAAAGGAACACATTTCATTTGGCTTCTGCAATACAGTTAGCTTTCAATCATAAAAAAGAAACCAAGCATGAATGAAAAAGAGTATGTTTGACTAAAAGTAGGCTAAGAGATTACCTAATTGACTTTAAGGTCTAGCATTTTCAGAGCATTTAAACATATTCTTTTAATAGCAGTTTAAGGTTTTTGACATACATTGTGGTAACAAGGAGAAAAATTCACATGAGCACAAGGCAACACAAGTTCCAGAGTGAGCTGCAAAGTGAATACGAACATTTCAGCGGGAAGGTACAATTCATCTGAAAGGAGAAATCATTCATTGAAAATAGTAACAAAGTAACAAACTATGCGAACGTCATTTCAAAAACGCTATTACAGGCTATCATCATAAGGTTCCAAATCTTCTTCCTTCTGTCACCATCACGGGCTATCATAATAAGGCTACCATCCAGACAAAGGATATTTTTAACGAGAAATAGTACAAGACAACTTATAACCGTAATAGGAGTTCCATTGTTAAAATCAAGGTCATAGAAGGACCTTAATCAAAAAAGGCTCCATTATACACATTACATTAAGATCTTGTTCTTAACCACGCTGCTTCCAAGTTTGCCCTTTCAAAACGACAGAAAGAGGAAAAGATGGGACCTAACAAGAGCTAGCAAATGACCCAGCAAGAGCTAGAAAATGACCCAGCAGCCTATCACCTTTCATCTTGGTTTTAAAATCTTGAAGAGAGACAGCAAATAAATATATCCTATCATAACATCCATCTAGAAACTAATCTTGGAGTGCTTCCAAACTTGCACCTCACTGTAATCTGAAATTTAAGATTTCTCTTAAGAAAGCATAACTAGAGGAGATAACCATCCAGTGGTCCTTATGAAAGAAACTTGCAATATCAACCAGTACACATGATGATAAACTATAACCAATTGTTTATGCAAGTACATGCACTATGCAACAAGATGCCATCGACATCGCGGAACACATATGTAAAATATATTATAACGGTTCCAAACAGAGACTTTGCCTGATAATGCTAGTAGAGATCTTGTGCTCTCCATGAGTTCGTAAACTATATGTGTACCAAACCAAGAAGTCTAAGCTTATAAGCCCCTATATGCACTGTAAATCAAACCAAATTAAATTTTGAACTCAACTACATAATTGGAAAGGACCATGGTATTACAAAAAAGTAGAAAAGTTGAAAAAGTTCGTATGATCTGCCAAGTTGAAATGTTGGAAAGGGTGACAAATAAAAGGTCTTAAGAAAACAATGTCACTATAAAAACAAATATGGAGGACCTCGAAATGGTATTACGAATAAGATCAAGAACATGCAACCTCTGGCTTCACAACAAGGATTGCCGACCGGTACTGGTAGGCGTACCAATCAGCCACCAGACCGGTTCAGTACTGGTTCGGATCGGTTCAAACTAGTACCAAACTGGTACCACTGGTTCGGCCTCCAAAAATCCAAAAAAAGTTGACCCAACCAGTACGGGCCGGTACAGACCAGTATGGAGGCTGGTTTGGACCGGTTCGGACCAGTACGGGCCGGTACGAGCCGATACCATTTTTTAACGCTGAACTGGACCGTTCGATATGGGTTGAACCGGCCGGTATGGGCTGGTTCAGCATTCCTTGCTTCACAATACATTTACACAGACTAGTGCAAGGTTTTAAATCCTAGCCCCACTACCAGGATTCAATATCGATCCAAGGCTAAGGCAGTAAGGCGAGACACTACTAGGACAGCACCATTCTGACACTTTGAATGGGCTGGTATCCCGGTGATTTGTTTGTTATTCTTGTTTTTTGTTTTTAAAGATTGTTCCAAGGGCTTTTCGGGTTTATGTATCATAAATTAGCATTACAAGAGATTATTTTAGCCTGCAATCAGATTTATGGTGTTGAAACCAATTCCAGTTCCAACTTGGAATGGGGTTTGATGCCCATGATTTGGGCTCTCTCCCTGTCTTCCTCTCTTTTCAACAAACAAACAAGAGAAATATTACTAACAATAATAATAAAGAATTAGCTTTCCAATGAAGAATGCCAAGGCATTCAAAGTGTTGGAATTGTGGGCATCGGCCATCCTGGTCAGCATCCATGTTCATCCCAATTACCAATAAAAATGGGACAAGAGAACCGTGTTTTTCATGTATCAGGGTTAGAATTGTCCCAGTGCCCAATATCTCATAGATCGATAATGAAAGATGGGGATGGACTGCAAAGACTAGGTCTTTAATCCTTCTAATCTGTCATACAAGAAAGTCTTATACCAAAAAAAAAGGTTAAGTTTGGTTAATGAACTAGAGAATACAAGTTATATATGCATTGGCAATGGACGAACATAAAGTTAGTGTCAAACAACCATGAAATATGAAATTCAACCAAAAAGAATCGAACATCATGTGACAAATGATATGTATATGTACATACATATCTGTTCATAAAGGAAAGAAAATCAGGATTGAAGCATGCATGTATGCATGCACACCCACACCCACACCTCAAAACTAAATCTAGAGGATCTTAGTTTCTCATAATTGTATAATTGGTCATACTTAAGGAATCTCGGCCACACATATTCTGATTTGAGTTACCAATAATATATTTTGTAGAATATCATTATCCAAATTCTCTGACACACACACATATATAACACCATCTACAAAATTAGATCTAGAGGATCTTAGTTTCTTGTCATTGTATTATTGGTCATACTTAAGGCATCTCCGCCACACATATTCTGATTTGAGTAACCAATAATATATTTTGTAGAATATCCTTATCCAAATTCTTTCCTTAGATTTTCTTTCTTCAGCACATTTTTTGATAAATATCTAGTTAGGTTTAACTTTACCATTTTTTCTTGAGCTTTCTACTTCTTTATAAAGATCATAGCTTGACAAGTCATGAGGAACCATTAAAAAATTTTAAACTTGACCATTTCGCCATATCGGCTTGCCACTTTTGGATTTAACTAAGTATAACCACTCAATCTTAGCCCTTCATAGTTAGGACTTAGGTGTATTGTTGGAAAGCTAGGATAATTATGGGGTGTCCATAATAAAGCTCTTCACAAACTCAAGAAACAAGAAACAAAGTAATAAATTCAAAATCTTTATCAAAAAAAAAATAGAGAGAGAAGGGAAGAATGGAAGGAGTTATATATACAACATTCTTAAAGCTCATGAGGCTTTCACAGAAACCCAGCAACATAGAGAAACAACATAGAGGTTATTTTCCCTTATTTTTTCCTTAATTTTCCCCAAATTCCTGTCTATGTTTCATCAACTGTTTTCTCATTTTTGTAATATTATTTTTCTTTTTTTCTGATTTGAGTTCCTTTCATGTTAAGAAGAGGAAAAGGAGACTTGACTTGGCTCAAACCTAAAGGGTGTGTGCTATAAAAGATCAAAGCAAGCACAAGTGGAAGAAAATGCACATTAGGCAGCTTGCATTAATTTTGGAAGCTTATGAATAAAGAACAAGCCACAATCCTACCAATAGTGCCTAGATGCCAACAAGATAAAACAAGCCCTTATCGATCTCATAGTAGGTTTATAGTTTTGAAATAAAATGAACATTCAAGCACAAGTAAAAAATATCATAATATAATAAATAATAAATAAGCAAAGCAACAGATAGTGATGAATCAATCGACAAGGATTTGAAGCATGACACACCACAAAACATTTGCCTGCATGTGGAATTGACACCTGGACTTGCAAAAGGGTTGCTTGTCGGCCTTTTAAAATCAACAAGATGCCCTCTAAATCAGCACTACAAGTTTGGTAGAAAATCACCACCCCAACAAGAGAAGAGGAAAGCAAATGAGCTTAAATCAATTTTAACCAACTACGTCAAAAGACAAGAGTAGATGGGGTACTTAATGTAATGACCCAGTATCTCCTAATAAGACTAGATAGAAACTGTTATTTAGGGTCCTTGGCCCTGCTTAAATACACAAGACCTTCCCACTGCACAACTAATATTGGATTAAGCATGTGTCTTCCAGGTCCTCACACACTCCTCTCGTTTAAGCCTAAGCATCCTTACTAAGGAAGGGTCCCATCAAAAACAGTCCAATCACATACACTATAATTAGCTCATGGTCAGCTCCAAAAGGGCCTGTGCTGCAATGTCTCCTAGTCACACATGGGTCATAAGTTGGGTTAGTTCCAATACCAGTTGTAACGGCCATGTGTGATTAGGAACATTGAAGCATGAGCTCTTTTGGGGCTGACCACAAGCCAATCATGGTTTATGTGATTGGATTGTTTTGATTCGACCCTTCTCTGCCAAGGAGGTCAATGTTAAATAGGGGGAATGTGTCAGGAGCCGTGCAAGCTTGTGTTTAGTCCCCCATCTACTATACATTAGGAAGGTTTTGGGCATTAATTCAAGGTAAAGGATCAAAAAAATAACAACTTTTGGCTAGTCTTTTTGGGTGAGATCCTAGGTGGTTGCACTTAAAGTGTTCCAAGACCCTATATATTGACCAGAATTTGTGAGTCATGGGTGCCTCCGGAATTCAACTTGATTATTTGATTCTACTTCCCCTAGCTAACTCGGCGCAAAAGGGTGGTCATACAACTTTCATGGAGTCAAATGGCACTTAGGCGCACTTGAAGCCTCTTACAACATGCGTGTGGCCATCCAACAATTCCTAAACCTAGAAGTCAACATACAACTATTTAGACTAGATAGATAGGTTCTTATTGTCCAAATGTCTCATATAGTTGGTTTATCCATCAAACATTGGCAGCAATGGCGGTGGTTTTCACATCACTCCTAGCTGTGAAACTGACTCCTATCCCATGACTAACAATGCATTTTTTTCTAAGTTCATTATTTCCCTAGAAATTAAGTGCCATCACAAATTCACCCACTAATTTGTGTCCATAAAGCCTAGAATTTGTTTAGGTATGTCCCAACCCCCACTAACTAACCTTGACATAAATCTAAAGGCATGGGCCTTCAAATTTCTACTAACATAACTTTTGGTGCAATCATGATTTTAGTTTGAGCTTCGGTGGTTATCCATCACTTTATTAATCCCTTTATGCCTCTTTCTCAATCTTTAATGCATAGTAGGCCTTGTACATGGAGACAGATTTCATGGTATGGCTCTCCTCATTCCACAAGAAGACTGCTTAAAAGCCTCATAGCCCAAGAAGATGAAGAAGTTTTCTTTTAAGGTGCTTTTTCTCCTTTATTATTTTGGTTTTGCTAATGTATTACTCCTAGCATCGTTTCTCTGATTGGTTCCTTATTTCCTTTTTGATCATAGAAGGACCAAAGGGAGATGAGTCTGAGGAAAAGGTACAAGCCAAGTAGTTGAGTTACTTGATCTATTTTGCTATTTCTTTCTAATATTAATTTTATACTCTACATACTATATTTAACTTTTCAATTTCCCATGGCATATTATCATGATGTTACTCAAAATCAATAGTGTTAGCACCATGATCAGATTCACCATTTTTTTCTTGATATAAGATGCACGTCTAAAGTTTTATGCATGAATGATCCTAAATAAGCATAGTTCTACAATATTAATGATAATAACTATAGGATTAATACATTAACTTCTTGAAAATAACAATTATTAAAAATTGAAATTACAGAAAGAAACATTAATGATCTTCTTTTGAAAGGGTCCACAAAAAACTTTACAAAAAGTTTACAACCATCAAAATTGAATACATGCAGATGCACCCATGACATAGGTACACAATGACATACAATAAAAGTTCCTATAAGGCATGATGATAAGACAATTTTTACTAAATATTTTACATCAAGGTATGCCATATTGGTACTAGGCCCCGGACTGGTGCCACCCTGCTACTATATTGGTACGCCATGTACGGGGGCCAATTCCGTGTACCAAGTGTCGGTACGTGCTCCGTACCATGCACATATACCGAACTAGCATGATACGATACGCTCTATATTGTCCGGTTCGATACAATATGGCATACCTTACTGTATATATTTAATGTAGGGCACTGGCTCACAAATCAACTGAACTTCAAAGATAAGGCAACAGTAATAAATGTTCAATCTAAAACATGAACTAATTGCATCATGCAATCACCACCAGTTATATTGCCAATAATGCATAATGCATACACATACATCCATATGGATACAGTCAACATGTTATAGCAACATATCTGAAAACGGTTGAAGAAACTAAGAAAATCCATATATAGTTAGAGAATGTAAACATTAATAGAATAAGAAAGTTAGCATAATATTATTCATCTTAAGGAGAAAATAAAAGCATGCATGGCAGAATTTTCATTGAAAAACAGACAACCTAGTGTCAATAAAAAAGCAAATAACATGCAACACTGCAAGAAGCATACCTATTTTTGGAGCAGTAAATTGAATGGCCAAAAAAATTAACATATTGACCAGAGAAATCAAGCTCCAGTCGAGCAAAGAACCTGCAAAGAAAAAAACGAAATAAACTTCTGCATGTAGTAAATGATCATAAACTGACATGATAAAGCTCTACAACAATTAACCTTCCAAACATTGATGGTGAGAGATTATGTCATAACTTCTAGGCAGCAAAAGATATTGTCCCCCCCCCCTCTCACCGCCTTTTTTCCCCAAACTCAAAAAAGAAGAAGAAGAAGAAGAAGGCATTAGATTCCTCGACAGGCCCCAAGGCAAGATTATTTAGCTTAGTCAACCTTGTCATACATCGTATTTGGTCCCCTCCAATCCCTACCTTAGCCACCCCCCCCCCATCCACACACACACAAAAGGAAATATTTATCTTTCATGATTCAATTCAATGAAAACAATAATCATTTTTCTATGTAATTTGAACCAGGCAATCCATATAACATTATTTAGATGAAAAAATATCAAACACAATTTAATAAGTTACACTTCACAATTAGAAACTGCAGAATCATAAGGGCAACAAAAAGCCTATAATAATTTCACAAACCAAAAGAAATTTTAGGGAAAATAATTACCCTCATGAAACCTGCTGAAACAATAGCTAAAAGGAAAACATGAGAAATAACAAAGCAATTCATGATAGAATTACATAGTTAGAACTACAATATGTGGACAATGATTATAATTAAATATTAAATACCAATAAAAAGAACAAAATTCATAAGTTAGAAACAGATTTAAAAGAGACCAACTGAAAAAAGATTCATGGCAACGTGGTCCTGAGCTCAGTTCAATCATCGTGAATCATTCAATCCTTACTCAAATAAATTTGAATCAGCTTATTCATGTTTTCGTATATCTTCAAGTCCAAATCAACCATCTATTGTATGTGTGCATACATATAGGTTAATATAATCACTTCCTCTTAAGGTTGTCGAGCAAATATGTCAAAACAAAATTAATAGGATAGTCGTAACCTTGAAAGTGGCAGTTCCTGAATTGGCCTACCATTCATGCCCATGAATCAGGTGTATATCAAGCACTAAAAACATGTAACCCATACAAATTTGGTGCAACTTGCACATGCACGAGCCAAGTCGCTATTGTTATGGAATTTAAAAAATATAATTTTTTGAAGTGCTGACATTTGACACACGTTATTTTTTACATCATTTTAAAATCATTCAAATATTTTTATAAGATTTAGTTTTTGGAGTCAGAACAAGCTAAGTCACAGGTTAAGACCTAAGATATGCTTTAACAGTTTTGAAGGGTGTATCTGGATGTTGGATGTATTATAAAATCATAATATTTCATCATTTTCAAGTTATGATTTTATCATACGAGGTGTTTGGTTAAGCAATAAATTTCGTAAGAATCCTACTATATGAAATTGGAGATTTCTACTTTGTGTATAACTTTCCAAATTCATATTTGTCTCCCCTGATCCTCTCGTGCTTCTCCAATCAACACTCCTAAAAAATCTCAAAATTCTAAACTTTAAAATTCTAGAGAAGGATCATGTCATGATTTTAAATTAAAAACCTCCAATAGGATCAATAAAATTAGTGTATTTGACAAGTGTTTTAGGTGAGTCAAATCTCCAATGGTCAAGGTATCGCGAGTGGCAAATGGGTTCCCATGAGGAGGTACCTTAATGTCCACATAGTAAGTTTGCTTGTGCATGGCATGCCAGGTCAGCCCCTCTAAACTAGGGTGAGAGGTATTAACTAGCTAGAAGAGTTACAAAGCATCTTGACTTCCATGCCTAATGAAGAAGACTTCCCAATTTCTAATGGAAGCAAAACATTCAAGAGAGAGAAAGAATACATATGGTAAGTGCATTTTTAGCACAAAGGAAGCAAGATTTCTTTTGTGTATATACATATAAAGAGATAACAAATACAAGTCCCACTGCAATGAACACTTTATAGGATTGGATAGTAAAAAGATAAACCTGATAGCAGGTCAGATCTGCACTCCCTAAGGCGAAGCCAAGCAACACAATATTCATATGTAGGCTCAAGAGAAGCTTGGGCCTCCACTCTCTAGGTTTCAGAATGGATGTAGATAGAAGGCATTGAGCTAGTTACACGTTTAATAAGTGTTCTCATGAATGAGTTATAGAAAAAGATTTTCTTCCACTTAGATATGCTCAATTTTTATAAGCACCCTGAATATCTTTTCATTATATGCATTGATCTTCATAATGATGGCTGATTTTAGGGTAGCAATTGCATGGTCAAGTCTATAAATAAGGCTAACCTGTCCAAAGGCCCAGCATATTGCAACCTCTTGATTCCCTACTACATGAGGATTACTAAACCATTATCATGCATCGACTCCCATAGCTAACCAACAACACAAGGCCTTATGGGACATATTATATTACAGAAAATTATTTTTTATGAGCTGTTCCAATGTACCGTGCAATCAGACTCTTCGATTGTGGAATTTGGACCCATCTTACCACATTGATATAGAGGTGACAAGCAGCCAACGACCTGAGTAAGCAATGGGCGATAAACCCAATTGAGTTTAGTTACCTCGTAACTTGGAGATCAAAGTTTCAAATATCACAGTACGGGGTGTACCGGTCATGTACCAGCATGTGGTATGCCCTTGTATCAACTCGCAAGCTGTCAATTCATCTTAATATGCCACAAGACACATGCCTAGGTAAGCCTTGAGATGGAGCACACCATATCACCGTCAATTCTCTGTGCATTGCTAGAAGGTATACAAATTCTGCCCTTAAAAGCATTCCCTGTCCTAAAGAACCATATCCAGGCAATGTTCCCATTGTACAAAGCAAGCAAAGGATGGTCAATGCCTACTATCTCATGTTAACCATCACCTAGACATCTCATTTCTCCTCGTATGGATGCGAGAATCAACTGCAACCATGATATAGTAGGGACATCACATCTAGACTTAAATTTCAACATCCTCTTCCAGGAGCTAAGCAAAGCAGATAGGAAGCCTTGGTACTCAAAACCACCCATATGCCTTATCTTGGGAAGAGTAGAATCTTCGTATTCAATTTGGACAGCACAAAGTATCAAGAGAATAAGCTTCACCCATGAGATATTCACTTGGTCCCTTTGAAAACAATGAAAACACCAGAGCGCATCACCTTCCCGGTGGACCGAGGCAAGTGCTAGCCACTGCTCTTTGATGCCATGGTACAAAAAGAACTATTCTATGTGATCACTCCAAACTGCCACATCGATCCAAGAAACAGTACCGTTAGTCCTGTTAAGAAGCTATTGATGAGCTCAAGGTTGGTACTCAACGTTCCAAGATTATTTCAAAAATTTTATCTCATCTTGCTGACGTTTCTTGCTTCGCAAAATTTCTCCCTGCCACTCATTGCAACTAACAGTAATACTAGATTGTTAGGTCCAGAGCCCCAATGAAAGGAGTCTTGATTAAGTAAGAGAGTGTCAGATAAAGAAATACACAAAATTGGCCAAACCCTGAAGAAAAAGCTTCCCCTCCATCACTCAAAAGCCTAGGATATTTCTTGGAAATTTTGTTAATACTATACAAACCATAAGTCGACAATACAAACACCAACATGAAAAACTTCGCCATCAAGACAACTAAACATGTACACCAGGAACATTCATCCTGCTCCTGGATAGCTTGTTTCCGACTAAAACGTGAACAGATTACACGATAATGTTCTCATGATTGCAAAAGAGGAAACCACTATTAGATCCTTAAAACATTCAAGAACGAATCGTATCTCCTCAAATTTGGAAACCTTGTTGAAGGTATCATTCAAGAACCACAGAAGTTACGAAAGATTCATCCAAGATGATATGCGAGAGAAAGAGAGAGACCAATACCTGCTAAGAGTAGCAGAGGCAGTACGAAGCGACCAAGAAAACCCCCCATCCGTCTTCTCTGTATTCCAAATCGCGTTCCCATCCGCTATCTATCAGTGCTTTGGAGAAGGGAAATCCGCCGATGGGTTTTCTAATTCCCAGCCGGCAGATGAAAACCTATCTCGAGGAATCATCCAAATCCTCCTCAAAAAGGATCGATCCCGAAATCAAGAGCCGGAATCAAAGTCGAAAAGCAAAAGAGAGAACTGACGAGCTCTTTCTTGGGAGAGGGGATCGCCTCAAAAAGGATCTATTCCGAAATCAAGAACTGGGATCGAAGACGAAGAGAGAGAACCGCTGAGCTCTTTCTTGGGAGGGGGGAGGAAATCGCAGCCGGCAGAAAGAAATTGGATTTGCGATTTGCGATCGTTGGAGTTCTCCCCGCTTAGCTATATGGATCTTGGGAGCAACATCTGCCGTCCATTATTGAAAACTGGATCAGATTCCGCTGATGGACGGGACTAGATGCGTTCAGGAGGGCGACGGGCGGGTAGGACCGGTAGAGCTTATATCCGCATAGAAACTATATGGGTCTGTGAATTCGAATTGGGGGTCTGTCGACATCGGCAAGCATAGGTTTTGGAGAAAGGAATGCTCGTGGTAGGCCCACATCCACATGGTTGCGGAAGAGAGACGGGTCAATGACACAAAGCTATGCATGACGGTTTGAGTCGCAAGCGTATGTATTCAAGGGCATCACGTTGCAAGTAGACCATAAATTTTTTTACAACATGAAACTCTGTTGTGTAAGGCCATGTTGGACTTTATCATCTACTAAGTTTTGGCTTGGCGATTTTGGTACAAACATTTTGCTAGCTTAGGTAGATTTTAATATTGGGTTGTAGCAGCATTGATACAATTTATCCAAGTCTAATTGATAGTTATATCAAAATATTATTGTTGCTGCTGCGGCGGGCCCCATGGTTCTATAATGTGGTGGGAGTGCCTCCATGAGCTATGACAAGTTTATTCTAGCCCATTTTTGTTTGGCTTTTCAATAATGACTTGTGATCCAGCTACCGATGTTATTACTTTCTTAGAAAACATTAAACTTGAATTTCAAAACTCAGCTTGAACAATCTTTGCAAAAAAAGATACAAATCTATAACAAAATGGACCCATCCCACTATAAAGTGTCAATAGAATCTGCAATCACTTCAAAAATAGACCCAATCAATCAATATACAAGTTGCAAGAATGCCTATAAACTCTATCACAGCCTATGCCTCTACAATTACATAGGAGCTCCAGCTATATAGGCCTCGTTTGACAGAGCTTTTGATGGGTCAGAAAGCACTTTTTGACCTTTCAAAAGTATTTTTGGATGGAATAGAGGTGTGATAAAAATATCGAAAAGTTATTTTAGCTTTGCCAAAAACTAAAACAGCTTCTTCAAAGAAGCTCCAAAATGGAGCTTCTTCGGAAAGGCACTTTTAGAAAGTTGTTTTAATTTATAATTTTTTTCTTGTTAAACCAAAATACCCATAATAAAATATTATAATTGTAGAAAATATCCTTTTATATTACAGAAATATATAGAAGTCCCAAAAAAGGAAACAAAAAATCCTAAATATCTTTTAATATATAATTTATAATATTTTATACTTTTATTATTATATTATACTATGAATATAATATTATATTATATTATATTATATCATAATATATTGATATGTTATGTTATATAATATCAAATTATGTTATATTATTATGGTATAGTATACAATATTATATTACTATATTATAATAATATTATATTACATTACAATAATATTATACTATATCATATATTTATGTATTAATATATATTATATTTTATTATGCACTATTATATAATAATATGCAATATCTTTTATGGTTATTTTGTCATACCAAAAGTGTTTTCTTTGTTTGTTTACCAAACACATATTAAAGTTACACATCACTTTAAAAATATAGTTACCAAACAGCAAATAGTTTTTTATAAAAGGTCTACTTCAAAAAGCTCTATTTTCAAAAGCTCTACTACCAACAGCTCTGCCAAACAAGGCCATAGTCATTAAGATTGGAGCTATAGTTGTGTAATTTTAATTGAGTAGATGGTGGTGGTTCCCAACAGCTCTGTCAACTGCTCCTATTTCCAACTTTTCCATTAATCAAAACAATCTATTTATACATGAGCAAACAAGATGACTTTAAATAGATCACTAGAATCCATAGTAATAAAATCATGAATAATCACCTTAGCTTTTCCATTAATCAAAACAACAACTTCGTTGGAAGTAATAATAGCTTTAATCCACTCTATCCATTTCATCAAAAAGCCTCTTGTTTGTTGAAAAAAAAATATTGCCTAAATATTGCTATATTATTATTATAAAATATTATTATAAAAGAATAATCTATTAAAATAAATTTAAAAGATTGAAAAATTTTTGCCTGGATAAAGTGGTGCGATAAACAATGCCCTACAAATGTAATTCAGCCCCTACACGTGGGTCTATGGTGATCTTGTCCTCAAGATACAATAATTCAGCTTAGCCCAATCCTCCTCTAACGAGCACGATTGTTGGGGAAGCTTGATCCAACCGACTCCTTCAGATACCTAAAAAAAGAGAAGGATGGAAAGAAGAAAATTTGAAAGAGTGGAAGAACTCTATCTGTAGAAGAAACTCTTCGAACACAGATACAGCGAGAGAGAACACATTGTATTGGATTAATCCCAGAGCAGTCTATTTATAGACTCTATCCGAATAACGTGATGGTTCCGAATATACGTAATATTTCAGAAATACTATATCTTTTCAGAAATTAATGTTCTCTTTCTAAAAGTCACAATACTTCTAAAAGAGACATCTAACAAAAAGGTATTTTAAAGCATTTAAAACAATTAAAATTTATGAGATAAGAAAATTTATTTTTTAAAATTAAAACTCCAACAATCTCCAACAAAATATTTAAATATTTTAAAAATCATAAAGTAGAATATTTGGGCACCTTATACTATGCAATGGGTGAGGTATCCTGTGAATTTGAACTTCACTTAGTGCTGATAGTATCTGTAATAACCCCAAAAAAAATTTTTATTTTATTTATATAAAAAGGGATAGAATAGTCCTTTAAAATTGATATAAGGGGTAAAATTGGAAGGAATCAAAAGATAATGGTATAGTTGTAAATGCGTTGAAGTGGTAAGGGTAAAATTGGAAAGGAATCAAAAGTTAATGGCATAACAGTAGATCTGTTTAAGTGTTAGGGGCAAAATGGGAATTTAATAATATTAAACAAAAGGTGAATAGTGTTTGATGTGACTTAATTCATGGGTTTGAGCTGGCTGAGGCGTTGGATTGAAACAGAGAGGGGGGAGTCTCAGGCGACAGAGAGGAAGAAAAAGAAGAGGAAAAGAAAAGAAGAAAAGAAGAGGAAGAAGAAGAAGAAAAAGGAATTTTGGTTATTCTATATATGCTCCAGATGAGTTGATTGGGATTGTGATGATTTACTCCATATATCTTATGTTGAGTTATGCGTATCCTGTTCTTGATGACTGCTCATATGCTCTTGAGATTTCACCTCGAACCATGATTATATCTGGTCTCATGTGCATAGTACTCTTTACTCCACTCACTGAGTATTCATATACTCACTCCCCAGTTTGGTGTTTTTGATTGCAGGGCAGGTATTGTATAGAGAGGAGCAGGATTAGTGGTTGCCTGCTAGCTGTGCCACTCCATAGTATAGTATAATGTAGATAGAGGTTTAAACCCTTTTGGTGTATTATAAACCTTCTGTTGTATATAGTGTATAGTTACAGTCATAGATCCTGTTGTGGATATGGGTTTGACCATGGATGGATTGGGAAGCAGGTATATATATATGTGTGCAGATCAGTTGTGTGCCTGTGATAATGTATGGCTATATATTGTCCAGGTTTATTATATGACAGATTATGTGATTGCTGCTCTGACAGGTAGTATTTGTATGTACTGAGATAATCCTGACAGGTCACCATAGGAAAGGTGATCATTTTGTGCATGCATCATGCCAAAATTTCAGAATTTATTGATGATTGATAGGTAGTAGGGTTCTACGTGGTGGCTGGTGGCCTTATGCCTATCCGCACCCTAGGACCGTCGCAGCGGCCCGTCGGAAGCAGGGCGGGGGTCGTGACAAAACTTGGTATCAGAGCAAAGGTTAAGAAGAGTCCTGTCAGAGCAATCGGGTGAGTCAGGATTAAGTATAGGATTACACTATGGAGCATAGGGTTTTTCTGTATGTTATTTTATGAGTCATTTACAACTGAGTAAGATATATTTCGGGATGAGACTTAAGAGTTCTTCTTTTAGCTCTACTTGAGACATAAAATTTTATATCATTCAGTTTGCAATCAAAATTTGCATTTTGATAGAAAGTCAATTAATAAATTCAGAGGATATTGATCAGAGTTGTGCAGCGAAAGTATAGTGGATCGAGTCAATTTAAATTGGTCAAAAATATTGACTGTGATGAGAAACTAGAAGAACCATTATATGTTCCTACACCCCTATAGAAAACAGTAATTGTTGACATTAGTGCAAGAATTGCATAATTCAAATAGAGGTAGGAGAGTTAGTGACAAATCTTATATAACTTGACATGCAAGACTTTGACATCATTTTGGGAATAGGTTGTATGTCTCAGTACCACACGCATATTGATTGCTACAGTAAAAGAGTGATATTCGAGATATTTGAAGAACCAGGGTTCTTCTTTCAAAGCGATGCATCTGTGTAATGTAATTCATCATTACATCTAAATTCTGCCCTGAAAGTTAGGAAGGCATTAAGAAAGGAGTGTAAGACTTATTTAGTTTGTGCAATGGATACTTGAAAGGAGACCAAATTGGAGAATATTCCAGTAGTAAATGAATATCTTGATGTTTTTTTCGGAAGATCTTCCTGGTTTGCCACCAGAGAGAGATTGAATTTGTAATTAATTTGACTCCCAATACCACACCAACTTTCAAAAACCCCCTATAGAATGGCTCCAACTAAAATAAAAGAATTAAAGGAACGGTTGCAAGATCTGCTTGATAAAAGCTTCATTTGACTTAGAGTGTCACCTTGGAGAGCTCTACTATTGTTTGTAAAGAAGAAGGATGGAAGTTTGAGGTTATGTATTGGTTATCGAGGATTGACAAGGTAACAATAAAGAACAAATACCTTCTGTTTCGGATTGATGAATCTTGTAAGGTGTATACGGATCATAAAAGTCTAAAATACCTTTTTACCCAGAAGAAACTCAATATGAGACAGAGAAGATGATTGGAATTGATAAAATTTATGCCTTGTCTATACTCACCTCCGGGAAAAAGCTAATATTGTGGTAGATGCACTGATCAGAAAAAGTGTTAGTGATACAGGAAAGGTTGAGGACAGTGTTTAGTAGGTAGAAGAGTACGCAGATGTCAGGAAGAGAGATGTGCAGTTTGGCATTGGGGATCATGTCTTCCTAAAAATCTCCCCTATTAAAGGGGTAATGAGGTTTGGAAAGAGAGGCAAGCTTAGTCCCAGATACATTGGCCCCTTTGAGATATTAGACAAGGTTGGCACTGTATCTTACAGACTAGCACTACCTCCAAACCTCAGCCATGTGCATCCAGTATTCCACATATCTATGCTCCGAAAATATGTGCCGGATCCATCCCATGTGCTGTCAGTGCAGGAAGTGACAGTAGAGGGAGACCTTTCTTATGAAGAGATTCATGTAGCTATCCTTGATACTCAAATCAGGAAGCTAAGAAATAAGAAAATATGTATAGTGAAGGTCCAATGGCACCGGCATAATGTTGAAGAATGCACTTGGGAGTTGGAGCAGAGTATGAAGAGCAAATACCCTCACCTCTTTGAGTAATCAGGTAATTTACTCTTTTAAATTCGAGGACGAGTTTTATATAAGGGGGGAGGATGTAATAACCCCAATTTTTTTTTTTATTTATATAAAGAGGGATAGAATAATCCTTTAAAATTGATATAAGGGATAAAATTGGAAGGAATCAAAAGATAACGGCATAGTTGTAAATGCGTTGAAGTAGTAAGTGTAAAATTGGAAAGGAATCAAAAGTTAATGGCATAACAGTAGATCTGTTGAAGTGTTAGGGGCAAAATAAAAATTTAATAAAATTAAACAAAGGGTGAATAGTGTTTGATGTGACTTAATTCATGGGTTTGAGCTGGCTGAGGCGTTGTATTGAAACAGAGAGGGGGGAGTCTCAGGCGACAGAGAGGAAGAAAAAGAAGAGGAAAAGAAAGGAAGAAAAGAAGAGGAAGAAGAAGAAGAAAAAGGAAGGGAAGGAAATCCCGGTTGCGCTGCCAGCTGCAAGAAAAAGTGTAGATCTCCTTTTCCTCTACGCAAGGACCTCGATTTTCAAAAAGAAAAAGGTAAATATCCGTCCCTATCTAGTCTTTTGATGATATTAGGCTATACAAAGGGTGGATGTAGTCTAGAGGGGTCGGATAAGGGTTGTAGAGGTGGTTAAAAGAGGAAGAATCGGATTTCGACAAATTTTTTCGGCACTACAAAAAAATTGTGTTGAAGTCCCAACTTCGGCGAATTATTTCGGAGGTCAAACGGCCTCCGATGGTGATTACCTTTTTGGAATCCCCTATGAGTGTGGAATGTTAGGTAAAAATTTCATCAAATTTGGAGTATGAAAAATGGATCAAACCCGGGATGAAGTAACCGGCTGTCGATCCGGGTTACTGTTCATCCGGGTGGAAAAATAGGGGATTTCATGCTATAATAGGGTGTTAAGCCTAGATTAAGCTAAGGAGACCTTGTACTCATGCAAGGAAATTCCTAGTATACATAAATGATGAGTTAATTAATAGAAAAAGAAAAAAAAAAGAAAGAAAAGAAAAAATTTAGGAAACGGGGGAGTTGAATCAATTAAAGTTTCCTATATTATAATTGGCACGCAGATTATGACCCTTGATACAAGACTAAATGTATTGTAAATACATGTCACAGTTGGGCAAGAAGATAGGGAACAAGAGGAAGAAGTTCCCCCCTGCCTGCTGTAGATTTTTGGAGGCGTATCAAGGCTGTGCCGGATTGACAGGTGAGTGGGAGTCATGTACTTTGCTCCATGAGCCCATTCTTTATTCATTTTCATGAATGTTGCCAAGTGTGACTTGATTCCACCTGAGCTTATTGATTAATTGTTGTGGTAGATTCCTCTATATTTTGTTCTCTATGCTTGATTATTTTGTACATGCATTTGAGGGAACATTGAAAAGAATTACGAGGGGTAGATGAGTAATTAAATTGATTTCGAATTGTGAAATGACTTCTTTTGTAAATTGATTTCATTTTCTCTATTTCAAAGACTTGTAGAGCCCTTCTTATGGTATATTGAGTTGCATTGTACTCTCGTGATTCCTCACTTCCAACCCTGATGTTAGTTATGATTGGGTCGTGGCCGAGTGAGTGGTAGTCTTGATTATACTCCTTTTTAGTAGAGTATTGGGAGGGTGCATTATGGCATTCATGCATGGCTTGGCAGTATCTGCAGGACACCTATAGTCGATGGGGTTGAACATCAGCCTGTGTGCACATAGTAGCCTTCTAGGTGGGCGGAGCCCAGTCCCTTCCTAGGGGGGACACGGCCCTAAGCATAGGATCGGCCGGTCCTACGACTTATATTTTGCTTGCCGCCGGGCATAGTAAGACCCCGCGAGGTGCAGTACGGCTTTTCGCGGATGTAGAATTCTCGCGAAGTGCCGTTTAGTATATAGATGTGAGATGTTTCTATGGATTTCTGTTCTGGATACTGGCCAGCATTTACATGATCAGTATGGTGTCTTATCCTGCATATGCATGTGATAGTAGGAAGTTGTTGTGGTTCGCTTGGGGCGTAAGACCCACCTTCCGACAGCTGTCTAGTGAGGACTTCGCATATGGACACCCTAATTTACATATTGGTGTGGTGTCATATTCTATGCATGCATGTGACAGTAGGGAGTTGTTGTGGTTCGCCTGGGGCGTAAAACCCACCTTCCGACAGCTGTCTAGTGATGACCTTGCATATTGACACCCGATTTGCATATTTCAGTGTTGTAATCTATTTGTCTTATTCTGCATATGCATGTGATAGTGGGGAGTTGTTGCTGGTTCGCCTGGGGCGTAAAACCTACCTCCCGACAGCTGTCTAGCATTTACATTATCGGTATGGTGTCTTATCCTGCATATGCATGTGACAGTAGAGAGTTGTTGCTGGTTCGCCTGGGGCGTAAAACCCACCTCCCGATAGCTGTCTAGCATTTATATTATCGGTATGGTGTTTTATCCTGCATATGCATGTGACAGTAGGGAGTTGTTGCTGGTTCGCCTGAGGCGTAAAACCCACCTCCCGATAGCTGTCTTGTTGATGATTCAGCCTATTGACACCCGATTTATATGTTTTAGTACTATAACCTGTTGGGCATATTCATGTTATCATACATACTTATTTGATTATTCTATATATGCTTCAGATGAGTTGATTGGGATTGTGATGATTTACTCCATATTTCTTATGTTGAGTTATGCGTATCCTGTTCTTGATGACTGCTCATATGCTCTTGAGATTTCACCTCGAACCATGATTATATCTGGTCTTATGTGCATAGTACTCTCTACTCCACTCACTGAGTATTCATATACTCACTCTCCAGTTTGGTGTTTTTGATTGCAGGGCAGGTATTGTATAGAGAGGAGCAGGATTAGTGGTTGCCTGCTAGCTGTGCCGCTCCATAGTATAGTATAATGTAGATAGAGGTTTATACCCTTTTGGTGTATTATAAACCTTCTGTTGTATATAGTGTATAGTTACAGTCATAGATCCTGTTGTGGATATGGGTTTGACCATGGATGGATTGGGAAGCAGGTATATATATATGTGTGCAGATCAGTTGTGTGCCTATGATAATGTATGGCTATATATTGTCCATGTTTATTATGTGACAGATTATGTGATTGCTGCTCTGACAGGTAGTGTGTTGTATGTATTGAGATAATCCTGACAAGTCACCATAGGAAAGGTGATCATTTTGTGCATGCATCATGCCAAAATTTTCAGAATTTATTGATGATTGATAGGTAGTAGGGTTCTACGTGGTGGCTGGTAGCCTTATGCCTACCCGCACCCTAGGACCGTCGCGGCGGCCCGCTGGAAGTAGGGCGGGGGTCGTGACAGTATCTATCTGAAGGAACCATAGTAAATTTGACCTTGAACTAGGTCGTTTGACTCGAACTTCTACGTACCACACACATGGCCATTTAAAGGCCTTGCACTTAGTACCTTGATGCCTTGCACTTAGTACCTTGATGCCTTGCTCTTAGTACCTTGATTTTTTATAAGAATTTTGTTAGGGCTAGCTTAAACTCCTAGTCGCGGCCTGCACAACAATTCTCACATCGATAAATCCTCTAAAAGTATTTGTGACCTAATACCCTACAGATTTTCTTTCTTGAACTCATTAAGAGTATAACCCAATATTTTCGATATATTTTTGTTACTAATAAGAGTACACTTCATAGAATGGGATGAGACATACTTCGAGAAATGTGATTTGACTCGATCACTCAATCAGCTTTGTTTCTACCATATTGAACCTTCTTTATGGGATCTCTAATCATAGAGTTGAGTATCCACTATCGGTGACCAAACTATTAGTTGATTGGTCTGCCATTTTTTTTCTCAAACTTGACAAATTTCAAGAAAATGGCATTTCTCTTTTGAGTTATCTTACAAATACATAACGAATCCGGATATGTCGGTTCATCTTTTCATTAGTACTCTTTTTGATTTGTCAGTTTATCACGGCTTTATTATCACGATGGATTGATATGGCTGAAACTGACTTAGGTACTAAAGGTAGCTCTAAGAAATAAAATTTAATTCACTCTGCCTTAGTACAGGTAGTGGTATCTAGAGTAATCAACTCGGACTTCATGGTGCTCCAAGATATAATTGTTTGCATTATAACCCCAAAACTTATTCAAATTATAAATAAATACATGTAAAAAATTGATAATATGAACATCATAAATTAATTATTTAACCTTATTTTTTTTGTCGAATATGTCTCTCTATCTCTTATCAATTGGTTAAACTCTCTATTTTTCCAAATTTTTACATTATTTAACCCTATTAGAAAATTCCAACTTAGCAAATCAACCTCAAGGCTAAAGTTGTGATAGAGACCGTACATACGCTAATATTATCTTAAAATAAATTATTAGGGCCAGCAGTAACTGAGCTTGATAGACCACCAACCCAAGAAATATGAAATCAGCATGATTATCATTTTCAGAATATGACCACATCAATAAGCATGACCTTGTCTCCAAATAACCTTATGTTTTCACAAACTAATGCTCCAACAAAATTAAGTCATGTCCATGTCCAAAACACTGGGATACGACATACCTAGCGATGCAACGGAACATGTGATAGCTCTTTGGGCAGACACGCCGGAAGAGAAACCTTTCGCTCTGAGGAACTACAGGAACTGGCACATATTTTATGCACACAAATATGATCATAGAGTGGATTGCTGGAAGGGTGGTCAGAAAGTGTCCAAATATTGCTGGAATTCCTTTCACTAACTCATTGTAAACTAAGCTAATACCAGGGGCTCTAATGGAACCAAGGTTGCAGCCCAACTCCATCATCAGATCCATTGAAAGCTTCTGTTTAACTTCAGATTCATACTTTAGCTTGCTCCCATAAGTCCATATGTACATTATCATAAACAATATTGCTGCAAAAATCAACAAAACCCAACTTCCAGCCTCCGCACTACCCAAAACAGAAGTGAAGAAAACTAATTCCAGCCCCAGAAAGAATATGACAAACAAAAGCACTATGAAGATGTTAATCTGCCATATTAGAAGCATAATGATGGTTACTAGAATTGTTGTCATCATCATTATTCCAAGTTCTGCAGTGCCTGCAAAAAAAGATTCTATATATAAAAGACCCAAACAGGAAAAAAAGAAGAGCACATGTAAAAAATATAATTTAACTGCATGTAACACAATAAAAAGAAAAAAATAGTACTGAAGAAAACAAATTAAAAAAAAAAAGAAAATTGTGATACCTTAGTTTACCTATAACTACTTTTCTTCTTTCAGTAATCACATTCTAATTGGGCTTCTTGGTTTATATTAATAAAACCTATACAGTAGATCTACCAACTTGCCAACTGACCACCTACACTTCATGGCAAGCCCTCTCTTGCCCGAAGTTGCCATGGCCTAGAATTTAGTACCAACTAGCTGGTTGCCATCAGGTTAGGACTTGCCTGTAAAATGTTATAAAATTTCATCCCCGCCTTTGTCTGAAAAACTTAACCCATTAAGAAGCGAGGAGGCTAGTTAGTTAAGGTTTAAATATTATTTTCATCTTTTGTGAATTTCTTCTTGTAGCTTACATCACTCAAGTGTTTCAAAGATATATCCACTAATTATAATATGATTTTTGGTGTCAAAGTAGCTGGTGCCAGAAATTAGTCTTATTTCTACTTTTACAACACCAATTCCTTTTGAGCCGGTTCTGACAACTAGTTTTATGTCCACCTTTACACACTTTGAGCCTCCATCTCTGGGTCCCTCCATCTCTCTCTCCAAGCCACCTGCCATGTTTGCTTAATATAAAATAACAAAATAAACTCTCATCTGCCTATCCTTGTCCATTCTCTCAATTTCTCTTTTGAGATCATGAAGATCCATTTGATCTTTACTCAGCACCAAGTCAATCGAATAGCCCTTCCAATTTTTTCATCCAATTCCATTAGTCAATCTTTGATGTACTTATAGCAATTCACTTTGGACACAAGAACAACATTCCATCTGTTCATATCCATCCATGAATGCCTATTACCGTGTCTAATTTCACTCTAAGGTATCTGTCCATGTCTCATTCTAGACATGCCCTCGTCTTCAAAATTGTGCTTTGCTTGGTTCAGCCTGCTATCTTAAAGGGAAAGAGAGGGGGAAAAGTGCATGAAACAATGAGGAGTGTATTAATAAAAACGCATGAATTAGATGGGATTACATCCATCCTTGTATCACGTGCACTGCACATGCCCAAATATTAGTTCAAATGAAGTATAAGACACGAACATGTAGTAAAGACATCAGAGCACACATCAACTGCAGCCATTGAGTTGACAGTCAGCAGCATGTCTGAAAATTACGAATGCATAACCTAAGATGAAAAGATATTCAATACTAACTCATGGAGTATATCATAAGAATTAAGAAGTCTTATTGGACTCCAGTACCTCAACAGAAGGACTCTTTAGCCAGCTAGGGAAAAATCTTACATAGCCTATTACAATAATAGATATGAATCTTAGAAAAAACCAAATAAGCATCAGGTCAGGCTGAAAGGTGTATGCTGGAAGAGCATGAAATGCACGTAAGTATGGCTAAAAGAATGTATTATATATGCTGAAATAATTTCAGATTGCAAGAGTTTTCTTCTTTACCATATTCTTCATTGATTTCTTACTAATCTTTTCTTTAATTATGCTTCTTAACAGTATCATCAAAGAAGTTTGCATGCAAATAAGGTAATATTGATTGAGCTAGGGAATCAGCATAGTGCCACTATACAACCAACAGGTACAGGAAGAAATAATATCTTCATTACAAGAGAAGGATCTGATTTCCTGTGCAAAGTTTAGAAATAAAGAGATACATTTCTGGAGTACTTAGGCAAGATACCTCAGCATGCACAATGCAGTAACCATAATCAAGCCCAAAGGCTTGCCAGTAACGTCCATTTTACTCCAAGATGATGGACCATGCAGTCAGCGCTGCAAATGGATTACATTGACCCACTTGCAATCCAAAACTTACACAAAAAGAATCTGATCTAGTTTCAACCAAAGTCAGTTGGACTACACTTGGACCGATAAATATGACCAATCACAAATATGGACAATTTATGGATCATTAAGTGACTTGTCTTAACCCAAATAGCCCAAAACCATGAATTATATTTTTCACAATCCACATCGACATTAAGAAACAGATTTGTATATAGTGATAAATGTTATGTAGGTAATAATCAATCTGTGTTTTTGATGATAATATATAGCCAAGTGGAATGGGTTGTTAATAATGTCTATACATTGTTTAGTTGTTATTCTGTTGAATAATATGTTTAGGATATATAAAACAACAAACATGTACATGATTTGACCCCCCCCCCCCAAAAAAAAAAAAAAAAAACTGATGGATCAATAAAATAAATATTGAATATGAGGTAAATGAAATGAATTAGACTTGGATTCAAAATTTGACCCAATTCAAAATGTGGATTCAATATCACGTTTGATATTCATTGAAAAAATAAAATCATGATTTTCAAATATAAAACCTCGAAAAGCAGCCATTAGTTTCTCAAGGCTGCCTAATTTAGATTTCTGTTAAGGGAACTTTGCGAAACAAATATGACAAATGGAAATTTATTGTTTGAATGGAAAAGAAATATCAAGGAATCAGAATTGATTCTACATTACCATATGCATTGCCAATGTCAGTTATGCTTCCAAAGGTGGCAACAAATGCCAAGCAGAAGACCAGCAGAAACCAATTTATGACCGGAACATATATCTGACCCATGAACTTCCGTGATGTGTGAATAATTTTGAGACGAGGAAAACAACCAAGTGCTGTTGATTGTTTTATGCATGAAAATGTTGCTGTTGTCATTGTCCGACTTGCAATCAATGCAGCAATGATGGCTATGAGAGGGACTGGCTAAAATGCCCAACCTGATAACCAAATATTTGTTAGATGTATGCCCTAGAAGCCAATCTGGCTGACACATTATTAATTCTAGGGACATAATTTTGTACTTGACTATTTGTTATTGAATAAATAAAAGGCATCTTTCATTCATATTATTTATGTGTCTATGAATCGTCCAAGAAATTAATAAGATGATGATACATATTCTCAAGAGTTGAGAATTTGAGCCATATATCATTGGTGATTAATTTCTAAATGCTCCTGATCAATGGATCATCACGAGGACGGTGATCGATCAGATCAGTGCACAGATCACTTTCCTTCTGGATGGACGAGACTTGAGTCCACAGTGTAGGAACACTGAAGTGATAGTGCAGGTGCTTGTTAGAGAACAAGGGTACTGAGCGTGACCAAGACAAGAAGTCACTTGGATGTCTATCCACTCGTCAGTGACTTGCTTGATGTTGCAGTAGTGTGACTGGTCCTTTGACCTGCGGTGCGTCGGCTACTCACGGTGAGGTTATTGTAGTTTGACTGCACACATACATGGTCTCTAGCCATATGGGTCCATGTAGTGTAGATTGGCTGCAGTAAGTTCACTGTAGGAATAGGGTATGCACCTATAAGGAATCTATCGACCTTGATAGATAAGGAGAGATCCTATGTGATTTATAAGACTGAGTTCGTAAGACCTCGGCCGGGGCAGTATGCACAGTGGAGAAAGAGTTTTCCACTCTCGAACTTAAGTCGAATAAATCTTCACATATGACAGACGATGGGGTTTGACGAGTTGTCCATGACCTCCGTCCTGTAGGGATCCACGATAGTAAGACTGTATCACATGATAACTGCACCTAGAGGTTCATCATTCTATTCTACTGGGTAGCCACTACATGCTGCTAGGTGTCACTGGTGGATGGTGGGACTCACAGGGATTATCTCGATGATCGATAAACCCTAATGAGCAGAGTTGGAATCGTTCCAATCCATTGAAAGGAGTTTTCAATGATATTGTGATAGAGATCGCAATATATCTCATTACCAGTCAGAATAGAACCTATGGGGTCACACACACTAGAAGTATTGACCGATCCGATGGTTGAATCGTGATTAGGAATCACAAGTAATCAATTCGATTGATATTCAGTTGAAGAAGGAACAAAGGGAATTAATTGGACTTAAAACAAGAGTCCTACTTCGAGTAGGATTCCTAGAGTCCTAATTGGATTAGGACTGGGAATCCTAGTTGGAGTAGGACTGGGATTCCTACTTGGAATAGGATTCCTACAATCCTAATGAGATTAGGAGTTTTGAATTAAAATTGGATTCCTACTTGGAATAGGATTCCTAGAGTCCTAATCGGATTAGGACTTCGGATTCAAATAAGAGTCCTAATTAGATTAGGACTAAAATCAAATATGTCCTAATTTGGATTAGGATTTCTTAAGTCATAATTAATCATCAACCTAATGAATCAAGATGACTCCTAATTGGGTTAGGATTGAAGAGTTCAAGTTAAGTCATGGTTCATTCAAGTTCTAATTGGATTAGGACTTGTATAAAATCCAAATTGGTTGAACCTTGGACTAAGCCTAATTAGATTAGGACTTAGCCACTAGAAGACCTCCTAATCCTCCTTAGAGGAGGACTAGGGTTAGCCAAGAGGGAGGGGCGCACGCCCCTCCTCTTTTCCCTTATTGGTGCGGCAACACAAGAGGGGCCGGCGCCCCTCTTGGAAAACAATCAAGGGCTCCTAACTTGTAGGAGCCCTTCATGCTTAAAAGGGGATGTGGGCGGCACCCTAGGGCTAACATGAGAAGCCCTCTTCCTTCTCCACCCGTGAGCCCCCTCTCCTCCTCTTGTTTCAGCCGCAAGCAAAGGGAAAAGCCAAGAGGTGTCTTGGCGGCATCCTCTTCCTCCCTTCCTTCATCCAACGCAAGGAAGAAAAGAAGGCTGCGTGGGGATTCTTCTTCTTCATCCTTCTTCTTCCTCCTCTCAAGCACAATCAAGGGTTGATTGAAAGAGAGGAAATCAGCCATCAAAAGAAGTCTTTGCAAGGGAGCTAGCACCCCGGGAAGACAAGAAAGCTTTGATCGGTCCTCTGCTTCGTGTGGATACCCGTAGAGGCCGGGCACTTGAACGGCTTCAAGCGAACCTTCATCCAAAACCACGATCATCAGTTTGCGGTGATCATCTACCCGCACAAGGTGAAGATCTGATCTTCCTAAAGGTTTTAAAAGTTTTTAATTCTTGCCTAACTACGAACGGTTCATGAAACAACGTTCATGCGATGAACGTCGATCCCGCACATGCCTCTTCCGCTGCCATCTGATTTTTTTTAAAATATCAGCGGCATGGGCGGGTTCCTAACAGTGGTATCAGAGCCTAGGCTTCGTAGATTAAGGTAAGAATTAATTATCTAAAGGCTTATTAGATCTGAAAATTGAATGATCATGCATGCTGAAAATTTCTGCATGTAGATTTTTCAGGGGTGCTGATTTTTGCATGTTGATTTTTTTGTGATAAGATGATGATTCTAATTGCATTGTTAATGAGATTACAAAGTTTAGAATCATGATTAGCATGATCAGCAACCTATGTCATGATATAATCAGTTAGTTTTCAGATCTGAAAATTATAATTGTTGCATATGGTGATGATCATAGGATTCAAACCCTTTTGGTATCAAATGTAATGACCTGCGATGTGATCTGTGATGTCATGTAATTTTTCAGATGCTTGCATGCATCTTATTTGATGTTTTGAGAGGCCTGCGTGCCTCCTAAAAGGGAGATGTAATTTATTTTTATTTTATTTTATATCTGGTTGTATTTCTGTGATGTGATGTACGTCAACGATCAAGTCAAAGATGATGCATGAGATGAGCAGGGGTCTAAGCGGTTGATGGCGATTGGATCAAGAGTTGGTCAAGGATCGAATCAAGGAGGCTTGGAACCAATTCAAGAGTTGAAGACCAGTTGATCGATTGACGTGCATGTGCTTGTAATACGACCTAACTAGAATCCATGATCATCACCTATTTAAAGTTTAGCTTTAATTATTGCTGCGATTATAACTGCCTGCAATGTGCCGTTTGCATGTGATGTGAATGAGAGTCGGGTAGATAGGTTTACATGTGATGTAGCAAACTCAATTGAGACCTAAATCAAAACCTCCTCAATCAAGTCGAGAGTGAACCGACATGAGCAAGTCATATTAAATTAATTGATCTAATTGGTGTCTAGAAAAGCATGAAAGGTGGTTACTTAATTAGGACCTTACTCTCTGAGTAAGGGGAGCCTCCCACCTGCTTACCGGGCCAATTGTTCGATTACCTCTTATGAAGAGCTCAAGTTGCAAACACTAAGACCTGATTAACCAATATTAAGTCAATAGGTCTTCCACTGTAGTAGAGCTGCTAAGGTCTTTCTGATGTTGATTTGTCTCGGCTGGACACAGTGGTCAAGTTGCATCGGGGGGCAAGACCTCTCTATAGACATGAGATGTTGTAGGGTAAAGGTGGGGTTGGGCACCAATAACTGTTAGGTGAGGACCCAATGACGACTTTATTCCTACGGTTATACGGTGGGTCTGACTTAACTAAGAAATGGAACCAATAACTGTTAGGTGAGGTTTTCATGGCTTAGAGACCAAGTTACACTGCAACATGCTTGAGAAGCATTGTACAAGAGTTGTACATTCATCAATCTATGTGTCACCAATAACTGTTAGGTGAGGTGGCATGTAAATCGGTGGGATCGCAGTACCCACTAGAAACCCTAGTTGTGTGGGATTTCCGTTTTTCTACCAGGGGAGTGTGAGGGATTCGAGAAAATAGTGGGAGTTACATTTGTTCTAAAAGACCTTAGAACAGATTAGGATCAAGTACAAAAGTCTAACTAGAATCTTTACTCTCTGCAGATACAATGTCAGCTTCAAACCCTTTGACCCGTATTCTTGAGACCAACCGACTGACCGGAACCAATTACAAGGACTGGCTTAGAAACCTCAAAATTGTTTTGGACTGTGAGAAAATAGGCTACATACTCGATTCAGATAGCCCCACACTACCAACACGTCCTACTGATGTTCAGCGTCAGATGCATCAAAAATGGATGGATGATGACATTAGAGTTAAATGCTATATGATGGCATCCATGTCAAATGGACTCCAATGCCAGCATGAAAATATGAAGACTGCTAGGGACATACT
The DNA here is from genome assembly GCF_051530095.1 of Phoenix dactylifera. NCBI lineage: Eukaryota > Viridiplantae > Streptophyta > Magnoliopsida > Arecales > Arecaceae > Phoenix > Phoenix dactylifera. Next base: position 49,711,231 of record NC_143191.1, on the reverse strand, counting down.
GGCACACCTGCAAGAGTTGTATGGTGAGCAGAGTCGCACAGCTCGTTTTGAAGTGTCCAAGAGGCTCTTCAAGACAAAGATGCGCGAAGGGCAGTCTGTCCATGATCACGGTCTGACTATGATCAAGGACCTAGAGGAGCTTGAGAAGCTCGGAATGAACATGCACAAGGAATTACAAGTGGATTTGATCCTACAGTCACTTCCTGATTCATTTGGTCAGTTTATAGTAAACTACCACATGAATAAAACTGAATGCACTAAGACTGAACTGATAAACATGTTGGTAACTGCTGAGGGAGCCTTGAAAAGTTCAAGGGGCAATGTCCTTGCTGCTGAGTTGACTTCTGGTTCCAAGAGAAAGTCTACTTGGAAGAAAAAGAAGCCTGCTAAGAAGCGAAAGAAAGACAAGAAGCCAAAGAAGGAAGTTCAAAAGAAAAAGGCTAACGACAAAGGAAAATGTTTCCACTGCAATGTCGACAGCCACTGGAAGAGAAACTGTCCTTCATACCTCGAGAGCCTGAAGAACAAGAAAGGTGACACACCTTCAGAAGGTATAGACTTGCTCATAATTGAAACTAATCTAACGGTTTCTTCTACTTCTAGTTGGGTTATAGATTCTGGTTCTAGTGCTCATCTATGCACTACCATGCAGGGTCTAAAGGAAAGTAGAAGGCTGACGGAAGGTGCGGTAACCCTTCGGGTTGGCAACGGGGCAAAAGTTGCTGCTGTGACTGTGGGCACCTACCATCTGCGACTACCGTCTGGTTTTAGTTTATTACTTAGAGACTGCTATTATGTACCTGCTGCTAGCAGAAATTTGATTTCTGTTTCATGTCTAGCACAGGAAGGTCATGTTTTTACTTTTGACAAAGACTGATGTTCTATTTATTTCAGAAATAAAATAGTTGCACGTGGTTTTATGATCGACAGTCTCTATCATTTACATATGGATGTATCTGTGAATGTTACCGAGCAAGAAGTGAGTGCCAAAGGATCCAAAAGATCCAGGGATGAGATAAACCAAAGATATTTGTGGCACCTCAGGCTTGGCCATATTGGAGAAGACAGAATGAACAAAATGGATAAAGATGGGCTTTTAGGCTCATTGACTTCCGAGTCATATCCAGTTTGCGAGTCCTGTCTTCAAGGAAAAATGGCTAGATTGCCCTTTGTAGGACAAGGGGAGAGGACCACTGAAATACTTACCCTAGTACATACAGATGTATGTGGCCCATTCGATGTGCTAGCCAGGGGACGTTATTCGTACTTCATTACCTTTACCGATGATTATTCACGGTATGGGTATGTGTATCTTATGAGACACAAGTCTGAATCTTTTGAAAAGTTCAAAGAGTTCAAGAATGAAGTAGAAAAACAAACTGGAAAACCTCTTAAGACTCTTCGATCAGATCGAGGAGGAGAATACCTTAGTGGAGAATTCCGGGACTATCTCAAGGAAAACGGCATAGTCTCACAGTGGACACCTCCGGGTACACCTCAACTCAACGAGGTGTCAGAGAGGAGGAATCGGACCCTATTGGATATGGTCAGGTCCATGATGAGCTTCACTGATTTACCTATGTTCCTTTGGGGAGATGCCTTACTCACAGCGATTTATTTATTGAATAGAGTTCCCTCTAAATCCGTTCCTGCCACACCGTATGAGATATGGCATGGTAAGAAACCAAGTCTTGGTCATCTCAAGATTTGGGGATGTCCGGCCCACGTCAAGAGACTACAGGCAGACAAGTTAGAGGCTAGGACCATAAGTGCTCGTTTTATAGGATATCCTAAAGAGTCATTAGGATACAATTTTTACATCTCAGAGGATCACAATGTGTTTGTGAGCCGTCACGCCATCTTCCTGAAAAACCAGTTTATCCTTGATAGAGGCAGTGGGAGGAAAATTGAGCTTGAAGAGAAAGTCTCTGAAAAGCAACGAGTCATGGATCCTATTGAACCCATTCATACAGAGCCAGTACACGATGTCCCTCGACCACCTCGTAGATCTAGTAGGGTCTCCCATCCTCCCGATAGATATTTAGGTATACTAGAAGAGGATACCGAGGAAATGTTCCTAGTGGGAGATAGGGATCACATACAGGATCCCAAAACCTACAATGAGGCGATATCTGATGTCGATTCTGAGAAATGGTTGGAAGCTATGAAGTCAGAGTTAGACTCCATGCATTCCAACCAAGTCTGGACCTTAGTAGACCCACCAGAAGGTATTGTACCTATTGGATGTAAATGGATCTACAAAAGGAAGATAGGTTCGGATGGAGAGGTAGAGACCTATAAGACAAGGCTTGTGGCGAAAGGGTATAGTCAGCGCGAAGGCATTGACTATCAGGAGACCTTTTCACCTGTAGCCATGCTAAAATCCATCCGAACATTGCTTGCCATTGCAGCATTTCATGATTATGAAATCTGGCAGATGGATGTGAAAACTGCTTTCCTGAATGGATATCTTGATGAAGATATCTATATGGAACAGCCTTTGGGTTTCACTTCCAGTGATGGAGATCACAAGGTCTGCAAGCTGCAAAGGTCCATCTATGGACTAAAGCAAGCATCTCGGAGTTGGAACACTCGTTTCGATGACGCAATCAAAACGTTTGATTTCATCAAAAATGAAGAGAAACCGTGTGTTTACAAAAAGGTTAGTGGGAGCGCTGTCGTATTTCTCGTACTGTACGTGGACGACATCCTACTGATAGGGAATGATATTCCCATGCTAACCTCGGTCAAGGTCTGGTTGTCAAAAGAATTCTCCATGAAAGACCTTGGGGAAGCATCCTATATTTTGGGAATAAAGGTCTATAGAGATAGATCTAAAAGGATGCTTGGCCTTTCACAGAAGATGTACATAGAGGAGGTGCTGAAGAAGTTCAGCATGGAAAACTCCAAGAGGGGTCTCTCACCCCTAAGGCATGGAATTCATCTCTCCAAAAAGATGTGCCCCAACACATCTGAAGAGATTCAACGCATGAGCAAGATACCCTATGCATCGGCAATAGGGAGCCTCATGTATGCCATGCTATGTACACGACCTGATATAGCCCTTGCTGTGAGTGTCACAAGCAGATATCAGTCGAATCCAGGTGAAGAACACTGGACAGCTGTGAAGAATATTCTTAAGTACTTGAGAAGAACTAAAGATTTATTCTTGGTTTTTGGAGGATCATCAGAGTTAAAGGTAGAAGGGTACACAGATTCAGACTTCATGACTGATGTCGATGATAGGAAGTCAACATCTGATATGTGTTCTTGTGCAATGGTGGTACGGTAAATTGGAAGAGTTCTAAACAACCGATCATTGCTGATTCTACTATGGAAGCTGAATACATCGCCGCCTCTGAAGCTGCTAAGGTAGGCTTCTGGTTCAAGAAATTCATTGCGGAATTAGGTGTAATGTCATTAGATGCCATAACACTCTACTGCGATAATAATGGCGCCATAGCTCTTGCTAAGGAACCAAGGTCTCATCAGAAGTCCAAGCACATAGAGCGGCGCTTCCACCTCATACGCGACTATGTTGAGAAGAAATATGTAGAGGTGCAGAGAGTAGACTCCACGGATAACGTAGCAGACCCGTTCACTAAGCAGCTGAGTCAGCAGAAGACTGAAGCCCACCTTGAGAAGATGGGCCTAAGATATATGACCAATTGGCTTTAGTGCAAGTGGGAGATTGTTAGATGTATGCCCTAGAAGCCAATCTGGCTGACACATTATTAATTCTAGGAACATAATTTTGTACTTGACTATTTGTTATTGAATAAATAAAAGGCATCTTTTCATTCATATTATTTATGTGTCTATGAATCGTCCAAGAAATTAATAAGATGATGATACATATTCTCAAGAGTTGAGAATTTGAGCCATGTATCATTGGTGATTAATTTCTAAATGCTCCTGATCAATGGATCATCACGAGGACGGTGATCGATCCGATCAGTGCACAGATCACTTTTCTTCTGGATGGACGAGACTTGAGTCCACAGTGTAGGGACACTGAAGTGATAGTGCAGGTGCTTGTTAGAGAACAAGGGTACTGAGCGTGACCAAGACAAGAAGTCACTTGGATGTCTATCCACTCGTCAGTGACTTGCTTGATGTTGCAGTAGTGTGACTGGTCCTTTGACCTGCGGTGCTTCGGCTACTCACGGTGAGGTTATTGTAGTTTGACTGCACACATACATGGTCTCTAGCCATATGGGTTCATGTAGTGTAGATTGGCTGCAGTAAGTTCACTGTAGGAGTAGGGTATGCACCTATAAGGAATCTATCGACCTTGATAGATAAGGAGAGATCCTATGTGATTTATAAGACTGAGTTCGTAAGACCTCGGCCGGGGCAGTATGCACAGTGGAGAAAGAGTTTTCCACTCTCGAACTTAAGTCGAATAAATCTTCACATATGACAGACGATGGGGTTTGACGAGTTGTCCATGACCTCCGTCCTGTAGGGATCCACGATAGTAAGACTGTATCACATGATAACTGCACCTAGAGGTTCATCATTCTATTCTACTGGGTAGCCACTACATGCTGCTAGGTGTCACTGGTGGATGGTGGGACTCACAGGGATTATCTCGATGATCGATAAACCCTAATGAGTAGAGTTGGAATCGTTCCAATCCATTGAAAGGAGTTTTCAATGATATTGTGATAGAGATGTTGGGGGCAGCGACTGTGCCGGAATCCACACTCACACCGGCACCACCACCAACGTCGGACAAGCAGAGAGAGAATAAACGGATAAGCACTCTCTCGCTCCCTCGACACCGGACTCAAGGATCACCTCTTCACTCCGCTACGAAGGGCAAAAGATTATCCCTGGTATCAATAGGGTAAAACACTTGAGCACCGCAACGGATTATCAAATCAAAAGAAGAAGAAAGAAGAAAATAGCAAAGCAAACACAAAGATGTAACGAGGTTCGGCTACAAGTAGCCTACGTCCTCCACCGCTCCAAATCTCACTTAGGATGAACTGATTACAGAGATAGCGCACACCCGAACGATCACAAGCGATCGCTCTACAAGCGATTCACGTAGAATTCCCTTTGCACAAGAAGAAGGATCCCAAACCCTAGCCTCACAAACAAACAAGAGTCTCTCTCAAATATTGGAATTCTCATTCTCTAGGGCTCTCATGAGTCCTATATATAGTCTCAAGACCTTCAGATGATCATAGCCGTCGAAACGCCACCAAAAACACCAAAGGAAACTCGTCCGTATGATTTCCCGTGAGCCCGAGTCGACTCGGCTGTAGTTCGAGTCGACTCTGGCACGTCTGGACAAATCCTAGTATAACTGGCACGATCTCGAGTCGACTCGACTGTAGCTCGAGTCGACTCGACGATGCTTCGAGTCGACTCGACCAACCTTCGAGTCGACTCTTACAGTCCAGACAGAAACATGATTTTTCTCAGTCTTCTGACGTTTCTCCTTCCGGGTCGACTCGACGAGCCTCGAGTCGACTCGGCTGTTCCCGAGTTGACTCGACTGTAGCTCGAGTCGACTCGGACAGTCTGCCAGACAGAACTATGCAGAATTGATTCTCCTTCAATTCTCTTCATCACCAATGGTCTCCACATACCCCAACAATCTCCCACTTGGAGACCTTGGGTATATCCTCTTGTTGTTTGGCTCTCCTTTGTGCTCCCACTGAAAATGAATCATCCTAGTGAGATAGGTACGATGCCTCCTCAACGTCTTCAAGCATGAAGACCAGCAGAAGCTGAACAACTCCTCAGCTTCTCCACCGTGACGACCTTCGTCAACATATCTGCAGGATTCTGACTTGTATGAATCTTCTCCAACTTGACGAGTCCCTGCTCGAGCAATGACCTCACGAAGTGGTACCGTATGTCAATATGCTTCGTCCTCGAATGGAAAGCTGAATTCTTCGCCAGATGAATTGCACTTTGACTGTCTGAATATAACATGCAATCCTTCTGCTCCTTCCCAAGTTCCTTCATCAAGCCCTGAAGCCATATTAGTTCCTTGCACGCCTCTGTGGCTGCCACATACTCCGCCTCCGTAGTCGACAATGCAACAACTGGTTGCAACCTGGAAATCCAACTGACGGCTCCACTGCCCAAGGTGAACAAGTACCCCGTCGTGCTCCTCCTGCCGTCCAAGTCCCCTGCCATGTCTGAGTCCACAAAGCCCTGTAACCGGATCTCAGAACCTCCATAGCACAATGACATGTGCTCCGTGCCTCTCAGATACCTCAGTATCCATTTGACCGCGCGCCAATGCTCCAAGCCTGGGCAGCACATGAAGCGACTCACAACTCCCACTGCTTGAGCAATGTCTGGTCTCGTACACACCATAGCGTACATCAAGCTTCCCACCGCCGATGCATACGGGATTTTTGACATATTGAGCTCCTCCACCCGCGTCTTCGGACTTTGCTCTTTTGAAAGCTTTAAGTGGGCACCCAGCGGTGTGCCAACAGGTTTGGCACCCTCCATGCAGAATCTCCTGAGTACTCGGCTGATGTACTCCGCCTGAGATAGTCTAAGGATATGTTTAGACCTATCTCTGCTGATCCGCATCCCAAGGATCTGTTTTGCTGCTCCTAGATCCTTCATTGCAAATTTTCTTGACAGCTTCAGCTTCAATTTTGCAATCTCATGCATGCTAGCTCCTGCAACTAACATGTCATCAACATATAATAGCAAGATAATGTAAGATGTGCCGAAGTCCCGGAAGTAGCAACAGTGATCCTCCTGACATCTCCTGTATCCTATCTCAAGCATGTAACTATCGAACTTGAGATACCATTGCCTGGGCGCCTGTTTCAAACCATATAGGCTTTTCTTCAATTTGCAAACCAAGTCACCCGTGCCAGCTGCAATGTATCCCTCCGGCTGCTGCATATATATCTCCTCATCGAGATCTCCGTGGAGAAAGGCCGTCTTCACATCAAGCTGCTCTAAGTGAAGATCCTCTATTGCCACCATGCTCAGCACCGCCAGAATAGAACTCATCTTGACTACAAGAGAAAAGATCTCCGTGAAGTCGATACCTGCTCTCTGCTGAAATCCTTTTACAACCAGCCCGGCCTTGTATCGCTTCTTCCCATTCTGCTCTTCCTTCAGCCTGTAAACCCATTTGTTTGACAGTGCTTTCTTCCCCTTGGGCAGATCCACCAAATTCCACGTTTGATTCTGCTCCAATGACTCCATCTCATCATCCATAGCCAACTCCCACTCCTCCCTGGTATCAACCTCCAATGCCTCCGTGAAGCATTCAGGTTCGCCATTATCTGTGAGCAGCAAATAACTAAGAGTCCCATCATACCTTTGAGGAGGCTTTCCGTGAGTACTACGAGTGGACCTTCTTAGTTGTGGAGAGGGTGCTAAAACTTCAGGTTCTTGCTCTGACTGAGTCTTCTGACCAGAATTTGTAGACTCCTCTTCAGGATCCACAAAACACGGCTCAACAGGTTTTGTTTCTGATTCAGTGCTCTGCTGTATTTTCTCATTGAATACCACATCATTACTACGAATGATCTTCCTGTGTTCGGGATCCCAAAGCCGATACCCAAACTGTTGACCTCCGTATCCAGCGAAAATGCACTTCTTTGATTTGGCGTCTAGTTTGCTTCTTTGACTGGAATCAACATGGACATAACTGGTACAACCGAATACTCGTAAGTGCGCCAAATCGATCTTCTTCGCTGTCCATGCTTCCTCAGGAATTCCAATTTCAAGTTTCTTTGATGGCCCTCTGTTGATCAAGTAGGCAGCAGTGTTAACTGCTTCCGCCCAAAACTGCTGTGGCAATCCAGCATGTATCCTCATACTCCTGGCACGCTCATTAATTGTTCTGTTCATCCTTTCAGCAACTCCATTTTGTTGTGGTGTTCCTGGAACTGTTCTCTGCCTGACAATCCCAGCCTCTGCACAGTAGTCCTCAAACTCCTTGCTACAATACTCACCACCGTTGTCCGATCTCAGGCATTTCAACCTCCTTCCTGTCTCAAGTTCTACCATCGCTTGCCATCTCCTGAAGACCCCAAATACCTCTGACATGTGCTTCAAGAAGAACACCCAAAGCTTCCTGGTAGCATCATCAATAAAAGTAACATAGTACTGAGATCCACCAATGGAAGAAACCGGTGCAGGCCCCCACACATCCGTGTGCACGAGATCTAGCTTTTCTTGCTTCCGAGGTTTACCTTCTTTGTTGAATGAAACACGCTTCTGCTTTCCGAGAACACAATCCTCACAGAAGTCCATCTCAACACTCCTGAGACCCTGCAGCTTTCCCAACTGGTGCATCACCTCCAGTCCCTGATAACTCATGTGCCCTAGTCTGCAATGCCATAACTTGGTGTCCACATCTGCTGCAACAACTCCAATAGAGTTCTCCGTGCCGTTGGCGACATAAAGTGTCCCAACCTTCTTGCCACTAGCCACCGTCAACGAACCCCTGGATATCTTCCACTGATCAGCTGTGAAAGTAGTCTTGTACCCCTGGCTCGCCAACTGTCCAACAGAAATCAGATTCCTCTGCAGTTGAGGCACGTGCCGTACGTCCTCAAGCTCAAGTGAAGATCCAGAAATTAACTTTACTTCCGCGCTTCCCCTTCCTTGTATGGTACAAGGCTCTCCATCCCCTAGGTAGATTTTGCCGAAGTCTCCCTTCTCATATCCTCCAAGAAGCTTCCGTTGGGATGTAGCATGGAAAGACGCGCCCGAGTCTATCACCCAAGACTCGTCACAGGTAGATAAAGATAGAACGAGGGCATCCATGTCACCGTCTTCAGCAAGATTTGCCAGATCCTTGCTGACTCCTTCGGTGTGGTCGCCTTGCTTCCCTTTAGGAGATTTGCAGTCCCTCCTAAAGTGCCCCGTCTTTCCGCAGTTCCAGCACTTCGCTCCCTTGTTCTGAGGTGCTCGAGACCTGCTGGATCTCGACTTCGAGTCGCTTCAAAACCGACCGTCCTTCTTTTGTCTTCCCCGGTCAGAGGTGTTTAGTGCACTTCCAGACGACTCCGTAGCTCCAGAAGATTTCCTTCTTGCTTCTTCACTCAGAAGCACAACGTCATCAAAAATCAACTTCCCCGTCGCCGAAGAGTTGCTCACCGCCATCACCAGGCCCTCCCAGCTATCAGGCAATCCGGAGAGGATTAGCAATGCCCGAATCTCATCGTCAAAACTAATCTCCACTGACTCCAACTGGGTCGTGAGTCCATTGAACTCGTTGAGATATTCTGCTACGCTGCCGCCATTTTTCATACGAAGATTAAACAACCTCTTCATGAGAAATACCTTGTTTGATGCTGAGGGTTTCTCGTACATCCGTGACAATGTTGCCATCAACTCCATCGTCGTCTTCTCGTTTTTGATGTTGAATGCCACTTGAGATGCAAGTGACAATCTAATGGTGCCGAGCATCTTCCGATCGAGGACCTCCCAGTCTTCATCGGACATCTTCTCTGGTTTCTTCGCTTTGCCTCCAAGAGGTAAATAGAGATCCTTCTGGTAAAGATAATCCTCTATTTGCATCTTCCAAAACCCGAAGTTCGTGCCATTGAACTTCTCAATTCGCAACTTCCCTTCATCCGCCATCGCAGAATACCAATAGCTCTGATACCACTTGTTGGGGGCAGCGACTGTGCCGGAACCCACACTCACACCGGCACCACCACCAACGTCGGACAAGCAGAGAGAGAATAAACGGATAAGCACTCTCTCGCTCCCTCGACACCGGACTCAAGGATCACCTCTTCGCTCCGCTACGAAGGGCAAAAGATTACCCCTGGTATCAATAGGGTAAAATACTTGAGCACCGCAGCGGATTATCAAATCAAAAGAAGAAGAAAGAAGAAAATAGCAAAGCAAACACAAAGATGTAACGAGGTTCGGCTACAAGTAGCCTACGTCCTCCACCGCTCCAAATCTCACTTAGGATGAACTGATTACAGAGATAGCGCACACCCGAACGATCACAAGCGATCGCTCTACAAGAGATTCACGTAGAATTCCCTTTGCACAAGAAGAAGGATCCCAAACCCTAGCCTCACAAACAAACAAGAGTCTCTCTCAAATATTGGAATTCTCATTCTCTAGGGCTCTCATGAGTCCTATATATAGTCTCAAGACCTTCAGATGATCATAGCCGTCGAAACGCCACCAAAAACACCAAAGGAAACTCGTCCGTATGATTTCCCGTGAGCCCGAGTCGACTCGGCTGTAGTTCGAGTCGACTCTGGCACGTCTGGACAAATCCTAGTATAACTGGCACGATCTCGAGTCGACTCGACTGTAGCTCGAGTCGACTCGACGATGCTTCGAGTCGACTCGACCAACCTTCGAGTCGACTCTTACAGTCCAGACAGAAACATGGTTTTTCTCAGTCTTCTGACGTTTCTCCTTCCGGGTCGACTCGACGAGCCTCGAGTCGACTCGGCTGTTCCCGAGTCGACTCGACTGTAGCTCGAGTCGACTCGGACAGTCTGCCAGACAGAACTATGCAGAATTGATTCTCCTTCAATTCTCTTCGTCACCAATGGTCTCCACATATCCCAACAAGAGATCGCAATATATCTCATTACCAGTCAGAATAGAACCTATGGGGTCACACACACTAGAAGTATTGACCGATCCGATGGTTGAATCGTGATTAGGAATCACAAGTAATCAATTCGATTGATATTTAGTTGAAGAAGGAACAAAGAGAATTAATTGGACTTAAAACAAGAGTCCTACTTCGAGTAGGATTCCTAGAGTCCTAATTGGATTAGGACTGGGAATCCTAGTTGGAGTAGGACTGGAATTCCTACTTGGAATAGGATTCCTACAATCCTAATGAGATTAGGAGTTTTGAATTAAAATTGGATTCCTACTTGGAATAGGATTCCTAGAGTCCTAATCGGATTAGGACTTCGGATTCAAATAAAAGTCCTAATTAGATTAGGACTAAAATCAAATATGTCCTAATTTGGATTAGGATTTTTTAAGTCATAATTAATCATCAACCTAATGAATCAAGATGACTCCTAATTGGGTTAGGATTGAAGAGTTCAAGTTAAGTCATGGTTCATTCAAGTTCTAATTGGATTAGGACTTGTATAAAATCCAAATTGGTTGAACCTTGGACTAAGCCTAATTAGATTAGGACTTAGCCACTAGAAGACCTCCTAATCCTCCTTAGAGGAGGACTAGGGTTAGCCAAGAGGGAGGGGCGCACACCCCTCCTCTTTTCCCTTGTTGGTGCGGCAACACAAGAGGGGCCGGCGCCCTTCTTGGAAAACAATCAAGGGCTCCTAACTTGTAGGAGCCCTTCATGCTTAAAAGGGGATGTGGGCGGCACCCTAGGGCTAACATGAGAAGCCCTCTTCCTTCTCCACCCGTGAGCCCCCTCTCCTCCTCTTGTTTCAGCCGCAAGCAAAGGGAAAAGCCAAGAGGTGTCTTGGCGGCATCCTCTTCCTCCCTTCCTTCATCCAACGCAAGGAAGAAAAGAAGGCTGCGTGGGGATTCTTCTTCTTCCTCTTCTTCATCCTTCTTCTTCCTCCTCTCAAGCACAATCAAGGGTTGATTGAAAGAGAGAAAATCAGCCATCAAAAGAAGTCTTTGCAAGGGAGCTAGCACCCCGGGAAGACAAGAAAGCTTTGATCGGTCCTCTGCTTCGTGTGGATACCCGTAGAGGCCGGGCACTTGAACGGCTTCAAGCGAACCTTCATCCAAAACCACGATCATCAGTTTGCGGTGATCATCTACCCGCACAAGGTGAAGATCTGATCTTCCTAAAGGTTTTAAAAGTTTTTAATTCTTGCCTAACTACGAACGGTTCATGAAACAACGTTCATGCGATGAACGTCGATCCCGCACATGCCTCTTCCGCTGCCATCTGATTTTTTTTAAAATATCAGCGGCATGGGCGGGTTCCTAACAGTGGTATCAGAGCCTAGGCTTCGTAGATTAAGGTAAGAATTAATTATCTAAAGGCTTATTAGATCTGAAAATTGAATGATCATGCATGCTGAAAATTTCTGCATGCAGATTTTTCAGGGGTGCTGATTTTTGCATGTTGATTTTTTTGTGATAAGATGATGATTCTAATTGCATTGTTAATGAGATTACAAAGTTTAGAATCATGATTAGCATGATCAGCAACCTATGTCATGATATAATCAGTTAGTTTTCAGATCTGAAAATTATAATTGTTGCATATGGTGATGATCATAGGATTCAAACCCTTTTGGTATCAAATGTAATGACCTGCGATGTGATCTGTGATGTCATGTAATTTTTCAGATGCTTGCATGCATCTTATTTGATGTTTTGAGAGGCCTGCGTGCCTCCTAAAAGGGAGATGTAATTTATTTTTATTTTATTTTATATCTGGTTGTATTTCTGTGATGTGATGTACGTCAACGATCAAGTCAAAGATGATGCATGAGATGAGCAGGGGTCTAAGCGGTTGATGGCGATTGGATCAAGAGTTGGTCAAGGATCGAATCAAGGAGGCTTGGAACCAATTCAAGAGTTGAAGACCAGTTGATCGATTGACGTGCATGTGCTTGTAATACGACCTAACTAGAATCCATGATCATCACCTATTTAAAGTTTAGTTTTAATTATTGCTGCGATTATAACTGCCTGCAATGTGCCGTTTGCATGTGATGTGAATGAGAGTCGGGTAGATAGGTTTACATGTGATGTAGCAAACCCAATTGAGACCTAAATCAAAACCTCCTCAATCAAGTCGAGAGTGAACCGACATGAGCAAGTCATATTAGATTAATTGATCTAATTGGTGTCTAGGAAAGCATGAAAGGTGGTTACTTAATTAGGACCTTACCCTCTTGATAGGCTGCCCCTGTTCATTGCATTGGACGACGATCTTCTCATCCTCACGTAGGCTCCACACGTCCTGTGCTCGAGTGGGTCCTCGTGTCCTCCTCACTCTCCCCAGTCCATCTATAAAAATAAAATAAAATATCCATGGATTGTAAGAAAAATTAATATAAAAAATGTAAATCAAATTACCTTGGATGTGCACGTCATCCATGTCTGGACAATCAACAGGTGGCACGTGCGTAGACTGAGACTCGTGCTGCTGGGGCTCGTCGGGCTGTTGGGACCATAGGGACTGATCGGAAGAAGATCCCACGGATGTGTGTTGAAACTCAACATCTCTGAATTGTTTTGGCGACTTTCTTTTCCCGACGCTAGGCTAAAGCGTCGGTAAAGTTTGGCTCGGCCTAACCTTTTCCGACGCTTTTACGTAGCGTCGGTTAATCTCCAGGCGTCGATGACGCTAAAAAGCGTCGTTAGAAAACATAATACCCCCAACCGCTCGCCCGACCCCCTCTCCTCATTTTCTATCGCTCGATGCCCTAGCTCCATCACCCGGCCGACTTCTCACCTCCATCGCCGACTTCCCCGCTGCCGTCGACCTCGCCCTCGTCTGAGGTAAGCCTCCTTCTTCTCCTCGTCCTTGTCCTCCTCCTCCTCCTCCTCCTCCTGCTCTAACTGATCTCACCTCCATCCCTAGCCCCGATCGGCGATCGAAGATTCCGCTTCTCCGCCGCCGTCGACCTCGCCGTCGTCTGAGGTAAGCCTCATACTCCTCCTCCTCCTCCTCCTCCTCCAACTCTTTTTTTGTTTCTTATCTTTAACGCTCGCCCGGCCCCGTCTCCTCATCCTCTGTCGGCCCTAGCTACTCCGCCGCCGTCGACATCGCCGTCGTCTCAGATAAGTGATCCTCATACTCTCCGTTAAGCTACATAACTGCTTGCTGTGAACATATCTAATGACTTTCCTAGATTATGCATTTAGAATCCTGTAGGAAAATTTGTTCACCAGTTGAGGGTGTATAATTATGTTGTTTTAGGTTTTTTTTTTTAATCTGCTGTTTTATCCCTGAAAACAAAAAAAAAAAAAGCCTCATAATAATTATGATGCCTCATGATCTCGTGCACCATTATTACCAGACTATTCAAGAACAGAATATGGGGCCTCTTTGGGATCAGAAGGAGGAGAATCAATTCCATCATGGATAATGTAATTGTGAGAGGCAAACTATGCTGAACAAAGCTGCTCCATTTCTACTCTCAGTCCTCTCTGTAATTAATGGCTGGCATCCACTATTTCGGAAGGAAAGGAAAGATAAAAAAAAGAAAACTTGGTTGCTTGAAACTTTGAAAAGTTTTTGTTTTATTTTTTGATGTTTAGCTTCTTCTCTTACACCCATTAAAAGCTGTCTTTCTCCATCTGATTATTGAGAAGATGTGCCATAGGTTCGCATCTTGTAAGAAGTTTTTTTTATTGGTTGGTTGAAGTTTCTTCTGATAATAGTTACCCTTGTGTTCATCCTTGTTTCCTTCCATGCTCTTCAAGTTTCTAAAACTTGTTCTTACCTGAAGAATTCTTGTTAATTTTTTTTAACAAGAATGGTAATGATGTAACATGTTATCTTTTTAGTTAATTTGGAGTAGTTGCTTTCATAATGAGGTGGACTATTTTGGACTAGGAATCAAAATTATCCAGTATGATAATGTTATGAAATGATAATGGATTTGTGGGAGGTGGCTGAACATAACTTTTTTCCTAAGTTTTTCTCTTATAGTTAGCATTAAAAAATATTGGTCTTCAGAGGGAGATTAGGAAGCCAAGAGATGTTAATAATTGTTGTGCAGTGGCTTATGCTTAATTTTGGAAGGAATATCTGACACAGCAATATTTAAGTCATTCTCCCACATGTTATGTTATAAAAAATTGCACATATAAGGTAGCATTAGTTGCTGCTGGTTTTCCAAGTATTATAAGATGGTTTAAGGATTTTGTAAAAACTTGTGGAGTTTAAAGATGCAGGAACATATGATTTTCTGCTAGCTTCTTATTTCTTACAGTGAAGTAAATAGCAGGTGGCATTAAAAGTCCAGCTGAGGCTTAGTTTAGCTGAAGCATTTTTGATTAAGTCATGTCCTATGCGTGTAGTTGACATCGTTTAGCAGGACAACTCCAAGACCACTTAAAAAAGTTCTTTTATGTGCTCAAGCTGAGGATGGAGGTTCCTACAAATGATCACTGATACCTGATTAACAAGAATTCTCCAGGTAAGAACAAGTTTTAGAAACTTGAAGAGGATGTTATAGAAATATAATTTATTGGTGACTCTTAGAAGGGCAACACTTTATCATTTGGAATACTATACTGGAGCAATAAAAGCATGGTGCTATTGATAGTGCAGTTTATTTTTTGCATCAATGGTTTCTTCTTTTAAAGGCACTGCTACTATTTGGTGGTTGACAACGTGAGAATCATATGGTTAGTCTCTTAAGGAGTTCATCTGGCGTTGGGCTGAAAGATACTAAATTTGGTCCAATGTCTTGGTGAAGACACAGTGATGTGGGATCATATTATCTACCCTCTATAATCTACATGAATTAAAGCATCTCCAAGGGGGATTAGGGATTGAAAATTAGAAGGGCAAAATCCTCATGAACTGTTAACATGAAGATTAGTGTCCTTGCTTTCTGACTTGGAGCAGTAAGAGCATGAGGTGAGGTGACTTGAAACAGACATATTCTATTGCAATTCATTTAGATTTTATTTATTATTTAACTAATATTGCTTCTTTTTGTGCATACTAGGTA
This sequence comes from Phoenix dactylifera, assembly GCF_051530095.1. Lineage (NCBI taxonomy): Eukaryota > Viridiplantae > Streptophyta > Magnoliopsida > Arecales > Arecaceae > Phoenix > Phoenix dactylifera. The sequence continues at coordinate 49,695,605 of NC_143191.1, read as the reverse complement.
ACAATATGCCGCGAGGAAAACGATTCAGAGATGTTGAGTTTCAGCACACATCCGTGGGATCTTCTTCCGATCAGTCCCTACGGTTCCAACAGCCCGACGAGCCCCAGCAGCACGAGTCTCAGTCTACGCACGTGCCACCTGTTGATTGTCCAGACATGGATGACGTGCACATCCAAGGTAATTTGATTTACATTTTTTATATTAATTTTTCTTACAATCCATGGATATTTTATTTTATTTTTATAGATGGAAACCTATCTTCTAATTTACTGGCATTGATCTCTTTATTGCTGTTTCACATTTTGCTGTGTCAGTGATAGATTGTATCTAAGCCTTTTATGCCTTCTGGCTTTGATGCGCGACTACTAAAGTTTGTGCTGCTCCTGCATTTGTATACAGTGCTGCTAGCTACTACCATACCACTACCAGTTTATTGGAAGGGCACTTATGGATTTTGTTTTTTTCCACCATATAGATTATTTTGTAGCTGTTCAAGCTCATGGAAGCCCAACAATTACTGAGCAGCTGCATGCTTCTTGGAGAAGTGGCGGCTTATACAAAGCTTGGTATGATTCAATGCAGACTTGGTTATGTAGGACCAGTTGGGGATGACCCACAGTGCATGGAAGGACTTGAAGGGTTTGGATTAAAAGTCACCTTATGGTCCTACAATGGATAATTATTCTTTGGACCAATACCTTGTCTAAAAACCTAAAAAAAAAAAAGGCACTTTAACTTAGGAGATTTGTCAACTGGTGGTGGTCTGGAGTAATCGTACTCCTATTATCCTATAATAAAAGTTCAAACATACATCTTATATTTATGCGGGAAATAAGAGTTATAGCGAGTCTTAGGAGAACGCAAAAAGAGGGTAATCTCAGTAGAGGTTGAAATTAATAGAAGAGAGAGGGGGAGGGGTGCGAGAAGGGTTGAACCCAAGGTATGCCGTACCGGCCGGTACGAACCGGTCCAGGAGCAAAACGGTACCGGATCAACGTGGGATCCGGTACTGCAGGTTTATTTTTGAAAAATAGACCGGTACTGGCATCGGTACCGGTCGGTATCGGTCGGTACTGTCCCGATTGGGTTGATCTACTTCCTCCTGACTATACTTATAATTCGGATATCGACGAGAGCCATCGGCACTCGTTCCAATTTTAGATATCCGATAGTACTTTAAATGTATGTAAATGATTATATCTTAATTTGAAGATATTTTATGTGTCTCATTTTATCATTTGTAATTTTGTATTATTTGGAATGGAAGTAAAAAGATGCATCATCTATCTTCAACGCTAAACTTAAACATAGAAACATCAAAAATCATAAAAAAATAATAAAAAAACATCAAACTTCACTTGATTTCACAAAATAAGATCCAACAGAGACAGAACTTCAAGAAAAAAAACCACCGAAATTCAAAATCCGACCATTCAACTGGGACCGGTACGGGATCGGACTGGACCAATATGTACCAGTCTGGGCCGCCACCGGTACACCGACCGGTACCGGTACGGCGGACCTTGGTTGAACCTGATACAAATGAATCCTTTATTTTTTGTTTTTCAAAACAAACCACGTATAATCATTCTTGATCCAGGAAAAGAGAAGTAGGATCAAACCTGGTCTCAAGAATTCTTTCTTTTTTTTCCAAAACAAACCATGTACGATCATTTTTAATCCAGCCTTAATGGGTCTTTTTGATAATGTCTTCATTACTTATTCTACAGGTAAACTAGGACTCTTAGAAATCAAGTAACCAATTTCTACAACCAAATGTTCCTAAAATACAAAATTCAGAATCCCATATAAGACTAGATAGAAAGACATTTAAAACAACAAAAAAGTCAAATCATAACAACTCTATGACTTGAACCCAAGATATACCTAAAGTAAGAGTCTTCAAATACAATCCTACTTAAAATAGGACTTCAAAACATGCTTTAAAAATTATGTAGTTAAAATTTTCAAAAATAATGAAATCTAAATATATATCTCTGTGTGTCTCAACTTATAAAGAATAATGTTAACTTTTGTTTTTTCTTCTCCTTTGGGTAACTGAAGTGCATGCCAGTTTGTTGGATTCTTGTACATTTTAATGTTTATTTGTGTCCTATGGTCAATATTCATGGAGACAGACTTTATAGAATTGAAGTACTTTGTTGGCATTGCATTTGCTTTTCTGTTAGTGTTTTCACTAATATATATAACTATTAATATTTTCCTAAAACTTGTTGCAGATAAAGTGGTGATGATTTCAGTTGCATTTCTTGTAATCTTGTTCAGTGTACAGAAGTATGGAACCAGCAAAGTGGGGCTTGCAGTTGGCCCTGCTTTATTTGTATGGCTTTGCTCCCTAGGGGGCATTGGAGTCTACAATCTTGTAAAATATGGTGTAACAGTTTTGAGGGCATTCAATCCTGTCCACGTCTATTATTATTTTGAGAGGAATTTAACTCAGGCTTGGTTATCTCTTGGTGGTTGTCTCCTGTGTGCAACAGGTAAAGTGCAAACTGGTGACCTATGATTGCATGGATGTTACTTGATTATGTCTTTTAAAAGTACTCTTGGTATTTTATTACTACCAGAAAAAGGAAACATTATATTTGATGTGAAGAAGTGGCTTAACCATTTAGACTTTTGGTGGTTTTATGTTCTTGGATTGTTAACTGTAAGTCTTTGAGTTTGCTAGTTCTACATGAATTAATTCAAGATTATTGGAACAATTGTATTCTTAAAGCAGGGTAATCTTCGACTAGATCGATAGATGCATATGAAGTTAATAGCTTATTGCTATGTGTTTGCAATATTCTTAATATTCAATCAAATACTCCTCCAATCTTTTTGTCTTGAAGCAGAAATCAATGGATAAATAAGACATACCAGATGTGTTTATTTGTTATCAAGGAAAAGGCAAAAGAAAACAAAAAGTGGTTGGTGGTGGCCACTTCTGCAGTCTGCTTGAAAATAGTGTAGTTGAAATTTGCTTCTGGGAGAAAATGGGATCAGATTCATTTCTTTATCAGGATCTGATTTATTCTGGTATTTGGTGATCTTTCCACTTCCTTTTCCACCTCTCAGAGAATAAAGAAAAAAGAATTCCTCTGAACCAAATTCTTGAAGCAATGAGTATCCAATTTATCTGTTTTTCATAAAAAGCAGTTAACTGGTCTCTGCCATACATTTCTTTGGAGCTAAATGGACCCTTAATGGTAAATCAAGCAATGTTTCTTGAACTAAAAGTTTCAGAAACTACTTAGTCTATTGTTGTGCTTTGTTGATGCTTACTTTTCAGAAATAATAGATATTTTGGTCTTTTTATCAGGATTCTAGCCAGGAAATGGGGCTAGATTTTGTAGTTACTGTTTCATCATGTGCATTCATGATCATAAAATATCACCCACACTTATGCCCAATTGTTTTACAGGTTCTGAGGCAATGTTTGCAGATCTTTGCTATTTCTCTGTAGGATCTGTTCAGGCAATGAATTACACACTGTGCTTTGGATACCTTCTTCCTGTTGCAGCTTCTTAAACATCCTCAGACCTCTTTTTAACTTTTGACATTCTGATTGCTTTAAGTAATTATTGCAGCTAACTTTTGTGTTTTTGGTTCTGCCCTGCCTTCTGTTGGGATACCTTGGCCAAGCTGCATTCCTTATGGAAAATCTAACTACCTCTGAGCAGGTCTTCTTTTCGTCCATCCCAAGTAAGCTGGAGATTTATTTAATTATATGCATTTCTATGTTTAACAAGTAGATAAACCATGTTTCGATAATTACTTTTTTCTGGGCTGATGTTTTATGCATAGAAAACACATTATGAATGAATTCTCTCAGATGAATAATTTTTAATTTTATTTTGGTTTGATTCATTATATCCTGTTATGCATGATGCTTATATTTGGTTATCAGGTTGGGCTTTTTGGCCAGTCCTTCTCGTAGCCAACATTGCTGCATTGATTGCAAGTCGGACAATGACAACAGCGACATTTTCATGCATAAAACAATCAACAGCGCTTGGTTGTTTTCCTCGTCTCAAAATTATTCACACATCACGGAAGTTCATGGGTCAGATATATGTTCCGGTCATAAATTGGTTTCTGCTGGTCTTCTGCTTGGCATTTGTTGCCACCTTTGGAAGCATAACTGACATTGGCAATGCAAATGGTAATGTAGAATCAATTCTGATTCCTTGATATTTCTTTTCCATTCAAACAATAAATTTCCATTTGTCATATTTGTTTCGCAAAGTTCCCTTAACAGAAATCTAAATTAGGCAGCCTTGAGAAACTAATGGCTGCTTTTGGAGGTTTTATATTTGAAAATCATGATTTTATTTTTTCAATGAATATCAAACGTGATATTGAATCCACATTTTGAATTGGGTCAAATTTTGAATCCAAGTCTAATTCATTTCATTTACCTCATATTCAATATTTATTTTATTGATCCATCAGTTTTTTTTTTTTTTTTTTTGGGGGGGGGGGGGGGGGTCAAATCATGTACATGTTTGTTGTTTTATATATCCTAAACATATTATTCAACAGAATAACAACTAAACAATGTATAGACATTATTAACAACCCATTCCACTTGGCTATATATTATCATCAAAAACACAGATTGATTATTACCTACATAACATTTATCACTATATACAAATCTGTTTCTTAATGTCGATGTGGATTGTGAAAAATATAATTCATGGTTTTGGGCTATTTGGGTTAAGACAAGTCACTTAATGATCCATAAATTGTCCATATTTGTGATTGGTCATATTTATCGGTCCAAGTGTAGTCCAACTGACTTTGGTTGAAACTAGATCAGATTCTTTTTGTGTAAGTTTTGGATTGCAAGTGGGTCAATGTAATCCATTTGCAGCGCTGACTGCATGGTCCATCATCTTGGAGTAAAATGGACGTTACTGGCAAGCCTTTGGGCTTGATTATGGTTACTGCATTGTGCATGCTGAGGTATCTTGCCTAAGTACTCCAGAAATGTATCTCTTTATTTCTAAACTTTGCACAGGAAATCAGATCCTTCTCTTGTAATGAAGATATTATTTCTTCCTGTACCTGTTGGTTGTACAGTGGCACTATGCTGATTCCCTGGCTCAATCAATATTACCTTATTTGCACGCAAACTTCTTTGATGATACTGTTAAGAAGCATAATTAAAGAAAAGATTAGTAAGAAATCAATGAAGAATATGGTAAAGAAGAAAACTCTTGCAATCTGAAATTATTTCAGCATATATAATACATTCTTTTAGCCATACTTACGTGCATTTCATGCTCTTCCAGCATACACCTTTTAGCCTGACCTGATGCTTATTTGGTTTTTTCTAAGATTCATATCTATTATTGTAATAGGCTATGTAAGATTTTTCCCTAGCTGGCTAAAGAGTCCTTCTGTTGAGGTACTGGAGTCCAATAAGACTTCTTAATTCTTATGATATACTCCATGAGTTAGTATTGAATATCTTTTCATCTTAGGTTATGCATTCGTAATTTTCAGACATGCTGCTGACTGTCAACTCAATGGCTGCAGTTGATGTGTGCTCTGATGTCTTTACTACATGTTCGTGTCTTATACTTCATTTGAACTAATATTTGGGCATGTGCAGTGCACGTGATACAAGGATGGATGTAATCCCATCTAATTCATGCGTTTTTATTAATACACTCCTCATTGTTTCATGCACTTTTCCCCCTCTCTTTCCCTTTAAGATAGCAGGCTGAACCAAGCAAAGCACAATTTTGAAGACGAGGGCATGTCTAGAATGAGACATGGACAGATACCTTAGAGTGAAATTAGACACGGTAATAGGCATTCATGGATGGATATGAACAGATGGAATGTTGTTCTTGTGTCCAAAGTGAATTGCTATAAGTACATCAAAGATTGACTAATGGAATTGGATGAAAAAATTGGAAGGGCTATTCGATTGACTTGGTGCTGAGTAAAGATCAAATGGATCTTCATGATCTCAAAAGAGAAATTGAGAGAATGGACAAGGATAGGCAGATGAGAGTTTATTTTGTTATTTTATATTAAGCAAACATGGCAGGTGGCTTGGAGAGAGAGATGGAGGGACCCAGAGATGGAGGCTCAAAGTGTGTAAAGGTGGACATAAAACTAGTTGTCAGAACCGGCTCAAAAGGAATTGGTGTTGTAAAAGTAGAAATAAGACTAATTCTGGCACCAGCTACTTTGACACCAAAAATCATATTATAATTAGTGGATATATCTTTGAAACACTTGAGTGATGTAAGCTACAAGAAGAAATTCACAAAAGATGAAAATAATATTTAAACCTTAACTAACTAGCCTCCTCGCTTCTTAATGGGTTAAGTTTTTCAGACAAAGGCGGGGATGAAATTTTATAACATTTTACAGGCAAGTCCTAACCTGATGGCAACCAGCTAGTTGGTACTAAATTCTAGGCCATGGCAACTTCGGGCAAGAGAGGGCTTGCCATGAAGTGTAGGTGGTCAGTTGGCAAGTAGGTAGATCTACTGTATAGGTTTTATTAATATAAACCAAGAAGCCCAATTAGAATGTGATTACTGAAAGAAGAAAAGTAGTTATAGGTAAACTAAGGTATCACAATTTTCTTTTTTTTTTTAATTTGTTTTCTTCAGTACTATTTTTTTTCTTTTTATTGTGTTACATGCAGTTAAATTATATTTTTTACATGTGCTCTTCTTTTTTTCCTGTTTGGGTCTTTTATATATAGAATCTTTTTTTGCAGGCACTGCAGAACTTGGAATAATGATGATGACAACAATTCTAGTAACCATCATTATGCTTCTAATATGGCAGATTAACATCTTCATAGTGCTTTTGTTTGTCATATTCTTTCTGGGGCTGGAATTAGTTTTCTTCACTTCTGTTTTGGGTAGTGCGGAGGCTGGAAGTTGGGTTTTGTTGATTTTTGCAGCAATATTGTTTATGATAATGTACATATGGACTTATGGGAGCAAGCTAAAGTATGAATCCGAAGTTAAACAGAAGCTTTCAATGGATCTGATGATGGAGTTGGGCTGCAACCTTGGTACCATTAGAGCCCCTGGTATTAGCTTAGTTTACAATGAGTTAGTGAAAGGAATTCCAGCAATATTTGGACACTTTCTGACCACCCTTCCAGCAATCCACTCTATGATCATATTTGTGTGCATAAAATATGTGCCAGTTCCTGTAGTTCCTCAGAGCGAAAGGTTTCTCTTCCGGCGTGTCTGCCCAAAGAGCTATCACATGTTCCGTTGCATCGCTAGGTATGTCGTATCCCAGTGTTTTGGACATGGACATGACTTAATTTTGTTGGAGCATTAGTTTGTGAAAACATAAGGTTATTTGGAGACAAGGTCATGCTTATTGATGTGGTCATATTCTGAAAATGATAATCATGCTTATTTCATATTTCTTGGGTTGGTGGTCTATCAAGCTCAGTTACTGCTGGCCCTAGCTTGGTGCACATTCAAATTCAAGTACTAGTATGAATTATCTTGTTGGATGTTCTATGGCATATGCTTATTGCACAGCTACATAAATTCTTAAACACAATAATCATGTTTATGTCTCATTTGTTAAGTTTTCTAGCTATCTTGGTCCAATCTTGGTTCACAAATTCAGATTGTGAACAATAAGGGATGCTAGAGACTAAGGGCTTTGGTCAAAGTCCTTGTTCATGAAGTAGATAACTACATGGAATCCACCATTTAATAGGGGAGGAAAAAATTACAACTTCCATTATTTTGATAAAATTCCTAGCCTGTTTAAATTTCTTGAAAAGGAGATGTTTAGCACATTCATGGTGGTTCAGGCCTTCTGGGCTCATAAATTTCTTGAAAAGGAGATGTTTAGCACATTCATGTTGGTTCAGGCCTTCTGGGCTCATTACTGGAATGGGAAAGATAGAGGCAGAAGATGACAATCAAAAGTAACTTATTTGGCTGCTTATGAATTACTACAATTATCTCAAAAAATAATTCTAAACTTCAGAAATAAATAAATAAATAAAACTACTGCTAGCCCCATCGTACTCTAGTGCATGTTGGAGTTACTGCCCACGAAGGAAGTGATGCTTTTATAACAAGTGTACACGGATAAAGAGAAATTTCAATTGAATTTAGACTTACAGCCTTCTTGATTCAGAAAGTAAGAAAGTAAAGAGGGAGCGTCAATGTTCAAAATATTTCACATTTTACCGAGGTATTAGGGATGATCTCCTTGCTTGATCTCGTCTAGATTATGCAACTGATAAGCCAGTTTGTTACTGATTCTTGTATTTTCCACTCCATAGTTGTTCTTCGGACCCTTTACTATTTCAAAGGCACCCTCATACATCACTTATTGCCTTCCCCCTCCCCACTTTGGTTGTGGGCATGTGCTGATGCTGACCAGGTCCATGTTGTCATAAATCATTGTTCACTAATTAACTATTATGTGCTTGTTGGAGAGTCATTTTATCTCTTGCAGCTTCGAAAGAATGTTCTATCTTACTCTGCAACTACCGTTGATTTTTTTTGCCATGGAAGAACTTGCTACAGTTAGCTCAGCTGGTTGGTACCACTCTCCTAAGGGCTTGTCCTTGCGTATGGTCCAGCATTCAAACCAACATTTGCAATCTCGGCACCAGACTCCGTACTAGTACCATATTGATGCAGTGTCGATACACCTGGTATTGGTGTTAGTTTGGCGTACTAGACATGGTACACCCCTGTACTGAGTCTCAGTTCGATACCGTTATTATATAGTATTTGCTCGGTATGGGGCAGTATGCACTGGTGTGGCAAACCTTGGTTCAAATATTGGTGGTGGCCCATTACTACCATATTACTTTAAAGAATAAGAATTTGTTGCTTGTTTTAGGGCATAAGTAACCTTATAATTGTAGCTAGACCTGCTGTAATAATGATCGATGTACAATCAGATTGGCAATAATTTGATACTGTTAAGAGCTAAGAAGACATAGAGAGATCTGTCACTTTGTTTATCACTGCTATACTGTTTAAATACTTGTCTTGCACTATGTTTCTTTCTAGCTATGAGTTCTTTAGATGTATATGTTTTTATTGTACAATTGCATTTTACTTGACTCGAAAGCTTGCAAAAAGTTCCTTGGAGATAAATGCACTCCTTGGAACAAAAACTTCCATCATTTTTTTCTTCATAGGCTCTTTCATATCTTAGAGTATTCGAGAAGTTAATTACAAGAGCTCACATTGTGTATTTTATAAGACATGTTTTGCATTTGCAACTTCCATAGTTTTTCTTGTTTAAAACTGGTCTAAGGATTAATTTAGTATTTTCTTGCCCACAATTTACTTAGCTAGAAAGTGCACACTAATTCAGAGAGGATTGACGTTAGGTTTGTGGAGTGATTGAGTATTTCCTAATTGATTTTGATGAGCTCAAAGCATTTGAGTATGCCTTATGTTGTTCTAATGAATTCAATCTAGTGTTTCAGGTAAATCTTTATGAATTTCTGTCTAAGTGCCTTGAGCTTTGGTTCAGAGTATTTTGGTTAAATATTGAACTTTATTTGAACCAAAGTCTGCATCACGAGTTGACTCTTGAACTTTACGAGTCGACTCCTGCACACTTGGAGTTTCTGGCACAAGTTCGAGTTGATTCCGGAACTCGCCGAGTCGACTCCGACTAAGAACAGACAGAAAGATAGAACGATGACTTTTAGACCCTGTTAGCGAATCGATTCCGATGCTTGGCGAGTCGACTCCAGATGGTCCCAAGTCGACTTCATGGAAAAATTGACAAAAAGACAGAACGTTGGTTTTTGAGACCCTGTTAGCGAGCCGACTCGCGAAGACTACGAGTTGTCTCCCACATCAGCCGAGTCGACTTCCAGTTTGTCTGAGTCAACTCCCAGAGGAAAATAGTCTGAAAGGCAGAGATTCAGTTTCGAAGATCCTGTGAACAAGTCGACTCTAAGTGTTCCAGAGTCGACCCCTAAGTTAGCCGAGTCGACTCCAACAAGGTCCGAGTCGACTCCGAGGCAGATCAGTTCAAAAGACAGAGAATCAATTTTTCGGTCTCTGAGAACGAGACGTCTTTCGAAGATCTCGAGTCGCTTCTCAAGACAGCCGAGTCGACTCCAAGTAAATCAAGTCGACTCGAGGAAGAAAAAAACAGAAAGTTGGGTTTTTGGAATTCTGAGAACGAGCCGATCCTTAAGTGCCCGAGTCGTCTCCAGCTGTTGGCGAGTCGACTCCAATTTGGTCCGAATCGACCCCAGGACGAGGCATACACTTTAATTCAAATCTGGAACAGTGGGCGAGTCGTCTCCAGTAAAGCACGAGTCGACTCCAATAACAGACGAGTCGATTCTAGATCGCGTGAGTCAACTCCGATCCCAACGGATACATTGTCAGATTGTGCAGACGGGTCAAAACGGCTCCAAATCACTCTCTAATGGCTATTTTTCGAAGAAAATCACTTAAATAGCTAGAGTGAACAGTAGTAGACAATAAGAGAGTTATTCAATTTGAGTATTAAAGGTTTTCAACTACCAAGAGCTTCCGAAGAGTGAATCCAAGCAAAAGAAGGAAAAAGTGCATTCAACTCAAACCAAAAGGGATTCCTTCACATTTAAAGCTCTACCTACTGTCTTACATCCTTCAGCTCCTTCAAGAGGAGACTCAGAAATCGAGAAGCCCCCACTTTCTCATCTCAAATCTGTTTGAGGGCTTCTAACTCAATCTTGTTTATATTGTTTCATATTTGCTTTTTAGAAGCTTTTCTTGTGAACTTTAAACTCTTGTGTTTGTACTTGATTCAATCAGGAAATTGAATCAAAGGTTGTAAGATTTGTTGGTGAGCCAAAGATAAAACCAACGGTGTAAGGTTGTGGTTGGTGAACCGGAAAAAACCAACTGGGTTTGATTGTGAATCCGGAAAAACAATCGAGTGGTTCTAGTCGGTGAGCCTGTCAAAACCGACCGAGTTCGTTGTGATCTCGTGAAAACAACAAGTTAGGTTGTAAGCTTGCAAAACAACCGGCTATAATTCTAGGAATTATAGTGAACTCCCAAGTGCGGCTTGGGGAGTGGACGTAGGAGCAAGAATTGGCTCCGAACCACTATAAACCTTTCTGTGTTTGTATTGGACCGTGTCTCTTTCTCTCTCTTCACTCATTGCATCTAGTGATCTAACTAATTCACTTGCAATAGACTTAGTTAATCACTCACCTTATTCTTAATTGGTCAATAATAAATTAAAATTCAATTCACCCCTCCTTTTGGGTTGTCTCCTTGGGCAACAAGGTTGACCCGGTTTTCAAGTCACCCATACATTTTTGGGGGGAAAGGTTGAGCAAAGCTCAACTGGATTTCGTTGAGGCAACAAAAAAATGTGACTAGGATAAGTAATCTATACTTGGTTTGCAATAATTTAATCCATAAAGCTGATCCCATTTAAATGGACAGCTTACCAGCTATGATAAGGTATGTATGCATTTCCGTTCTCCAAATTACTGCTGCTGTATTTTTTGACTTTCTTGTTGTCCAAGTTGCTCATATGTAAATTCCACAGAAAAATTGATGGAATGTGACATGATAATCAGCCCATGGTTGCATTAAAAGCTAGAAGTTGAGATATTCTAAATTTTAGATGATGTGTGCTTTTTAGTTGTCTGGAAGCATCTAGGGCACCATTCCCACAAATAATATTCAGTGGCTATAACATGATTTTCTTATAAATTTGCCGGGCTAACAGACTTAGATGGTCCATGCCTCCTGCCTGATAGATTTACCATTGTGCTGTTTCCTGTACCTTTCTTGGTGGTGGTTTTAATTTTTAAATGTTAAGGTACATAGATTAGCATAGCCATAATCTTCTGTGCCTTATCAAATAAACATGAATTTTTGGATATGGCTTTATGAAATAGTGGATTCTGGGTACTGCCTTCAGTAGCATAACATTTTTAACTTGCACCATTTCACATAAGTTGAGGGGAAAAGACTAGTATTTTGTATAACCATTTGTGTAATTCTAACTTGGCTGCTTCCTTATAGGTATGGCTACAAGGATGTAAGGAAAGAGCCTCACCAAATGTTTGAACAGCTACTTCTTGGGAGTCTTGAAAAGTTCATACGTCGAGAAGACCAAGAACGCTTATTAGAGAGTGGAGATAGCGATTCGGATGCCGAAGCAGCGGCATCACGTTCAAGAATTCTTATAGCTCCAAATGGCAGTATGTATTCCCTTGATGTCCCTCTCTTGGCTGCTTATAACTGCACTGAGAGGCCAAGCCCAGAAGCAAGCACTTCATCTCATGAGGCTCGAGATGAAGCCATGCCAGATGCCAGACAGAATCTTGAGCAGGAGCTTTCATTGATAAACAAGGCTGAAGAGTCAGGAGTTGTCTACCTACTTGGGCATGGTGATATTAGGGCCAGAAAGGACTCCTGGTTTCTCAAGAAACTAGTCATAAATTACTTCTATGCATTCTTGAGAAGGAACAGCAGGAGAGCGATGACAACATTGACTGTTCCCCGCACAAATTTAATGCAAGTTGGCATGACCTACATGGTTTAGGGAATATTGACTACTCTTTGGCCAGTCTAAGGTTAACTTTTCTTCAACTCAGACATCAGACTGTTTACAGGAAGCTAGAATCACACGGACATGGGTCGGTCGATGGATGGTTTTGTTCGTGACAGAGAACTGACAAGAAGTAAATTTGCCTAGCAAGTTGAGAAAGAAATTATGCTGTCCACAGATTACAGTACCTACTGATGCTGTTTTTTTTTTCCCGTTGTTTTGTTGTTCTTCATGTGACATCTATCTTTAGAACATACTGGACTAACCAACAGTCGCATTATATGTCAGAAAATATTTCATAAAGGATATCAGCACATCAATTTTGGCGAACATGTTACTATAGGAAACACATCCTTTCTGTTATCCTGGTCTTTGTCATTCGAAGCTAATCATTTCTATAAACTGGCGTGTTAAAGTAGGTCATGAAGAACTGAGGGCTTGTAACTTGCGTCTGTTTCGGCTATCATGCTTGTTTCTGATGATTTGGGAAAGAGGATGGGCGAAAATTTCCGCCTGCATTCACCTCCTGTCATAACAAGATAAATCTGTCTCCTTTTCCTGTTTCTACTATCTCTTTTCATGCTTTGCTGTTGAGCATTGCAACTATTCCTGGTCCTCCATGTCTACTGAAGCAACTTAATGAATTTTCTGATTACATGTCTCTTCTCTCTCTCTCTCTCTATAATTTTTTTTGATTCTGTCTATCATTTTTTATGTTGAGAATATTTCTTCTATTTATCTTCAAAAAAAAAATGCCACCTGCCCACTAACTTTCTCACTGTTTAACCTCCTTTATGAAACTTACGAACAAATTGGACTTGACTCTTAAATATGCTGGACTTTATCACTTGCTCTTCCGTCCTTCCTCAAATATGCCCTCTCTCTATTGCTAGTATGTTACATAGAGAGAGGGCGCAGTTATAATACATAAGGGGTGTAAAGACAAAATTATCAAAGATTGGCATTCCTTATTTCGATTCAACAACGTACCAGTGTTACATCCACCTCCAAATTTAATATCAATAGTCAAATAATAATAATAAAAGTCATCAGATGTGATTTGTTAGATCTAAAATATCTATATATGAAATTTATATGATTTGGAGATTCTTGTTTTACGCATCAAGTCACCCTAAATATATAGTTGATAGAATGTTATAGTGTGTTGATTTTGAAATGACTTGACACATAGTTTAAGAAAATATATGATTTTTTGTGTGTAGATATTTTAGGCTTTTTAGATCACATCTAATGGCTTGTAATTTCCTTTTGTTAACTAACACCATTGTATTTGGTGATGAATGTAAAGTTCTTTATGACTAAGCTAAGTTGGAGCCCAAGGTATGCTTGAGCTCCCATGGTCAAGCCCTACCCATGCAGCCAAAGCTCAGTTCAGCTTCACCCATTTGCAACCCTACTATAAAAATTTCTATTAATACGCACCATTAGACGTCTACGAACAATGCCATAATTATTCTAAATGACGTGATATAGTTTGATTAGAAGATTCAAAGTTCAACGAAGGAATTAAAATATTTAAACCTTCAAATGGCATTCTACATTGCTTCTTGATACCATATTTAAGACATACCACCGAGGTTTCTTCTTCCTTTGGCCCCTACTACATTTGATATGGTACAACACACAAGGTCAACCTCCTGTAGAGGATGTTCATGGTTACCCAAACAAAGGAATATAGACTTCTTGTCACTTAGATAACTCATGTTAAGAAGCATCTCATTATTGGCAAGACAATCAACAGCTAAATTATCCTCGGGAGTACATATACCACATTTTCAACATATAGCATTTGTAAGAACTGCAGATATCATTGTCATAAAGTCTTGCAACCTCTGTGTAAACCTTCTCATGATTCACTACTTGAGCAAAATCAATGCGTCCAACATCCATATAAATCAATTAATATTTCAGCTTCAACATGCGTGATCAGGTGTGTTACATATGGTTGGATCAGTGTTTGAGACAAACATGATATAAGATATTCTCAAAGATACTGCAGAATGATGTTTGGTACCCAAAAATAAATGTCATTAAATATTTTTAGAAGCTCAGTAAAAAGAATAGATATTATTGTTTAGGGAATAATAGTTTCCCGTTTAGACTTTAGACCACGCAGAAGTAAACTTAGACCGTGCATGCGATGCCGACACGGCGACCATTCTCGCCACGTGTTGACTTGTCTCAGCATGCACGCAACGTGTCACCCCACGTGTCGGCCTCAAATCATACCCCACCTCATTTTCTCCTGCTATTTCTACTCACAACGAGCTCATGAAACAGTGGTTTAGGGTGTACCAAGCAGAGAAGAGATCTCCAAACGTCAAGGTGTAAACAAGGAGAAGTAAGAGGATAGGACTTGGTTGATAGCACTGATGGCAGCCATGTTTGGAGGAGGACGAGGTGTCTTGGTCACCAACATCTCCAAGGCCTTCCCCAACCCTTCTCTTTCCCTCCGTTCTCTACCTCACAAGCCCAACCGGCTCCGTTTCCAATCAGGTCCAAAATCCTCACAGGTACCCTTCTTTCCTTGATCTTTCTCCACTCTTTTGGTTAAACTCCTGATATCACTTGGATCCTATTTAGCTTTTTATTGCTTTTTAGTCGTTGTGCTTTTTATTCGCACACCTTCTTGATGTGCGAAGGCTCAGAAACAGTTTTCTAGAAGAAAGAAGTATTGGTTTGGCCGTCAAGGACTTTGCATGAATTTAGCCAGAGAGGTCAAGGGACTAGGACGGATAGGAAACTGAATTCTCGGGCCTTCATATAATTACGACCTCATAATATGGGCACTCAAACTCCAGAGAGTTAAGACTACGTCTTGGTTCAGCTGAGTGTGCAATTACTAAAATTGTTTAGGCATTTTTTTAAAAAAAAGAAACTTCGTTTCCTTCATGATGTGAGCACAGTAGCCTAACAATTTATTTGATACCAGCAATTGGGACGAAAGGTAGAGAGAATATTGTGAATGAGTAAGTAAGAAAGAAAACTATGGTAGAAAAACGCTTGGTTTCCTTGAGTTGAGATTTTGCAAATCCTAAGGTGATTTTTTATAATTTTATTACTATAGATTCTAGTGTTCTGTTTAAAGTCATCTGGTTTGCTCATGTATAAATTGAGTTGTACCCGAGGAAAATTGGTGGCCAAGTATGGCATCATGGGCTAAAGGAGGGTATTGACAGGCGAAGGGAAAGAACAGTCGGTCTTGTGCCTGCTTGGAAATTTCCATGTTTACAAGGACTGAAAGCGAATTTTCCGACCGAGTTTAAGCCACAAATAAGGGTTGAGTGCATAGCTTTACATTCTGACTTCAGTACTGCTGTTTCAGGCTTGTAACAGTGGGACGGGAGATGATAGGGAGATGAGAGACAAAGCAAATGAAGCAGCCGAAAGAGCAAGGGAGTCCATGAAGCAAGGGGTGGATATGGCTAAGGAGAATGCCAAAGCTGCGAAGGAGAAGACCGAGGAGGGAAGCAGCTACATGGGTGAGAAGGTGAAGCAAACGGAGGAACAAGCACGAGAGAAGGCATCCGACACCACAGAGCGAGTAAAGGAGACGATGAAGGAAGGGATGGACGAGACCAAGGAGAAGGCTGAAGCAGCCAAGGACAAGACCAAGGATGGAATTGGATATATGGGAGAGGAGGTGAAGAAAACAACAAGTGAAGGGGTCGAGAAGGTGAAAGAACATGCCGGCATGGTGAAGGACAAGACCAAGGAGGGGGCAAGCAAGGTGGTGGAGACTGTGCATAGCATGGAGGAGAAGGCGAAGCAGAGAGTGCAGGATGCATGGGGGGCGACGAAGGAGACGACGCAGAGGATTAAGGAGAGTGTGGTGGGGAAGGACGCCGGAGAGGAGCCGACGGAGGAGGATGTGGCGGCAGCAGGGGAGAGCTTGGAGGAGGAGACAAGGAGGAAAGAAAGAGAGAGGATGGAAGATTAAGCAGCCATTGCCTTAGCACAACCAAGCTGCGAAAACTACCTACTTGCTCTTAATGTTCTTTCCGAGATGCTTTTCAAATGTGTTTCTTTCATGCATCCAAGGCAGAACGTAAGTAGTTCATTGCTGTTTTATATATCCTCATGACCAGGTGAAATTTGGGTTTCCAATTTCAGGTTCTAATGATCTGCTATAACTTGGCAGCATTGGAAAAAATGTGTGAAAGAACTGGGCCTGATCAAGCATGAGCCTCAACATGATGCATAGTTGAAATGGATTTTCTGCTTGTGTTGTGGTCATAATTAATTCAAAATTGGTTCAAATAAGTCGAGTTTTGGGTGAGAGTTTAATTTCAGTTATTGCATGGATTTTTGGCCTAATTAAACAGTCTTATTAACTTAGGGTCTGCTTGTCTTGAATTAATTTTGAGAATATGCTAAAAGTGTCTTCATTGTGTAGGATAGGGGGCTATAATTAACTGTGCTAGCGTTTGTCATGACCGAGCCTAATTAAGCTACGGCTAGTTAACTTAAGGTCTGGTCGATTGTTTTAAATTAATTTTTAGCACCTCAGGTCAGTTCTTTCCTATAAGTTGCTATTTAAGGTCTTTGGCACTTGCTTACAAATACGAGGCAGAAACTAGCAAGTTGGATCCTTGATCTTTTCACGCAGAGTCAGAAGGGAAGTAACGCACATCTATTGAGTTGTTTTTACATATATCATTCATCTTCCCTTTTTTTTATTTTGGGTTTAGGATCTAATCACAATTTTATGTGATTAGAGTGCAGCTATAAAGAGGCCAGAGTCTATTTATATTTTAAGTCCGGCTGCAAACTTTTCTATCATTATAGCTGGAATAGTAGAGGTGAGAAATTAAGTATACGTTTGCACAGATCCACACATTGGTTTTATTCAATATTCTCTTAATTTAGAAAAATACAAAACTTACTAAAAAGTTCATGAATAATTAAAATAAAATTAACCGCAAGAGCATATATTTACATATTCATATATGCTTTTTCTATGAATCTGCGGCCTTAAATATCTAAACTATTTCTAAATGGTTTGGGATCAGCTTGGTAATGGTTTGTTTGGGTATGGCTCAGGGAAGAGCCAAGTTCAAATAGATTCTAAAGCTTGGCTAATAAGTAAATTGAAGTTGAACGTTAAAGGCTTGCAAAAATATATAAGAACTCATCTTGATGAAAGGCTTGTCCAAGCTTGATTTAGATTTCATATTAGATAAGCTTAATGACCCTTTTAAGTTTAATTCAAGAGACTTATGAATGGACTCCACCATATTTACCCGAGAACCTCCTCAAAATGGGTGCAACGTAGTCTACGCTCTTCAGCTATTCCTTCGTTGCACACCCTTATTGCAACCCTCAGACACAAGAAAGAAACCCGATTTAAAACACTAATTATATGTACATACATACCTACATATATCGATATATACACAAACATACATACATATGCATAGATATATACACAAACATATATATGTATATATGTGTATATATATAGATATACATGTGTGTGTGTATATATATATATCTTATGTATGCATGTGTGTGCATGGGGGTTGGGTAGTGGCTTCACCCTTTGTTAAGTGGAGTCTTCTTGCTGCCATATTCTCGTTGCAGATGATTGTTTGCTGTAATTGGTGATGAAGCATAAGTAATTTTGTCGAATACCGATCAAGAAACATATGTAGTGACTTGTGTAATAATATTTTTTCTCTCTTATTTCTCCTTTTTGCTTTTACAAACTTACGAGTCACGGATTCTTTTCAATAGGTTTGATTTTTTGTATCAGAAATCCAACTATTAGCTAGTGTCATCAAATAGAAACTGATAGCTGACTAGCTGTACAATTATTTCCCTGCACAGTATGAGTGATACTAGCCACTTTGTCAACATACAATCACAAAATACCTTTACTTAGATAAATATAAATGAAAACTATATTTATCTAAATATATGTCCAAACGGGATATGATATCAATGAAACCAAATCTCGTCTCACCTTTGCATATCCATCTTTAATTTCTATCCAACAAGATTGATAACATGTTTACAAAGAGATCATGTAGCTAAATCTTTTGGCCCTTGATAAATTCCCTTAGTAAAACAGTAATAAATGTTAAAAATTCTTATGATATGTCAATTATTTTGATATCTATAAAGATGTTTCATACGTGCCTTGCTGACATTTTGTAATCCATGAATTACATTTATTTATAATGAACCAGCAAGCATGAACTGAAGTTGGAAATACAGAAGTGTTGCATAGCATTTTTCTGTATAGAATATATATTGATCATCTAAGACAGCAGCAGTTTTCGTAAAGTGGCAGCATGCATTGCCCTCCATTGCTATATCCAGAGTTATGGCATTCTTTGTTGCAGTCTGGGATGTCATCGCATGTTCCAACACAAACATAAGCTGCTTTTGCTGTGACAACAAAATAATTTTTGAGTTAGCATAAACATTTACACCTGCATGCACAAAAATTTAGAGCATCCGAGCATAACTAAGGTATGCTACATGAATGTTAAATAAAAAAGAATGATGTGTTTAGAGGCCTTCATGGCTACATGTTCTTTCTATTTTAATTCTACACTGAAATAGAAGAAGATATGCACCATAAGCGAAGAACACAGCGAGAACGATGATGGCCATTAAAATTTTTTTGGCAGTGGAAGAGGAGGAGGGAGCCATGTCGAACTTCTTCTTGATCTTGTTTGAGAGTATGCACCAGGGGTTCCAATTTATACTTGTCCAAGACGTTTCTTTTGTTGAGCAATAACGGTTGCATCGAGGGAGTTTTGTTTCTTTTAATTGCCATTAACCACTATTTATTGGATCATTTTCATAGGAGTTTCCTATATCTTAATAGGAACGTTAGCGTTTTTGTTGTGTTCCGTTTCTTCCTGGCATCTTAATTAATACTAGCGGATTAAGTGACTTGGCAGCCATTATTCTGTAACGTTTGAGAACAATAGGATCCATTTTGTTGGGATTCCTCTGCTTTCTCCAGACGCAGCAGCACCCATATTGTAGTTACTAGCAGCGGCTGTTAGCGTTGCAGTGGCCTCACTCATTGATGCCGGAAGGGAATTAAAATTGTCCGTTATAAAAGAATGTTCATTAAATAAAGGCGTTGAAGGAAGAATTATAAAAATTAAAAGTGACGTCACTAAGAACTGATTGGCTCTAAACACCAGGATGGGAAGCGCCGCAATAACATTATAAAGCTTGATAGCCTCCTGCTCTGTCCAGAACTAGAGAAGCTGAGCCGCGCTTGATCGCTACAGCCCAGGTATTCAGCGAATGGTAGCACTTCAATTTGAAATAGTACAGAGCAACGGAATTTTTTTTGGATGGAACGTATTCGATGGAAAACTATCCGATAGTCAATGTTGTAATCAAAAATAAAAGGAGGTTGTCTTTCAGTCTGTTATGGCATTCTTCTTTCTTATCTTCTCTGTCTCTTTTTTTCGTATATGTATGGTGGAGGAGCATACCTACCATCAAAGAATTAAGGCATATAGATCGACCGAAAGTGACTGGGTTGAGTACGGCTTGGACATTGGGCGTGAATGTTTCGTGTGCGGATGGTGTCATGCCCGTAACATCAGTGGAATTTTGATGATCATTGAAACTCTCGGTTAGGATGCGGCCAACTATAAAGAGCTCCTGATATGTAAGCTCGACGGTATGGCATTGGGCTTGTCTAGTTGCTACTTCTGATTTACCATATTTTGGCGCCATGATGTGTTTTAATTAGTTGAACCTTATTATAAGCTGTAGCAAGGGCCATATACATCAATTGCCTTTTGCTTTCTTATTATTTTTCCTCCGTTGCTGAGCTTCTGTTTGTTTTAATACATGGTCCAGAAATGGTCATGTAGATTTTCTTTAAAAAAAATTAAATATAGTGAGATTGCCACCATCCGACTGAAACTTTCAGTGTGCACGCGATTGAGAAGAGCGCCAGACCCAAAGGACCCAAGGCCGGTTGGCGGTGGACTAGTTTTATGACATAAGTCTCCAATTAGAGGTGCTTGTAGCCCAAGGTGCTTACATTTGCTATGAATTATAATTTTATGCAGGTTTCCATATCAAACAAATGCAGTGCAATGTACAATTACAAATTGTAATTTGGCTTTAGAAGCATGAATAAGGTTTGTTCCTCGCTTTCTCGTTAATTTCGGGCATGGAGTTGGGTGTGCATAATTAGGTTAGATTTGGCCTAAGTATGGCATCATTTTCGCATAGATCTGGTGGGAAGAATAGGGATTTATAAAACCAAACACCTCTAAATGCCATAGCCGGGCCCATGGGTGGGGAAGGCATGAGTAAAGCCGGTCGGGGTACCCAACACACGGTCATTTCTGCCCGCATTGAACATTCTCCTGGTGGGACGGAGCCCAGTGAAGGCTGCTACGTAGGGATGGGCTTGTCCCTTCCTTCCCCTACCCCTTCTTCTTTAGCTACGGCTAGTTAACTTAAGGTCTGGTCGATTGTTTTAAATTAATTTTTAGCACCTCAGGTCAGTTCTTTCCTATAAGTTGCTAATTAAGGTCTTTGGCACTTGCTTACAAATACGAGGCAGAAACTAGCAAGTTGGATCCTTGATCTTTTCACGCAGAGACAGAGGGGAAGTAACGCACATCTATTGAGTTTTTTTTACATATATCATTCATCTCCTGTTTTTTTTGGGGGGTTAGGATCTAATCACAATTTTATGTGATTAGAGTGCAGCTATAAAGAGGCCAGAGTCTAGTTATATTTTAAGTCCGGCTACAAACTTTTCTATCATTATAGCTGGAATAGTAGAGGTGAGAAATTAAGTATATGTTTGCACGGATCCACACATTGGTTTTATTCAATATTCTCTTAATTTTAAAAAATAGAAAACTTACCAAAAAGTTCATGAATAATTAAAATAAAATTAACTGCAGGAGCATATATTTACATATTCATATATGCTTTTTCTATGAATCTGCGGCCTTAAATATCTAAACTATTTCTAAATGGTTTGGGATCAGCTTGGTAATGGTTTGTTTGGGTATGGCTCAGGGAAGAGCTAAGTTCAAATAGATTCTAAAGCTTGGCTAATAAGTAAATTGAAGTTGAACGTTAAAGGCTTGCAAAAATATATAAGAACTCATCTTGATAAAATGCTTGTCCAAGCTTGATTTAGATTTCATATTAGATAAGCTTAATGACCCTTTTAAGTTTGATTCAAGAGACTCATGAATGGACTCCACCATATTTACCCGAGAACCTCCTCAAAATGGGTGTAAACGTAATCTACGCTCTTCAGTTATTCCTTCGTTGCACATCCATATTGCAACCCTCAGACACAAGAAAGAAACCCGATTTAAAACACTAATTATACATACATACATACATACATATATATATCCATATATACACAGACATACATACATATGCATATATATACACACACACATATATATGTACATATGTGTGTATATATATATATACATGTGTGTGTCTATATATATCTTATGTATGCATGTGCGTACGCGTGCATGGGGGTTGGGTAGTGGCTTCACGTACCCTGTGTTGAGTGGAGTCTTCTTGCTGCCATATTCTCGTTGCAGATGATTGTTTGCTGTAATTGGTGATGAAGCATAAGTAATTTTGTCGAATACCGATCAAGAAACATATGTAGTGACTTGCGCAATAATATTTTTTCTCTCTTATTTCTCTTTTTTGCTTTTACAAACTTACGAGTCACGGATTCTTTTCAATAGGTTTGATATTTTGTATCAAAAATCCAACTATTAGCTAGTGTCATCAAATAGAAACTGATAGCTGACTAGCTGTACAATTATTTCCCTGCACAGTATGAGTGATACTTGCCACTTTGTCAACATACAATCACAAAATACCTTTACTTAGATAAATATAAATGAAAACTATATTTTTCTAAATATATGTCCAAACGGGATATTGTATCAATGAAACCAAATCTCGTCTCACCTTTGCATATCCATCTTTAATTTCTATCCAACAAGATTGATAACATGTTTACAAAGAGATCATGTAGCTAAATCTTTTGGCCCTTGATAAATTCCCATAGTAAAACAGTAATAAATGTTAAAAATTCTTATGATATGTCAATTATTTTGATATCTATAAAGATGTTTCATACGTGCCTTGCTGACATTTTGTAATCCATGAATTACATTTATTTATAATGAACCAGCAAGCATGAACTGAAGTTGGAAATACAGAAGTGTTGCATAGCATTTTTCTGTATAGAATATATATTGATCATCTAAGACAGCAGCAGTTTTCGTAAAGTGGCAGCATGCATTGCCCTCCATTGCTATATCCAGAGTTATGGCATTCTTTGTTGCAGTCTGGGATGTCATCGCATGTTCCAACACAAACATAAGCTGCTTTCACTACAAGAAAAACTATATTTCCCAACTTTTGTCTGCCGACGCTAAGTAGAAGCGTCGGTGAAGTCTGGCTTCCGCCGACGCTTATAAGCGTCGTCGCAACCCGTAGCTTGGGCCGACGCTTTTAAGTGTCGGCGGAAGCAAAAATCCTTTTTTTTTTTCCCTCCCAACGACGCTTTAGAAAGCGTCGTCGGAGGCCATTATCCCCCCCTCCCCTCTTCCCGATCCCTAACCCATCCAGCCGCCCCCCTCCCCTTCTCTCTCCGCCGCTCGCCCCCTCCCCCCTCCTCTCTACAAATCCCCTCCCCTTTCCCGATCCCTCAAACCCCCTCCCTTACAAATCTCTAACCCCCTCCCGATTCTTGATTAGGTTCCTTCCAAGAAGCGAGAGAGAGAGCGGCCACCCAAGCCCCCGATCCTTCTTCTCCGGCGTCGATGGAGTTCGATGGAGCTTCCTCCCTCTTCTCCGGCGTCGGCTTCATGCCTTCTCAGGCCACCCAAGCCCCCGATCCCTCTTCTCCAGCGTCGATGGAGTTCGATGGAGCTTCCTCCCTCTTCTCCGGCGTCGGCTTCATGCCTTCTCAGGCCACCCAAGCCCCCGATCCCTCTTCTCCGGCGTCGATGGAGTTCGATGGAGCTTCCTCCCTCTTCTCCGGCGTCGGCTTCATGCCTTCTCAGGCCACCCAAGCCCCCGATCCCTCCTCCTTCTCCCCCGCCAAGGTACCCATCGCCTCTCTCTCTCTCTCTCTGTAGGAAGTCGAAGTCGAAGTCGAAGTGGGAGAAGAAGCAGCAGCAGCAGCAGCAACAGGGCTCCGCTGCTGCCTCCGACCAGCCCCCGGCCAACCCGCCGCCCAAAGAGGGCGAATGACCGTGCGATTCCCCGTCAGAAAAGGATGTTGCCCCGGTGACCTGGGCCGATCTTGCCCTGACGCCGGCGGCCACCCAGACACGTCCTCCATCCTCCGCCGAGGAGCAGGCGAAGGCCGCGGCGGATCGGGCGCAGCAGAGGAGGCGACGGCGGCCACGGCGATAGCTTCGGCGGCGGTTTTCTTGGGTATTTTTATATTTTTTTTTTTGTGTAAAAAAAATTTATGACGACGCTTTAAAGCGTCGCTAATTGAACTGGTTGAGGAATTTTAGCGACGCTTAAAAGCGTCGCTAAAAATAACCTTTAGCGACGCTTTCCAAATGCGTCAGAAATTTTTTTTCCACTCCGACATAGCCGACGCTTTGGTGACGCTTTGAAAAGCGTCGGGAAGAAACTTACCGACGCTTATAAGCGTCGGTAAAAGCCTCAAAAAGCGTTGCCAAAGCTCCTTTTTCTTGTAGTGTTTTGCTGTGACAACAAAATAATTTTTGAGTTAGCATAAACATTTACACCTGCATGCACAAAAATTTAGAGCATCCGAGCATAACTAAGGTATGCTACATGAATGTTAAATAAAAAAGAATGATGTGTTTAGAGGCCTTCATGGCTACATGTTCTTTCTATTTTCTACACTGAAATAGAAGAAGATATGCACCATAAGCGAAGAACACAGCGAGAACGATGATGGCCATTAAAATTTTTTTGGCAGTGGAAGAGGAGGAGGGAGCCATGTCGAACTTCTTCGTGATCTTGTTTGAGAGTATGCACCAGAGGTTCTAATTTATACTTGTCCAAGACGTTTCTATTGTTGAGCACTAACGGTTGCATCGAGGGAGTTTTGTTTCTTTTAATTGCCATTAGCCACTATTTATTGGATCATTTTCATAGGAGTTTCCTATATCTTAATGGGAACGTTAGCGTTTTTGTTGTGTTCCGTTTCTTCCTGGCATCTTAATTAATACTAGCGGATTAAGTGACTTGGTAGCCATTATTCTGAAACGTTTGAGAACAATAGGATCCATTTTGATCGGCATTCTTCAAAAGCTGGCTAAAGGAATGTTTAATACCATCGATGGAATTAGAAGACATGATTTAATATTTCTCCGTTATCTTGGAATCTTGAACGTCCATTGTTTACTGCTTGTGATGCAAAACGTTTTGGCAAAATTTAATGACTTTTAAGATTATCAAGATTTTTGTTGAAGACTATTCTTAGAGCAACGTACACTCGAAAGACATGTCGATCTTGATGCTTTATATGGCGATGTCCTGGCTTACACTGGTTTTATAATTTAAAATTTGCAATTTATGATGGTGGGATAGATTATAGATATAACGGCCACTACAACAAATGTGAGTTATGGCGACTTTCTTTTCCCGACGCTAGGCTAAAGCGTCGGTAAAGTTTGGCTCGGCCTAACCTTTTCCGACGTTTTTACGTAGCGTCGGTTAATCTCCAGGCGTCGACGACGCTAAAAAGCGTCGTTAGAAAACATAATACCCCCAACCGCTCGCCCGACCCCCTCTCCTCATTTTCTATCGCTCGATGCCCTAGCTCCATCACCCGGCCGACTTCTCACCTCCATCGCCGACTTCCCCGCTGCCGTCGACCTCGCCCTCGTCTGAGGTAAGCCTCCTTCTTCTCCTCGTCCTTGTCCTCCTCCTCCTCCTCCTCCTGCTCTAACTGATCTCACCTCCATCCCTAGCCCCGATCGGCGATCGAAGATTCCGCTTCTCCGCCGTCGTCTGAGGTAAGCCTCATACTCCTCCTCCTCCTCCAACTCTTTTTTTGTTTCTTTTCTTTAACGCTCGCCCGGCCCCGTCTCCTCATCCTCTGTCGGCCCTAGCTACTCCGCCGCCGTCGACATCGCCGTCGTCTGAGGTAAGTGATCCTCATACTCTCCGTTAAGCTGCATAACTGCTTGCTGTGAACATATCTAATGACTTTCCTAGATTATGCATTTAGAATCCTGTAGGAAAATTTGTTCACCAGTTGAGGGTGTATAATTATGTTGTTTTAGGTTTTTTTTTTTTAATCTGCTGTTTTATCCCTGAAAACAAAAAAAAAAAAGCCTCATAATAATTATGATGCCTCATGATCTCGTGCACCATTATTACCAGACTATTCAAGAACAGAATATGGGGCCTCTTTGGGATCAGAAGGAGGAGAATCAATTCCATCATGGATAATGTAATTGTGAGAGGCAAACTATGCTGAACAAAGCTGCTCCATTTCTACTCTCAGTCCTCTCTGTAATTAATGGCTGGCATCCACTATTTCGGAAGGAAAGGAAAGATAAAAAAAAGAAAACTTGGTTGCTTGAAACTTTGAAAAGTTTTTGTTTTATTTTTTGATGTTTAGCTTCTTCTCTTACACCCATTAAAAGCTGTCTTTCTCCATCTGATTATTGAGAAGATGTGCCATAGGTTCGTATCTTGTAAGAAGTTTTTTTTATTGGTTGGTTGAAGTTTCTTCTGATAATAGTTACCCTTGTGTTCATCCTTGTTTCCTTCCATGCTCTTCAAGTTTCTAAAACTTGTTCTTACCTGAAGAATTCTTGTTAATTTTTTTTAACAAGAATGGTAATGATGTAACATGTTATCTTTTTAGTTAATTTGGAGTAGTTGCTTTCATAATGAGGTGGACTATTTTGGACTAGGAATCAAAATTATCCAGTATGATAATGTTATGAAATGATAATGGATTTGTGGGAGGTGGCTGAACATAACTTTTTTCCTAAGTTTTTCTCTTATAGTTAGCATTAAAAAATATTGGTCTTCAGAGGGAGATTAGGAAGCCAAGAGATGTTAATAATTGTTGTGCAGTGGCTTATGCTTAATTTTGGAAGGAATATCTGACACAGCAATATTTAAGTCATTCTCCCACATGTTATGTTATAAAAAATTGCACATATAAGGTAGCATTAGTTGCTGCTGGTTTTCCAAGTATTATAAGATGGTTTAAGGATTTTGTAAAAACTTGTGGAGTTTAAAGATGCAGGAACATATGATTTTCTGCTAGCTTCTTATTTCTTACAGTGAAGTAAATAGCAGGTGGCATTAAAAGTCCAGCTGAAGCTTAGTTTAGCTGAAGCATTTTTGATTAAGTCATGTCCTATGCGTGTAGTTGACATCGTTTAGCAGGACAACTCCAAGACCACTTAAAAAAGTTCTTTTATGTGCTCAAGCTGAGGATGGAGGTTCCTACAAATGATCACTGATACCTGATTAACAAGAATTCTCCAGGTAAGAACAAGTTTTAGAAACTTGAAGAGGATGTTATAGAAATATAATTTATTGGTGACTCTTAGAAGGGCAACACTTTATCATTTGGAATACTATACTGGAGCAATAAAAGCATGGTGCTATTGATAGTGCAGTTTATGTTTTGCATCAATGGTTTCTTCTTTTAAAGGCACTGCTACTATTTGGTGGTTGACAACGTGAGAATCATATGGTTAGTCTCTTAAGGAGTTCATCTGGCGTTGGGCTGAAAGATACTAAATTTGGTCCAATGTCTTGGTGAAGACACAGTGATGTGGGATCATATTATCTACCCTCTATAGTCTACATGAATTAAAGCATCTCCAAGGGGGATTAGGGATTGAAAATTAGAAGGGCGAAATCCTCATGAACTGTTAACATGAAGATTAGTGTCCTTGCTTTCTGACTTGGAGCAGTAAGAGCATGAGGTGAGGTGACTTGAAACAGACATATTCTATTGCAATTCATTTAGATTTTATTTATTATTTAACTAATATTGCTTCTTTTTGTGCATACTAGGTAACAATATGCCGCGAGGAAAACGATTCAGAGATGTTGAGTTTCAGCACACATCCGTGGGATCTTCTTCCGATCAGTCCCTACGGTCCCAACAGCCCGACGAGCCCCAGCAGCACGAGTCTCAGTCTACGCACGTGCCACCTGTTGATTGTCCAGACATGGATGACGTGCACATCCAAGGTAATTTGATTTACATTTTTTATATTAATTTTTCTTACAATCCATGGATATTTTATTTTATTTTTATAGATGGACTAGGGAGAGTGAGGAGGACACGAGGACCCACTCGAGCACAGGACGTGTGGAGCCTACGTGAGGATGAGAAGATCGTCGTCCAATGCAATGAACTGGGGCAGCCTATCAAGAGGGCTGCAAGCATTTTATCGACTTTTCTAGGATCGGTTGCGCGGAAGGGTCAGTTGTGTCCGCTCAACTATACGAAATGGAATGAAATGCTTTCTTCGTATAAGGTTGAGCTTCTTAAAGTTATTGAGGTAAAGAATTGAATTTGCTTACTATCACAATTTTATTTTTTGATTTATCATTGTTATAACATTCTTAACTTTGGTGTAGAAAAAGTTTGTCCTTCTTGCAAATAGCCATGATTGGGTGCTGAAGTCCGTCAACCGCAAATGGAAAGAGTATAAGGCGAAACTAAAGACGGACTGGAAGCATGTGGGCATGACTGAAGAGGAGGTGGCTCGTGTTTGTCCTCCTGATGTAATCCCTCATCAATGGAGGGAGCTTATCCACTATTGGTTTTCAGAGAAAGCTCAGGTTGTATTTATTTTTTCAATTCCTTAGATTGTATTTACTAATAATATAGATTACAAATTTATATATTAAATATATTATATTGTTTATTCTTTTTTTGGAAGACATATTTCAACATTGGTAGAGCTGCACGAGCCTCTCAGACTGTTCCTCATACTTTAGGCTCAATGAGTTATGCTAGGCGTAGAGCTGAATTCGTAAGTTATTTTGAAACTCTTTGAAACTATTTTAAAATGTTCTATCATATAGCATGTATCATGATAACTAGCGAGTCAATATATTTTTTGTTGTAGATGGATGATAATGGGAGGGAGCCTGGTAAGGTGGAGTTTTATAAGATGACTCACACCCATCGAGATGGCAGTTTTGTTCGGAAGAAGGCAAGAGATATAGTTGTATGTATTCATTTTTGAATCTTTCAACGATATTATTATTAGTTCTATTATTGCCATACATTAATATGACTTTTCCTTTTGTGCATTATAGGACAGGGCAACAACTCTTATTTCAGAGCGTGTCGGGGAGTCATCATCATCCGACGCGACCAGTCATATCGAAGCTCAGGTGCTCACCGAATTATTGGGCCCAGAGCATTATGGTCGAGTGAGGGGTTATGGCATTGGAGTTACCCCCACTCAGTTGTCTGCAGTGGGAATGTATACAAGAAATGTTGGAGAAGGTAGTAGCAATGCAGAAGTTAGTAGACTTCGGACAACAATTGAAGATATGAAGGATCGCCATCAGGCAGAGTTGGCGGAGCTGAAGCAGAACCAACAAACTTTGCAGTCTCAGCTTGAGCATATTTCATCTATGTTGCGGCGATTTCTCCCTTCTCAGGTAAATAACTATATATATTTGATGACTTTACATAATTATCACTTATTTTCATGAGTTAATGATTTTCATAACTTCTAAAGTTTCTCCTTTTTTTTTGTAGATTTCTGATACTTCAACAGCTCGTAGAGATGATGATGGTGCTGAATCCGGTCACTGATATTTTTGAGACCGTTATCTAAGGAGTTTTATATGTATCTTTCTTATATTTTTCAAAATACATTGTAATTTTGAACTTATTATATAAATTTCATCATATATGACAATATAAATTTTT
The DNA here is from genome assembly GCF_051530095.1 of Phoenix dactylifera. Classification (NCBI taxonomy): domain Eukaryota; kingdom Viridiplantae; phylum Streptophyta; class Magnoliopsida; order Arecales; family Arecaceae; genus Phoenix; species Phoenix dactylifera. The sequence goes on along the minus strand of NC_143191.1, from coordinate 49,666,102 downwards.
TGAATAATCTGAATGTTTGTTTTGATGTAAATGTAATGCAGGTTTATATTGCTATAATATGTTTCATAGTATTTGTTCTTCTAAATTTTTTTTTCGTAAAAAAATCCTCTCCCGACGCTTTATAGCGTCGTTAAAAACCCCCTTGGCACGGGCTGGCACGCTTTCCCCGATGCAAGAAAGCGTCGGTAAAAATGTTCAAGCGACGCTCTAAAGCGTCGGTAAAAACGTGTTGTAAGCTATCCAATTGTAACATGAATTAATTCAAGATTATTGGAACAATTGTATTCTTAAAGCAGGGTAATCTTCGACTAGATCGATAGATGCATATGAAGTTAATAGTTTATTGCTATGTGTTTGCAATATTCTTAATATTCAATCAAATACTCCTCCAATCTTTTTGTCTTGAAGCAGAAATCAATGGATAAATAAGAAATACCAGATGTGTTTATTTATTATCAAGGAAAAGGCAAAAGAAAACAAAAAGTGGTTGGTGGTGGCCACTTCTGCAGTCTGCTTGAAAATAGTGTAGTTGAAATTTGCTTCAGGGAGAAAATGGGATCAGATTCATTTCTTTATCAGGATCTGATTTATTCTGGTATTTGGTGATCTTTCCACTTCCTTTTCCACCTCTCAGAGAATAAAGAAAAAAGAATTCCTCTGAACCAAATTCTTGAAGCAATGAGTATCCAATTTATCTGTTTTTCATAAAAAGCAGTTAACTGGTCTCTGCCATACATTTCTTTGGAGCTAAATGGACCCTTAATGGTAAATCAAGCAATGTTTCTTGAACTAAAAGTTTCAGAAACTACTTAGTCTATTGTTGTGCTTTGTTGATGCTTACTTTTCAGAAATAATAGATATTTTGGTCTTTTTATCAGGATTCTAGCCAGGAAATGGGGCTAGATTTTGTAGTTACTGTTTCATCATGTGCATTCATGATCATAAAATATCACCCACACTTATGCCCAATTGTTTTACAGGTTCTGAGGCAATGTTTGCAGATCTTTGCTATTTCTCTGTAGGATCTGTTCAGGCAATGAATTACACACTGTGCTTTGGATACCTTCTTCCTGTTGCAGCTTCTTAAACATCCTCAGACCTTTTTTAACTTTTGACATTCTGATTGCTTTAAGTAATTATTGCAGCTAACTTTTGTGTTTTTGGTTCTGCCCTGCCTTCTGTTGGGATACCTTGGCCAAGCTGCATTCCTTATGGAAAATCTAACTACCTCTGAGCAGGTCTTCTTTTCGTCCATCCCAAGTAAGCTGGAGATTTATTTAAATATATGCATTTCTATGTTTAACAAGTAGATAAACCATGTTTCGATAATTACTTTTTTCTGGGCTGATGTTTTATGCATAGAAAACACATTATGAATGAATTCTCTCAGATGAATAATTTTTAATTTTATTTTGGTTTGATTCATTATATCCTGTTATGCATGATGCTTATATTTGGTTATCAGGTTGGGCTTTTTGGCCAGTCCTTCTCGTAGCCAACATTGCTGCATTGATTGCAAGTCGGACAATGACAACAGCGACATTTTCATGCATAAAACAATCAACAGCGCTTGGTTGTTTTCCTCGTCTCAAAATTATTCACACATCACGGAAGTTCATGGGTCAGATATATGTTCCGGTCATAAATTGGTTTCTGCTGGTCTTCTGCTTGGCATTTGTTGCCACCTTTGGAAGCATAACTGACATTGGCAATGCATATGGTAATGTAGAATCAATTCTGATTCCTTGATATGTCTTTTCCATTCAAACAATAAATTTCCATTTGTCATATTTGTTTCGCAAAGTTCCCTTAACAGAAATCTAAATTAGGCAGCCTTGAGAAACTAATGGCTGCTTTTCGAGGTTTTATATTTGAAAATCATGATTTTATTTTTTCAATGAATATCAAACGTGATATTGAATCCACATTTTGAATTGGGTCAAATTTTGAATCCAAGTCTAATTCATTTCATTTACCTCATATTCAATATTTATTTTATTGATCCATCAGTTTTTTTTTTTTTTTTTTTGGGGGGGGGGGGGGGGGGGGGGGGGGGGGGGGGGGCGGGTCAAATCATGTACATGTTTGTTGTTTTATATATCCTAAACATATTATTCAACAGAATAACAACTAAACAATGTATAGACATTATTAACAACCCATTCCACTTGGCTATGTATTATCATCAAAAACACAGATTGATTATTACCTACATAACATTTATCACTATCTACAAATCTGTTTCTTAATGTCGATGTGGATTGTGAAAAATATCATTCATGGTTTTGGGCTATTTGGGTTAAGACAAGTCACTTAGTGATCCATAAATTGTCCATATTTGTGATTGGTCATTTTTATCGGTCCAAGTGTAGTCCAACTGACTTTGGTTGAAACTAGATCAGATTCTTTTTGTGTAAGTTTTGGATTGCAAGTGGGTCAATGTAATCCATTTGCAGCGCTGACTGCATGGTCCATCATCTTGGAGTAAAATGGACGTTACTGGCAAGCCTTTGGGCTTGATTATGGTTACTGCATTGTGCATGCTGAGGTATCTTGCCTAAGTACTCCAGAAATGTATCTCTTTATTTCTAAACTTTGCACAGGAAATCAGATCCTTCTCTTGTAATGAAGATATTATTTCTTCCTGTACCTGTTGGTTGTACAGTGGCACTATGCTGATTCCCTGGCTCAATCAATATTACCTTATTTGCACGCAAACTTCTTTGATGATACTGTTAAGAAGCATAATTAAAGAAAAGATTAGTAAGAAATCAATGAAGAATATGGTAAAGAAGAAAACTCTTGCAATCTGAAATTATTTCAGCATATATAATACATTCTTTTAGCCATACTTACGTGCATTTCATGCTCTTCCAGCATACACCTTTCAGCCTGACCTGATGCTTATTTGGTTTTTTCTAAGATTCATATCTATTATTGTAATAGGCTATGTAAGATTTTTCCCTAGCTGGCTAAAGAGTCCTTCTGTTGAGGTACTGGAGTCCAATAAGACTTCTTAATTCTTATGATATACTCCATGAGTTAGTATTGAATATCTTTTCATCTTAGGTTATGCATTCGTAATTTTCAGACATGCTGCTGACTGTCAACTCAATGGCTGCAGTTGATGTGTGCTCTGATGTCTTTACTACATGTTCGTGTCTTATACTTCATTTGAACTAATATTTGGGCATGTGCAGTGCACGTGATACAAGGATGGATGTAATCCCATCTAATTCATGCGTTTTTATTAATACACTCCTCATTGTTTCATGCACTTTTCCCCCTCTCTTTCCCTTTAAGATAGCAGGCTGAACCAAGCAAAGCACAATTTTGAAGACGAGGGCATGTCTAGAATGAGACATGGACAAATACCTTAGAGTGACATTAGACACGGTAATAGGCATTCATGGATGGATATGAACAGATGGAATGTTGTTCTTGTGTCCAAAGTGAATTGCTATAAGTACATCAAAGATTGACTAATGGAATTGGATGAAAAAATTGGAAGGGCTATTCGATTGACTTGGTGCTGAGTAAAGATCAAATGGATCTTCATGATCTCAAAAGAGAAATTGAGAGAATGGACAAGGATAGGCAGATGAGAGTTTATTTTGTTATTTTATATTAAGCAAACATGGCAGGTGGCTTGGAGAGAGAGATGGAGGGACCCAGAGATGGAGGCTCAAAGTGTGTAAAGGTGGACATAAAACTAGTTGTCAGAACCGGCTCAAAAGGAATTGGTGTTGTAAAAGTAGAAATAAGACTAATTTCTGGCACCAGCTACTTTGACACCAAAAATCATATTATAATTAGTGGATATATCTTTGAAACACTTGAGTGATGTAAGCTACAAGAAGAAATTCACAAAAGATGAAAATAATATTTAAACCTTAACTAACTAGCCTCCTCGCTTCTTAATGGGTTAAGTTTTTCAGACAAAGGCGGGGATGAAATTTTATAACATTTTACAAGCAAGTCCTAACCTGATGGCAACCAGCTAGTTGGTACTAAATTCTAGGCCATGGCAACTTCGGGCAAGAGAGGGCTTGCCATGAAGTGTAGGTGGTCAGTTGGCAAGTAGGTAGATCTACTGTATAGGTTTTATTAATATAAACCAAGAAGCCCAATTAGAATGTGATTACTGAAAGAAGAAAAGTAGTTATAGGTAAACTAAGGTATCACAATTTTCTTTTTTTTTTAATTTGTTTTCTTCAGTACTATTTTTTTTCTTTTTATTGTGTTACATGCAGTTAAATTATATTTTTTACATGTGCTCTTCTTTTTTTCCTGTTTGGGTCTTTTATATATAGAATCTTTTTTTGCAGGCACTGCAGAACTTGGAATAATGATGATGACAACAATTCTAGTAACCATCATTATGCTTCTAATATGGCAGATTAACATCTTCATAGTGCTTTTGTTTGTCATATTCTTTCTGGGGCTGGAATTAGTTTTCTTCACTTCTGTTTTGGGTAGTGCGGAGGCTGGAAGTTGGGTTTTGTTGATTTTTGCAGCAATATTGTTTATGATAATGTACATATGGACTTATGGGAGCAAGCTAAAGTATGAATCCGAAGTTAAACAGAAGCTTTCAATGGATCTGATGATGGAGTTGGGCTGCAACCTTGGTACCATTAGAGCCCCTGGTATTAGCTTAGTTTACAATGAGTTAGTGAAAGGAATTCCAGCAATATTTGGACACTTTCTGACCACCCTTCCAGCAATCCACTCTATGATCATATTTGTGTGCATAAAATATGTGCCAGTTCCTGTAGTTCCTCAGAGCGAAAGGTTTCTCTTCCGGCGTGTCTGCCCAAAGAGCTATCACATGTTCCGTTGCATCGCTAGGTATGTCGTATCCCAGTGTTTTGGACATGGACATGACTTAATTTTGTTGGAGCATTAGTTTGTGAAAACATAAGGTTATTTGGAGACAAGGTCATGCTTATTGATGTGGTCATATTCTGAAAATGATAATCATGCTTATTTCATATTTCTTGGGTTGGTGGTCTATCAAGCTCAGTTACTGCTGGCCCTAGCTTGGTGCACATTCAAATTCAAGTACTAGTATGAATTATCTTGTTGGATGTTCTATGGCATATGCTTATTGCACAGCTACATAAATTCTTAAACACAATAATCATGTTTATGTCTCATTTGTTAAGTTTTCTAGCTATCTTGGTCCAATCTTGGTTCACAAATTCAGATTGTGAACAATAAGGGATGCTAGAGACTAAGGGCTTTGGTCAAAGTCCTTGTTCATGAAGTAGATAACTACATGGAATCCACCATTTAATAGGGGAGGAAAAAATTACAACTTCCATTACTTTGATAAAATTCCTAGCCTGTTTAAATTTCTTGAAAAGGAGATGTTTAGCACATTCATGGTGGTTCAGGCCTTCTGGGCTCATAAATTTCTTGAAAAGGAGATGTTTAGCACATTCATGTTGGTTCAGGCCTTCTGGGCTCATTACTGGAATGGGAAAGAAAGAGGCAGAAGATGACAATCAAAAGTAACTTATTTGGCTGCTTATGAATTACTACAATTATCTCAAAAAATAATTCTAAACTTCAGAAATAAATAAATAAATAAAACTACTGCTAGCCCCATCGTACTCTAGTGCATGTTGTTTATACTGCCCACGAAGGAAGTGATGCTTTTATAACAAGTGTACACGGATAAAGAGAAATTTTTCAATTGAATTTAGACTTACAACCTTCTTGATTCAGAAAGTAAGAAAGTAAAGAGGGAGTGTCAATGTTCAAAATATTTCACATTTTACCGAGGTATTAGGGATGATCTCCTTGCTTGATCTCGTCTAGATTATGCAATTGATAAGCCAGTTTGTTACTGATTCTTGTATTTTCCACTCCATAGTTGTTCTTCGGACCCTTTACTATTTCAAAGGCACCCTCATACATCACTTATTGCCTTCCCCCTCCCCACTTTGGTTGTGGGCATGTGCTGATGCTGACCAGGTCCATGTTGTCATAAATCATTGTTCACTAATTAACTATTATGTGCTTCGTAAGTTATTTTGAAACTCTTTGAAACTATTTTAAAATGTTCTATCATATAGCATGTATCATGATAACTAGCGAGTCAATATATTTTTTGTTGTAGATGGATGATAATGGGAGGGAGCCTGGTAAGGTGGAGTTTTATAAGATGACTCACACCCATCGAGATGGCAGTTTTGTTCGGGAAGAGGCAAGAGATATAGTTGTATGTATTCATTTTTGAATCTTTCAACGATATTATTATTAGTTCTATTATTGCCATACATTAATATGACTTTTCCTTTTGTGCATTATAGGACAGGGCAACAACTCTTATTTCAGAGCGTGTCGGGGAGTCATCATCATCCGACGCGACCAGTCATATCGAAGCTCAGGTGCTCACCGAATTATTGGGCCCAGAGCGTTATGGTCGAGTGAGGGGTTATGGCATTGGAGTTACCCCCACTCAGTTGTCTGCAGTGGGAATGTATACAAGAAATGTTAGAGAAGGTAGTAGCAATGCAGAAGTTAGTTGACTTCGGGCAACAATTGAAGATATGAAGGATCGCCATCAGGCAGAGTTGGCAGAGCTGAAGCAGAACCAACAAACTTTGCAGTCTCAGCTTGAGCATATTTCATCTATGTTGCGGCGATTTCTCCCTTCTCAGGTAAATAACTATATATATTTGATGACTTTACATAATTATCACTTATTTTCATGAGTTAATGATTTTCATAACTTCTAAAGTTTCTCCTTTTTTTTTTGTAGATTTCTGATACTTCAACAGCTCGTAGAGATGATGATGGTGCTAAATCCGGTCACTGATATTTTTGAGACCGTTATCTAAGGAGTTTTATATGTATCTTTCTTATATTTTTCAAAATACATTGTAATTTTGAACTTATTATGTAAATTTCATCATATATGACAATATAAATTTTTTGAATGATCTGAATGTTTGTTTTGATGTAAATGTAATGCAGGTTTATATTGCTAGAATATGTTTCTTAGTATTTGTTCTTCTAATTTTTTTTTTCGTAAAAAAATCCTCTCCCGACGCTTTATAGCGTCGTTAAAAACCCCACGCTTTCCCCGACGCAAGGAAAGCGTCGGTAAAAATGTTCAAGCGACGCTCTATAGCGTCGGTAAAAACGTGTTGTAAGCTATCCGCCGCACCCGCGTTCTATTTTATGCCGACGCGTCTTTGCGTCGGGAAAACCCCATACACCGACGCTTAATGAAGCGTCGGTAAAGCCCTACTTTGGCCGACGCTTTTTCCTAGCGTCGGCAAAAACATTTCCCGCTCTAGTATAGCCGACGCTTTGGCGACGCTTTCGAGGCGTCGGCTATATTTTCACCGACGCTTATAAGCGTCGGTAAAGGCTAGAATAAACGCCGGGAAAAACCCATTTTCCTGTAGTGAAAGAAGGGTACCTGTGAGGATTTTGGAGCTGATTGGAAACGGAGCCGGTTGGGCTTGTGAGGTGGAGAACGGAGGGAAAGAGAAGGGTTGGGGAAGGCCTTGGAGATGTTGGTGACCAAGACACCTCGTCCTCCTCCAAACATGGCTGCCATCAGTGTTATCAACCAAGTCCTATCCTCTTACTTCTCCTTGTTTACACCTTGACGTTTCAAGATCTCTTCTCTGCTTGGTACACCCTAAACCACTGTTTCATGAGCTCGTTGTGAGTAGAAGTAGCAGGAGAAAATGAGGTGGGGTATGATTTGAGGCCGACACGTGGGGTGACACGTTGCGTGCATGCTGAGACAAGTCAACACGTGGCGAGAACGGTCGCCGTGTCGGCATCGCATGCACGGTATAAGTTTACTTCTGCGTGGTCTAAAGTCTAAACGGGAAACTAAGGTTATTCCCTAAACAATAATATCTATTCTTTTTACTGAGCTTCTAAAAATATTTAATGACATTTATTTTTGGGTACCAAACATCATTCTGCAGTATCTTTGAGAATATCTTATATCATGTTTGTCTCAAACACTGATCCAACCATATGTGTGTGTGCATATATATACACACACACATATATATGTACATATGTGTGTGTATATATATATATACATGTATGTGTCTATATATATCTTATGTATGCATGTGCGTGCATGGGGGTTGGGTAGTGGCTTCACGTACCCTGTGTTGAGTGGAGTCTTCTTGCTGCCATATTCTCGTTGCAGATGATTGTTTGCTGTAATTGGCGATGAAGCATAAGTAATTTTGTCGAATACCGATCAAGAAACATATGTAGTGACTTGCGTAATAATATTTTTTCTCTCTTATTTCTCTTTTTTGCTTTTACAAACTTACGAGTCACGGATTCTTTTCAATAGGTTTGATATTTTGTATCAAAAATCCAACTATTAGCTAGTGTCATCAAATAGAAACGGATAGCTGACTAGCTGTACAATTATTTCCCTGCACAGTATGAGTGATACTTGCCACTTTGTCAACATACAATCACAAAATACCTTTACTTAGATAAATATAAATGAAAACTATATTTTTCTAAATATATGTCCAAACGGGATATGATATCAATGAAACCAAATCTCGTCTCACCTTTGCATATCCATCTTTAATTTCTATCCAACAAGATTGATAACATGTTTACAAAGAGATCATGTAGCTAAATCTTTTGGCCCTTGATAAATTCCCATAGTAAAACAGTAATAAATGTTAAAAATTCTTATGATATGTCAATTATTTTGATATCTATAAAGATGTTTCATACGTGCCTTGCTGACATTTTGTAATCCATGAATTACATTTATTTATAATGAACCAGCAAGCATGAATTGAAGTTGGAAATACAGAAGTGTTGCATAGCATTTTTCTGTATAGAATATATATTGATCATCTAAGACAGCAGCAGTTTTCGTAAAGTGGCAGCATGCATTGCCCTCCATTGCTATATCCAGAGTTATGGCATTCTTTGTTGCAGTCTGGGATGTCATCGCATGTTCCAACACAAACATAAGCTGCTTTTGCTGTGACAACAAAATAATTTTTGAGTTAGCATAAACATTTACACCTGCATGCACAAAAATTTAGAGCATCCGAGCATAACTAAGGTATGCTACATGAATGTTAAATAAAAAAGAATGATGTGTTTAGAGGCCTTCATGGCTACATGTTCTTTCTATTTTCTACACTGAAATAGAAGAAGATATGCACCATAAGCGAAGAACACAGCGAGAACGATGATGGCCATTAAAATTTTTTTGGCAGTGGAAGAGGAGGAGGGAGCCATGTCAAACTTCTTCGTGATCTTGTTTGAGAGTATGCACCAGAGGTTCTAATTTATACTTGTCCAAGACGTTTCTTTTGTTGAGCACTAATGGTTGCATCGAGGGAGTTTTGTTTCTTTTAATTGCCATTAGCCACTATTTATTGGATCATTTTCATAGGAGTTTCCTATATCTTAATAGGAACGTTAGCGTTTTTGTTGTGTTCCGTTTCTTCCTGGCATCTTAATTAATACTAGCGGATTAAGTGACTTGGCAGCCATTATTCTGAAACGTTTGAGAACAATAGGATCCATTTATTTAACGACATTTATTTTTGGGTACCAAACATCATTCTGCAGTATCTTTGAGAATATCTTATATCATGTTTGTCTCAAACACTGATCCAACCATATGTAACACACCTGATCACGCATGTTGAAGCTGAAATATTAATTGATTTATATGGATGTTGGACGCATTGATTTTGCTCAAGTAGTGAATCATGAGAAGGTTTACACAGAGGTTGCAAGACTTTATGACAATGATATCTGCAGTTCTTACAAATGCTATATGTTGAAAATGTGGTATATGTACTCCCGAGGATAGTTTAGCTGCTGATTGTCTTGCCAATGAGATGCTTCTTTACATGAGTTAGCTAAGTGACAAGAAGTCTATATTCCTTTGTTTGGGTAACCATGAACATCCTCTACAGGAGGTTGACCTTGTGTGTTGTATCATATCAAATGTAGTAGGGGCCAAAGGAAGAAGAAACCTCGGTGGTATATCTAAAATGTAGTATCAAGAAGCAATGTAGAATGCCATTTGAAGGTTTAAATATTTTAATTCCTTCGTTGAACTCTGAATATTCTAATCAAACTATATCACGTCATTTAGAATAATTATGGCATTGTTCGTAGACGTCTAAATGGTGCGTATTAATAGAAATTTTTATAGTAGGGTTGCAAATGGGTTAAGCTGAACTGACTTGGGCTGCATGGGTTGGGCTTGGTCATGGGAGCTCAAGCATACCTTGGGCTCCAACTTAGCTTAGTCATAAAGAACTTTACATTCATCACCCAATACAATGGTGTTAGTTAACAAAAGGAAATTACAAGCCATTAGATGTGATCTAAAAAGCCTAAAATATCTACACACAAAAAATCATATATTTTCTTAAACTATGTGTCAAGTCACTTCAAAATCAACACACTATAACATTCTATCAACTATATATTTAGGGTGACTTGATGCGTAAAACAAGAATCTCCAAATCATATAAATTTCATATATAGATATTTTAGATCTAACAAATCACATCTGATGACTTTTATTATTATTATTTGACTATTGATGTTAAATTTGGAGGTGGATGTAACACCTTTTCTTTATACCCCTTATGTATTATAACTGCGCCCTCTCTCTATGTAACATACTAGCAATAGGGCGCATTAAAAGCATATCTGATGATAAAGTCCAGCATATTTAAGAGTCAAGTCCAATTTGTTCGTAAGTTTCATAAAGGAGGTTAAACAGTGAGAAAGTCAGTGGGCAGGTGGCATTTTTTTTTTTTTGAAGATAAATAGAAGAAATATTCTCAACATAAAAAATGATAGAGAGAGAGAATCAAAAAAAATTATAGAGAGAGAAAGAGAGTAGTTGTTTCTCGCCTGATGTCCCGAAGAGCTTTTGATTAGTAGAGGAGGTGAGCCCCGGTAGTGCAGACATGTAATCAGAAAATTCATTAAGTTGCTTCAGTAGACATGGAGGACCAGGAATAGTTGCAATGCTCAACAGCAAAGCATGAAAAGAGATAGTAGAAACAGGAAAAGGAGACAGATTTATCTTGTTATGACAGGAGGTGAATGCAGGCGGAAATTTTCGCCCATCCTCTTTCCCAAATCATCAGAAACAAGCATGATAGCCGAAACAGACGCAAGTTACAAGCCCTCAGTTCTTCATGACCTACTTTAACACGCCAGTTTATAGAAATGATTAGCTTCGAATGACAAAGACCAGGATAACAGAAAGGATGTGTTTCCTATAGTAACATGTTCGCCAAAATTGATGTGCTGATATCCTTTATGAAATATTTTCTGACATATAATGCGACTGTTGGTTAGTCCAGTATGTTCTAAAGATAGATGTCACATGAAGAACAACAAAACAACAGGGAAAAAAAAACAGCATCAGTAGGTACTGTAATCTGTGGACAGCATAGTTTCTTTCTCAACTTGTTAGGCAAATTTACTTCTTGTCAGTTCTCTGTCACGAACAAAACCATCCATCGACCGACCCATGTCCTTGTGATTCTAGCTTCCTGTAAACAGTCTGATGTCTGAGTTGAAGAAAAGTTAACCTTAGACTGGCCAAAGAGTAGTCAATATTCCCTAAACCATGTAGGTCATGCCAACTTGCATTAAATTTGTGCGGGGAACAGTCAATGTTGTCATCGCTCTCCTGCTGTTCCTTCTCAAGAATGCATAGAAGTAATTTATGACTAGTTTCTTGAGAAACCAGGAGTCCTTTCTGGCCCTAATATCACCATGCCCAAGTAGGTAGACAACTCCTGACTCTTCAGCCTTGTTTATCAATGAAAGCTCCTGCTCAAGATTCTGTCTGGCATCTGGCATGGCTTCATCTCGAGCCTCATGAGATGAAGTGCTTGCTTCTGGGCTTGGCCTCTCAGTGCAGTTATAAGCAGCCAAGAGAGGGACATCAAGGGAATACATACTGCCATTTGGAGCTATAAGAATTCTTGAACATGATGCCGCTGCTTCGGCATCCGAATCGCTATCTCCACTCTCTAATAAGCGTTCTTGGTCTTCTCGACGTATGAACTTTTCAAGACTCCCAAGAAGTAGCTGTTCAAACATTTGGTGAGGCTCTTTCCTTACATCCTTGTAGCCATACCTATAAGGAAGCAGCCAAGTTAGAATTACACAAATGGTTATACAAAATACTAGTCTTTTCCCCTCAACTTATGTGAAATGGTGCAAGTTAAAAATGTTATGCTACTGAAGGCAGTACCCAGAATCCACTATTTCATAAAGCCATATCCAAAAATTCATGTTTATTTGAAAAGGCACAGAAGATTATGGCTATGCTAATCTATGTACCTTAACATTTAAAAATTAAAACCACCACCAAGAAAGGTACAGGGAACAGCAGAATGGTAAATCTATCAGGCAGGAGGCATGGACCATCTAAGTCTGTTAGCCCGGCAAATTTATAAGAAAATCATGTTATAGCCACTGAATATTATTTGTGGGAATGATGCCCTAGATGCTTCCAGACAACTAAAAAGCACACATCATCTAAAATTTAGAATATCTCAACTTCTAGCTTTTAATGCAACCATGGGCTGATTATCATGTCATTCCATCAATTTTTCTGTGGAATTTACATATGAGCAACTTGGACAACAAGAAAGTCAAATACAGCAGCAGTAATTTGGAGAACGGAAACGCATACATACCTTATCATAGCTGGTAAGCTGTCCATTTAAATGGGATCAGCTTTAAGGATTAAATTATTGCAAACCAAGTATCGTTTACTTATCCTAGTCTCATTTTTTTGTTACCTCAACGAAATCCAGTTGAGCTTTGCCCCAACCTTTCCCCCAAAAAATGTATGGGTGACTTGAAAACCGGGTCGACCTAACGTCAATCCTCTCTGAATTAGTGTGCAGTTTCTAGCCAAGTAAATCGTGGGCAAGAAAATACTAAACTAATCCTTAGGCCAGTTTTAAACAGGAAAAGCTATGGAAGTTGCAAATGCAAAACATGTCTTATAAAATACACAATGTGAGCTCTTGTAATTAACTTCTCGAATACTCTAAGATATGAAAGAGCCTATGAAGAAAAAAATGATGGAAGTTTTTGTTCCAGGGAGTGCATTTATCTCCAAGGAACTTTTTGCAAGCTTTCGAGTCAAGTAAAATGCAATTGTACAATAAAAACATATACATCTAAGGAACTCATAGCTAAAAGAAACATAGTGCAAGGCAAGTATTTAAACAGATAGCAGTGATAAACAAAGTGACAGATCTCTGTGTCTTCTTAGCTCTTAACAGTATCAGATTATTGCCAATCTGATTGTACATCGATCATTATTACAGCAGGTCTAGCTACAATTATGAGGTTACTTATGCCCTAAAACAAGCAACAAATTCTTTTTCTTTAAAGTAATATGGTAGTAATGGGCCACCACCAATATTTGAACCAAGGTTTGCCACACCAGTGCATACTTGCCCCATACCGAGCAAATACTATATAATAACGGTACCGAACCGAGACTCGGTACAGGGGTGTACCATGTCTAGTACGCCAAACTAACACCAATACCAGGTGTATCAACACTGCATCAATATGGTACTAGTATGGAGTCTGGTGCCGAGATTGCAAATGTTGGTTTGAAGGCTGGACCATCCGCAAGGACAAGCCCTTAGGAGAGTGGTACCAACCAGCTGAGCTAACAGCTATTGTAGCAAGTTCTTCCATGGCAAAAAAAATTCAACAGTAGTTGCAGAGTAAGATAGAACATTCTTTCGAAGCTGCAAGAGATAAAATGACTCTCCAACAAGCACATAATAGTTAATTAGTGAACAATGATTTATGACAACATGGACCTGGTCAGCATCAGCACATGCCCACAACCAAAGTGGGGAGGGGGAAGGCAATAAGTGATGTATGAGGGTGCCTTTGAAATAGTAAAGGGTCCGAAGAACAACTATGGAGTGGAAAATACAAGAGTCGGTAACAAACTGGCTTATCAGTTGCATAATCTAGACAAGATCAAGCAAGGAGATCATCCCTAATACCTTGGTAAAATGTGAAATATTTTGAACATTGACGCTCCCTCTTTACTTTCTTACTTTCTGAATCAAGAAGGCTGTAAGTCTAAGTTGAATTGAAATTTCTCTTTATCCGTGTATACTTGTTATAAAAGCATCACTTCCTTCGTGGGCAGTATAAACAACATGCACTAGAGTGCAATGGGCTAGCAGTAGTTTTATTTATTTATTTATTTCTGAAGTTTAGAATTATTTTTTGAGATAATTGTAGTAATTCATAAGCAGCCAAATAAGTTACTTTTGATTGTCATCTTCTGCCTCTTTCTTTCCCATTCTAGTAATGAGCCGAGAAGGCCTGAACCAACATGAATGTGTTAAACATCTCCTTTTCAAGAAATTTATGAGCCCAAAAGGCCTGAACCACCATGAATGTGCTAAACATCTCCTTTTCAAGAAATTTAAACAGGCTAGGAATTTTATCAAAATAATGGAAGTTGTAATTTCTTCCTCCCCTATTAAATGGTGGATTTCATGTAGTTATCTACTTCATGAACAAGGACTTCGACCAAAACCCTTAGTCTCTAACATCCCTTATTGTTCACAATCTGAATTTGTGAACCAAGATTGGACCAAGATAGCTAGAAAACTTAACAAATGAGACATAAGCATGATTATTGTGTTTAAGAATTTATGTAGCTGTGCAATAAGCATATGCCATAGAACATCCAACAAGATAATTCATACCAGTCCTTGAATTTGATGCACCAAGCTAGGGCCAGCAGTAACTGAGCTTGATAGACCACCAACCCAAGAAATATGAAATAAGCATGATTATCATTTTCAGAATATGACAACATCAATAAGCATGACCTTGTCTCCAAATAACCTTATGTTTTCACAAACTAATGCTCCAACAAAATTAAGTCATGTCCATGTCCAAAGCACTGGGATACGACATACCTAGCGATGCAACGGAACATGTGATAGCTCTTTGGGCAGACACGCCGGAAGAGAAACCTTTCGCTCTGAGGAACTACAGGAACTGGCACATATTTTATGCACACAAATATGATCATAGAGTGGATTGCTGGAAGGGTGGTCAGAAAGTGTCCAAATATTGCTGGAATTCCTTTCACTAACTCATTGTAAACTAAGCCAATACCAGGGGCTCTAATGGTACCAAGGTTGCAGCCCAACTCCATCATCAGATCCATTGAAAGCTTCTGTTTAACTTCGGATTCATACTTTAGCTTGCTCCCATAAGTCCATATGTACATTATCATAAACAATATTGCTGCAAAAATCAACAAAACCCAACTTCCAGCCTCCGCACTACCCAAAACAGAAGTGAAGAAAACTAATTCCAGCCCCAAAAAGAATATGACAAAGAAAAGCACAATGAAGATGTTAATCTGCCATATTAGAAGCATAATGATGGTTACGAGAATTGTTGTCATCATCATTATTCCAAGTTCTGCAGTGCCTGCAAAAAAAGATTCTATATATAAAAGACCCAAACAGGAAAAAAAGAAGAGCACATGTAAAAAATATAATTTAACTGCATGTAACACAATAAAAAGAAAAAAATAATACTGAAGAAAACAAATTAAAAAAAAAAAGAAAATTGTGATACCTTAGTTTACCTATAACTACTTTTCTTCTTTCAGTAATCACATTCTAATTGGGCTTCTTGGTTTATATTAATAAAACCTATACAGTAGATCTACCAACTTGCCAACTGACCACCTACACTTCATGGCAAGCCCTCTCTTGCCCGAAGTTGCCATGGCCTAGAATTTAGTACCAACTAGCTGGTTGCCATCAGGTTAGGACTTGCCTGTAAAATGTTATAAAATTTTATCCCCGCCTTTGTCTGAAAAACTTAACCCATTAAGGTTTAGATATTATTTTCATCTTTTGTGAATTTCTTCTTGTAGCTTACATCACTCAAGTGTTTCAAAGATATATCCACTAATTATAATATGATTTTTGGTGTCAAAGTAGCTGGTGCCAGAAATTAGTCTTATTTCTACTTTTACAACACCAATTCCTTTTGAGCCGGTTCTGACAATTAGTTTTATGTCCACCTTTACACACTTTGAGCCTCCATCTCTGGGTCCCTCCATCTCTCTCTCCAAGCCACCTGCCATGTTTGCTTAATATAAAATAACAAAATAAACTCTCATCTGCCTATCCTTGTCCATTCTCTCTATTTCTCTTTTGAGATCATGAAGATCCATTTGATCTTTACGCAGCACCAAGTCAATCGAATAGCCCTTCCAATTTTTTCATCCAATTCCATTAGTCAATCTTTGATGTACTTATAGCAATTCACTTTGGACACAAAAACAACATTCCAGCTGTTCATATCCATCCATGAATGCCTATTACCGTGTCTATTTCACTTTAAGGTATCTGTCCATGTCTCATTCTAGACATGCCCTCGTCTTCAAAATTGTGCTTTGCATGGTTCAGCCTGCTATCTTAAAGGGAAAGAAAGGGGGAAAAGTGCATGAAACAATGAGGAGTGTATTAATAAAAACGCATGAATTAGATGGGATTACATCCATCCTTGTATCACGTGCACTGCACATGCCCAAATATTAGTTCAAATGAAGTATAAGACACGAACATCTAGTAAAGACATCAGAGCACACATCAACTGCAGCCATTGAGTTGACAGTCAGCAGCATGTCTGAAAATTATGAATGCATAACCTAAGATGAAAAGATATTCAATACTAACTCATGGAGTATATCATAAGAATTAAGAAGTCTTATTGGACTCCAGTATCTCAACAGAAGGAGTCATTAGCCAGCTAGGGAAAGATCTTACATAGCCTATTACAATAATAGATATGAATCTTAGAAAAAACCAAATAAGCATCAGGTCAGGCTGAAAGGTGTATGCTGGAAGAGCATGAAATGCACGTAAGTTTGGCTAAAAGAATGTATTATATATGCTGAAATAATTTCAGATTGCAAGAGTTTTCTTCTTTACCATATTCTTCATTGATTTCTTACTAATCTTTTCTTTAATTATGCTGCTTAACAGTATCATCAAAGAAGTTTGCGTGCAAATAAGGTAATATTGATTGAGCCAGGGAATCAGCATAGTGCCACTGTACAACCAACAGGTACAGGAAGAAATAAGATCTTCATTACAAGAGAAGGATCTGATTTCCTGTGCAAAGTTTAGAAATAAAGAGATACATTTCTGGAGTACTTAGGCAAGATACCTCAGCATGCACAATGCAGTAACCATAATCGAGCTCAAAGGCTTGCCAGTAACGTCCATTTTACTCCAAGATGATGGACCATGCAGTCAGCGCTGCAATTGGATTACATTGACCCACTTGCAATCCAAAACTTACACAAAAAGAATCTGATCTAGTTTCAACCAAAGTCAGTTGGACTACACTTGGACCGATAAATATGACCAATCACAAATATGGACAATTTATAGATCATTAAGTGACTTGTCTTAACCCAAATAGCCCAAAACCATGAATTATATTTTTCACAATCCACATCGACATTAAGAAACAGATTTGTATATAGTGATAAATGTTATGTAGGTAATAATCAATCTGTGTTTTTGGTGATAATATATAGCCAAGTGGAATGGGTTGTTAATAATGTCTATCCATTGTTTAGTTGTTATTCTGTTGAATAATATGTTTAGGATATATAAAAACAACGAACATGTACATGATTGGACCCCCCCCCCAAAAAAAAAAAAAATGATGGATCAATAAAATAAATATTGAATATGAGGTAAATGAAATGGATTGGACTTGGATTCAAAATTTGACCCAATTCAAAATGTGGATTCAATATCACGTTTCATATTCATTGAAAAAATAAAATCATGATTTTCAAATATAAAACCTCCAAAAGCAGCCATTAGTTTTTCAAGGCTGCCTAATTTAGATTTATGTTAAGGGAACTTTGTGAAACAAATATGACAAATGGAAATTTATGGTTTGAATGGAAAAGAAATATCAAGGAATCAGAATTGATTCTACATTACCATATGCATTGCCAATGTCAGTTATGCTTCCAAAGGTGGCAACAAATGCCAAGCAGAAAACCAGCAGAAACCAATTTATGACCGGAACATATATCTGACCCATGAACTTCCGTGATGTGTGAATAATTTTGAGACGAGGAAAACAACCAAGTGCTGTTGATTGTTTTATGCATGAAAATGTTGCTGTTGTCATTGTCCGACTTGCAATCAATGCAGCAATGTTGGCTATGAGAAGGACTGGCCAAAAAGCCCAACCTGATAACCAAATATAAGCATCATGCATAACAGGATATAATGAATCAAACCAAAATAAAATTAAAAATTATTCATCTGAGAGAATTCATTCATAATGTGTTTTCTATGCATAAAACATCAGCCCAGAAAAAAGTAATTACCAAAACATGGTTTATCTACTTGTTAAACATAGAAATGCATATATTTAAATAAATCTCCAGCTTACTTGGGATAGACGAAAAGAAGACCTGCTCAGAGGTAGTTAGATTTTCCATAAGGAATGCAGCTTGGCCAAGGTATCCCAACAGAAGGCAGGGCAGAACCAAAAACACAAAAGTTAGCTGCAATAATTACTTAAAGCAATCAGAATGTCAAAAGTTAAAAAGAGGTCTGAGGATGTTTAAGAAGCTGCAACAGGAAGAAAGTATCCAAAGCACAGTGTGTAATTCATTGCCTGAACAGATCCTACAGAGAAATAGCAAAGATCTGCAAACATTGCCTCAGAACCTGTAAAACAATTGGGCATAAGTGTGGGTGATATTTTATGATCATGAATGCACATGATGAAACAGTAACTACAAAATCTAGCCCCATTTCCTGGCTAGAATCCTGATAAAAAGACCAAAATATCTATTATTTCTGAAAAGTAAGCATCAACAAAGCACAACAATAGACTAAGTAGTTTCTGAAACTTTTAGTTCAAAAAACATTGCTTGATTTACCATTAAGTGTCCATTTAGCTCCAAGGAAATGTATGGCAGAGACCAGTTAACTGCTTTTTATAAAACAGATAACTTGGATACTCATTGCTTCAAGAATTTGGTTCAAAGGAATTCTTTTTTCTTTATACTCTGAGAGGTGGAAAAGGAAGTGGAAAGATCTCCAAATACCAGAATAAATCAGATCCTGATAGAGAAATGAATCTGATCCCATTTTCTCCCTGAAGCAAATTTCAACTACACTATTTTCAAGCAGACTGCAGAAGTGGCCACCACCAACCACTTTTTGTTTTCTTTTGCCTTTTCCTTGATAACAAATAAACACATTTGGCATTTCCTATTTATCCATTGATTTCTGCTTCAAGACAAAAAGATTGGAGGAGTATTTGATTGAATATTAAGAATATTGCAAACAAATAGCAATAAGCTATTAACTTCATATGCATCTATCGATCTAGTCGAAGATTACCCTGCTTTAAGAATACAATTTTTCCAATAATCTTGAATTAATTCATGTAGAACTAGCGAACTCAAAGACTTACAGTTAACAATCCAAGAACATAAAGCCACTGAAAGTCTAAATGGTTAAGCCACTTCTTAGCATCAAATATAATGTTTCCTTTTTCTGGTAGAAATAAAATACCAAGAGTACTTTTAAAAGACATAATCAAGTAACATCCATGTAATCATAGGTCACCAGTTTGCACTTTACCTGTTGCACACAGGAGACAACCACCAAGAGATAACCAAGCCTGAGTTAAATTCCTCTCAAAATAATAATAGATGTGGACAGGATTGAATGCCCTCAAAACTGTTACACCATATTTTACAAGATTGTAGACTCCAATGCCCCCTAGGGAGCAAAGCCATACAAATAAAGCAGGGCCAACTGCAAGCCCCACTTTGCTGGTTCCATACTTCTGTACACTGAACAAGATTACAAGAAATGCAACTGAAATCATCACCACTTTATCTGCAACAAGTTTTAGGAAAATATTAATAGTTATATATATTAGTGAAAACACTAACAGAAAAGCAAATACAATGTCAACAAAGTACTTCAATTCTATAAAGTCTGTCTCCATGAATATTGACCATAGGACACAAATAAACATAAAAATGTACAAGAATCCAACAAACTGGCATGCACTTCAGTTACCCAAAGGAGAAGAAAAAACAAAAGTTAACATTATTCTTTACAAGTTGAGACAGACAGAGATATATATTTAGATTTCATTATTTTTGAAAATTTTAACTACATAATTTTTAAAGCATGTTTTGAAGTCCTATTTTAAGTAGGATTGTATTTGAAGACTCTTACTTTAGGTATATCTTGGGTTCAAGTCATAGAGTTGTTATGATTTGACTTTTTTGTTGTTTTAAATGTCTTTCTATCTAGCCTTACATGGGATTCTGAATTTTGTATTTTAGGAACATTTGGTTGTAGAAATTGGTTACTTGATTTCTAAGAGTCCTAGTTTACCTGTAGAATAAGTAATGAAGACATTATCAAAAAGACCCATTAATGCTGGATTAAAAAAGATCGTACATGGTTTGTTTTGGAAAAAAAAAGAAAGAATTCTTGAAACCAGGTTTGATCCTACTTCTCTTTTCTTGGATCAAGAATGATTATACGTGGTTTGTTTTGAAAAACAAAAAATAAATGATTCATTTGTATCAGGTTCCACCAAGATCCGCCGTACCAGTACCGGTCGGTGTACCGGTGGCGGCCCAAACCAGTACGTATCGGTCCGGTCCGATCCCGTCCCGTACCGATCTCGTACCGGTCCCGGTTGAATGGCCGGGTTGTAGATTCCGGTGGTTTTTTTCTTGAAGTTCTGTCTCTATTGGATCTTATTTTGTGAAATTAAGTGAAGTTTGATGTTTTTTTATTTTTTTTTATGATTTTTGATGTTTCTTGTTTAAGTTTAGCGTTGAAGATAGATGATGCATCCTTTTACTTCCGTTCCAAATAATATAAAATTACAAATGATAAAATGATACACATAAAATATCTTCAAATTAAGATACAATCATTTACATACATTTAAAGTACTCTCGGATATCTAAAATCGGAACGAATGCCGATGGCTCTTGTAGATATCCGGCTCATAAGTATAGTCAGGAGGAGATAGATCAACCCAATCGGGACGGTACCAACCGGTACGGATGCCGTACCGGTCTATTTTTCAAAAATAAACCCGCAGTACCGGATCCCACGCTGATCCGGTACCGTTTTGCTCCTGGACTGGTTCGTACCGGCCCGTACCGGCCGGTACGGCATACCCTGGGTTCAACCCTTCTCGCACCCCTCCCCCTCTCTCTTCTATTAATTTCGACCTCTACTAAGATTACCCTCTTTTTGCGCTCTCCTAAGACTCGCTATAACTCTTATTTCCCGCATAAATATAAGATGTATGTCTGAACTTTTATTATAGGATAATAGGAGTAGGATTACTCCAGACCACCACCAGTTGACAAATCTCCGTTGGAAAATTATTCTTTGGACCAATACCTCATCTAAAAACCTAAAAAAAAAAGGCAGTTTAACTTTATGATAAAAATACGTTTTCTACAATATTATCCATTGTAGGACCGTAAGGTGACTTTTAATCCAAACCCTTCAAGTCCTTCCATGCACTGTGGGTCATCCCCAGCTGGTCCTACATAACCAAGTCTGCATTGAATCATACCAAGCTTTGTATAAGCCACCACTTCTCCAAGAAGCATGCAGCTGCTCAGTAATTGTTGGGCTTCCATGAGCTTGAACAGCTACAAAATAATCTATATGGTGGAAAAAAAACAAAATCCATAAGTGCCCTTCCAATAAACTGGTAGTGGTATGGTAGTAGGTAGCAGCACTGTATACAAATGCAGGAGCAGCACAAACTTTAGCTAGTCGCACATCAAAGCCAGAGGGCATAAAAGGCTTAGATACAATCTATCACCGACACAGCAAAATGTGAAACAGCAATAAAGAGATCAGTGCCAGTAAATTAGAAGTAATAGGCAAAGTAAATGACCCTCGAGAGGAGGGAAGAAACATGAAAAATCTATATTAGATGAAGGTATGGTAGCAAGCTGGCTAGGTCAAGTACATACTGGATTGCATACAAGTACTCCGCATTTAAATGGTTTTAAGCACTTGGCTCGAATGTACGCCCACCGATGTGTTCTACATGGTTCCACTGAGAAGGTCCCTAATTAACAAACTTTTTAGAAGATAATTTTAGTTAATTTTTATACTGCTTGGTACTGCAATAATATGAGAGCCACAAAATTTAAATACTAAAAACCACATATTTGCTAAAACATAAAAAGTTCATGTTCAAGTGTATCTGGAAAAAGATATGCGACTGATGCTTGAAAGTTGACAGCAGAAGAAATAAGAACGACCCTGAGGAACCAGAACGGCTATCAATAATTGTGCAAAGCATTTAAAACCTAGGAGTTCAAGGAAGACTAAGTATCATAATACTTTTCATATTTGGGAGTAATTTCAGTAACCAATCTTAAAATCCTGCATTGTACTGATATTCTCAAAATTGAACTAAAAACTCATTTTATTTACGCATGCAGGCCAAGTCATAAATTAAACCTCATTTCTGTTTGTGTATTACATCTTTGCCTATATTTATTTTTTCCATAACATATGGTTGGGTGTACATGAGCAGAAAGAAAAATCTTGCAACATACTAAGAGCACCAACAAATATAGGAGGAGAAGAGGTATAGTGACTTAACAACCTCATTCTATTAAAAATCAAGCAAATTAGGTTCCTCGGTTGAAGATTAAGAAGCTGCAGAGATAATCAAAATTTGTATAAAGGAAAATGTTGAAATAATATACAACCCTCACAAACAACCACTAAAGAAACAAGGTTAGTGCCCATGTAATCACACTCAGGGTTGAAGATCACATGCTTAAGTGGATGGCGCCCTGTAAGCACAAAAATTATGGGGCTGACCCTGTTTCTTCAGGGTTGTTTCCGAAAATTGTATGTTTTTTTTAGCATTAGTATTCTACAAATTATTCGCTCAGCCTATTTATGGGGGTTAATCTTGTTTCTTCAGGTTGTTTCAGAAATTGAATGTTAGTTTAGCATTGGTAATCTATAAAATATTGACTCGACCTACACTGATTTCCTTCTTAATGTATATCAAAACATGCTATTTTAGCGTTGATCTTCTATAAACTATTCACTTGCCTCTACCAACTTGCTTCTTGATGTATGCATGCATGCAAACATATAAGCAATTGCAGTATGTAAAAGAAATTGGTACGAGCCACCATCATGACTATCAGCAAGTCTAAAAGACTTGAATAAGGACTAAGTCAAGCAGCATTAAACACATAACTTTCATTGACCTTGGTTAGGCTCTCAATTTCTTTATTGCAAAGGGTGGCTCAACATAATATGATACTAAGAAAGGATCATGAGGTCATTGAAGTTGATCTTCATAATTCAGAGCTACTCATTTTTAATATTTGATCCGTAATTTAGTCTGAAGAACGCCTTGCAACTGAAGGGAATTCTATGTGTATAGGCCTAGAACAGAAAATCTTATAAGGCTCCATAATCCTCTTGCATAATTTTTATATCAATCACCAATCAATAAACCAACAAGGGAAAAAATTAAGTGCTTTGTTGGAAGGGTGAGGCATACCTCAACTACCTTACAAGATTTGTATATTGTAATCTAGATAAAAAGTTGAATTTTGTTAGTTCTGTCATCCTAAGGCAAAATTTGCATGTGTTCTTGCAATTATTTCTGTGAGTTATATTCGAATTCCACAATAACTAATGTTTCTTCATATTCCACAAGTTGATAATCAACAATATGCTGAAGGAAAGATATCCACGCATATTTCTATAGCTGGAGTCAAATCTAACAAAATTTAGAGGATCACCTTGTTCAAGGCTAGCTATTCCAACCTTTAGACCACTAACAGCTGACAAAACTGCATTTCAAAGAAAAACAAATACATATATATATAAATCAATAAAGGGTTATGCAAAAACAAATAAGCTTTAATAATACATGCATGCATGCATACATCAGGAGTATCTCATAATAAGTAAAGCAAAATGAAATTTATGTGAAACCTGACATTGCTGGGGTGACAACTCCATCAGCTATAACCATGGAAGTGCCAAAAAGCACCAAAATAAGAAGCAGTTTCTTAAGCATCCATGAAGACTCAAGATGCTCCTTAACTTTTAGAGACCTCTCTAGTTCTGGTGATGGAACCTTGAGGCGGAAACTTGATATGCGCGTGTCAGAACGCAATTGGTTTGGTAGAAGACTTACCTTTGCATTTCTACATATCAATGAATACAAAGCAAATGTGCCCCCTGCAAATTTATGGCATAATTTACAAATTACAACAGCAATTCCACCAAGCATAAATGACCTCATTCACAATCTCAAACCTACCTTCGCCGTTGTCATTGCCCCGAATGACCACCAACACATACTTCACCAGAGGTATCAGAATCAAAGTATATAGAACTAAAGACAGCGCCCCAATAACATCCTCCTTCCCACGAACTGGTGACTTATCAAGCATAACATCAAAAGTATATAACGGACTCGTCCCAACATCCCCAAACACAATACCAAGAGTCTGAAAAGCAAGTATGAAGTTCCTGCGCAAGTCAAATTCCTGCGATTATATATATAAAGAATCAGGAACAACTTGCACGCTAAACCAAATCAGAAATCAGAAAATCATAAAGTTATCAGCTAAAAGGCTCATGATAAAACACGAACTCAAATGCTACTCTCTTGTAAACAAAAGCAGAGTTTTGGATTACAAATGGTAGAATAATAATCAGCTAGTTGACAGTTCATTTCAAAGTGACCTCAGAAATCCAAATTCTCGATAAACAAAAAGAACTGGCGAACGTTAACAGACCCAGTATGCAAAATCCATTTTTTCCTCAAAACTTAACAAAAAGTTTCGAACTTCATCCGTCCAGTACTATAATTAAACAAATTTTTGCATCCAAAGCATATAAATAGTCCGTAATATTCATGAAAGTTACTCATACAGACAAAAAAAAAAGATTCACGTGGAGAGCAGACTCTACCTCGACCTCATCCCTCTGAGCTCCGGGGACCTCGAGCGCCTCGACATCGAAGGAATCGATCCGGGGAGCGGTCCTAATCAACCTCCGGGTCCCGCTGTCCTCTTCCTCCGACTCGAAAACACTCCGGCGCACCAACCGTTCCTCTTCTTCCTCTTCTTCGCTAGAATCTTCCTCATCTTGGGAGACCCACCTCGATTCGGAGGAATCCATCATCGCTAACCACCCATTTGCCCTCCTCGAGCTTTCCTCCATCGAGAACTCGGCTAGAATTGACCTAAAATTAAAACTTTTTACGACGTAGTCGAAGAAACAGGAAATTGCCGATGGACAATGGAAGGGAATCGGCGCAAGCCGACGACGCTTAGATCGACAAGAGATCCAACCGATGGAGAAAGTACAAATTTATGGACATCTTCCTCGGCAGCCCATAGATAGCGAAGCAGAAGAAAACCGGAAACCACCGGGACCAGCGAGCGGCTTCGGAATAACCGGTTTTTGACTCAGCGTCAATGTTCGTGCTTTGGAAGCCCCTCGCTCTCAGAGTGGGCTTTGATGATAGTGTGTAGGTTTTGTCATTAGAAGTCACGACTCGTAGGCTATTACCATAAGCGGACGAAGTACAGATTCAGCCATGTGAGCCTATCTTAGGGCAGTATGAAAAAGTATTTTCTACGCAAGACGACAGCTGGAAGCGAAACGTATTATTCTTAAGGACGACTCGATTACGATGATCGAGTAACTATATGAGGAGGAGCGGAGAGAGAATGTGAGTTTTCTACTCGGCGACATCCGACAAATGGCAAGAAATTGTAGTGACTTTCAGACAGTGTATATGTATAGGGAGACAAATAAGACTACCGAGTAGGTTGCATCTTGTGCAGCACAGCACTCTGGAAGAGTTCTCTGGACTGACTAGGATATCTCTTCTTCGCAGTTTTATCAGATTGTTGCCCTTGATTCTGCTGGTTGTATCTATACTAGAATAGGTTGGATAGTCGTTTGTATAAAAAAATAAAAAATAAAAAAAACGGTTCGGAATCCGACCCAGCCTAGTAAATGCACAGCTTAGGCTTGGGCTTGGGTCAAGGCTGAACCGGTTTGACTGCTGTGGTCCAGGACCCCAGGCTGGTGATGGAAAATGACCCGGTGGTCCGTACATCGCTTCAGCAGCTTGGTTTGATGGAACTTGGTAATGGTGCATGGAGTGATGGAGATGGGTATTTAGTTCCAAAAAGAAGTTGCTTTCATAAGGTGGTTAAAAAAATCAAGGTAGGCGAGCAAATTTGATGGGTGAACAGTTAGTCATCAAGATATTTTTCTTGAGGTTCAAGTAGGGGTGACAATTTTTCAACTAGTTTAGGTGACGCGATATGACCTTATCAGTTGGACTATACATTAATCATGTAATTTTAATCTCACATTGAATTTGATTTCATTGTCTTAATTTACCTCTAGCGCGGTTACAAGCTTGAGTTATTTCAGATCTTGGATATGGATAGAAATTATGGGATGGGTAAATTGATAATCAAACTAACTTGTTATAGAGAGTAGAACATACATTGTTAGGGAAGTCAAAAATTAAGGTTATTTGTTATATCTTGGATATTGCATCTCAAATATCTAAACTTCGATAATTATATCATGGTGGGTCTCACTCCCTTACTTTGAAAATAAATAAAATCTATCAAATAAATCTATTAAATTTTATTGATTAATATGCAATATAAATTTAGCTATTCAAGACTTCTATTTATTATAATTTTTTATATTACTATGTTACATTTTATGAATAGTTGGAAAAAGAAAAAAAAAGATCGTATCTTGTATATTGGTCCAGTATTAATGACATCCATATTAGTAACAAAGTTTCTTCATGAAAACTTTTTTTGTACAGTTTTCTATTCAACGTATGGCTGATGGTATTAATAACAAGAGTTTCTACATAGAAGCTTAATTTGTATTGAATTCTTCGCACTTTAATATCCATACCACTAATATTCATGACGAGAGATTCTGCTCGACCATCATAAAAATTTATGATACGCAATAAAAATTTGACTATTAAAATATTCTATTTATTATATTTTTTTACATTATTAGGCTATATTCCCAAAATAGTTGAAAAATAGAGAAAAAAATTGTACTCGCACTGGATCATCATAAATGACATCGGTTTTAATGATAGGCACGGAGACTCATATTGTGTAGATTTTCTCTCCGCTATATGGACATTGGTATGAATGACGATAGTACCAATAATAAGAGTTTATACTTAACCACCATTAAAATTTATTGCTTAATGGGCAATAGAAATTTGAATATTGAAGTTCTTAATTTGTTATATTACTTTATTGTATTTCAATGTTAATGGAAAAGAAGAAAAAAACACGATGCATAATGTGGATTATATGCTAGCCAGAGTTAAGCTTATATTGTTTGAAAATTCAAGATGTTCAATAAACTTTCAGCAACCAAACATGAATGCTTGCAACATGAATGGCCTTTATGCGAAATAGAAACATATAAATATAACTCTCTATATTTTGTTTAACATCTAGTTTGCAAATAATTATAAATAAGAAAAAAAATCAGAAAACTTTGATCCCAATGCACAGTTGCCAAAAACAATCAATATAAAACATCGTTAATTACATACATAGAGCTTTAAGTCATGATATGGAATAACAGTCATAATTTCAATTTTTAATGCTAGTTTCAAAAATAATGTTTAATTCTAAAAGATGTGGCATCATCAAGCATCATTTTTATTTTTAAAATAGCTACCCTTATTTCCTCTGGATAATCACTAAAATAGATGTTACATAATCCCTACTAATCCAATTACAAATTTGATCGAGCAGCATTAGCTGCTCTTTTAGAAT
Source organism: Phoenix dactylifera (assembly GCF_051530095.1). NCBI lineage: Eukaryota > Viridiplantae > Streptophyta > Magnoliopsida > Arecales > Arecaceae > Phoenix > Phoenix dactylifera. The sequence goes on along the minus strand of NC_143191.1, from coordinate 49,638,105 downwards.
AGTATATAAACGATTTCGGAGCCGATTCATATTTATTGTCTAGATTAGGGCAAAATCATCGCGAACCGGTATGAACATCAAGGTCCAAATTGGTGACTGAAGATGACCTTAAAGCATCGAAACAAAATTTGTTATCATAGAGAATCTTGCTATCATGTCGGATTCCAAAGATGGTTATAACATTCTCACATACAAATCCTTGATCAAGCATATATTCCTCCTAAATGGGGAATGCGTTGGATCCAAGCATTATGACATGGGTTTCTTGGTCTCGCTATGTTTTGTTTGCACAAGGCTGACCTTTTGATGGGGACATCAGAGCCCTTCATCCAGATGATCCTGAGCCCCCGGATTGAGCCAGACCCGTTTATTTGCATATTTATTTTATTATTTTATTTTTGGGCTTATTTGCATTTTAGGGCTTATTTGTGTTATTTGTGGGTTCATTAGGATTTATTTCTGTGTAAGGGGGGGTTTATGCAAGTTGTGTATTTGGGCCCTATATATAGGGAACTATTTTCATGATTAGGGTTTAATGAAGAATTAGAAATTTTCTCTCCACCTAATCTCCTTCTCTCTTCTTCTCTTCTCCCTCTTCTCCCCCTCCTCCTCTTTCTCTTCTCCCTCTTCTTCTGTTCTGGTTTAAAATCCCGCTGAAGTTCTTCCTCCAGATTTGGTCCGGCATCAACTTGGTATCAGAGCAAGGCTGGTTTTGCCCCTGCTGCCAAAGCCCCGATCCATCTCCCGGCTACTTCTTCCAAACCGAGAGGAGAAAAAAAAAAAAAAAAAGGAATCTCTCTCTTTCTCTCTCGGTTCAAACCAGAGGAGAAAGGAAAACCCCTTTCCACCGTCAAGCCGCACCGCCTCCATCCTCCGCCTGCGCCACCGCCAGACCTCACCCGAGCTCCAGACGTCACCCGAGCTCTTGTGCAATCTGCTCGTGCCGCCGCTCTCTTCCACGACCGCCTTCGCCGACGTCCCAGTCGACGCCACCGCCCGCCGCGCTCCGCCTCATCTTCTGCACCACCGCCGCCATCTGTCGCCAAAAGTCCGCCACCGCCACCAGCCGGAGCTCGTGACCGGTTGCCGTCCGCGCCTGTGACCGCCTACCCGAGGTCGGCCGCCCCCGTCGCCACAGAGCCGCGGCCGAGATCTCCGCTCCGCCCGCAAGCGCCGCCGCGAAGCGCGGCACGCCCTCCCGAATCCGTCGGGAGGTTGAAGAAGACCGGCGTTCACGGGTAAGAGCCAAACCCATTAGCCCATTACCCGCTAGCCCGAGTCCGGCTCCAACAAATCAAAAAAAAAAAAAAAAAAAGTTTCACGTGACCCACACGTGACGGGTCCGTAAAGGGTATCGGATCGGGTCAAACCCGTTAACCCGAATCCTAACGGGTCTGAGTTAAAAAAAAAGTAAAAAAAAAAAGAAAAAAAAAGAAAAAAAAAAGAAAAAAAAAAGGGGTACCTGTTCATCTTCCTCACCGTGAGCACCCTCGCCACCGCCTTCGTCCGCCGTCGCCGCCTGCCTCGCCGCCTTGCCACCGCCTTCGTCCGCCTTCGTCACCGCGGCCGTCCGCAGCTCCGCCCGTCCTTGCCGCGACCGCCGTCGCCGTTCCACCGCTTTAGCGCCGCCTCCGCCGGGCCCTCCGCCGAGCTTTCCCTCCGAACGCCGCCTTCCCCAAGCAGACCGCCCGCAGCACTTCTTCGTGCCCTCCGAGCACGCCGCCATCGAACCACCGAGCCGCCCCACCTCTGTGCCTCTTTCTCGGCGCCGAGATCCATCTCCCTGCCTCTGCTCCGCTGCCTCGCCGCTTCTCGCTGCTTCCGCTCTCGCCCCAACCCACGTCCGGCTCCCTTTGTCCCTCTCCTCCCCCACTTCCGCCGCCCCCGCCCCGCTCCCCTTTCCCCTCCCTTCTTCTCCGATCAAACCCCTCTTCCCTTCAAACTCCCACGGGCCGACTCCACAGGGGTTTCATCAGGCCCCACACCCTCACACTCGCCCGCCCCTTCCTCAACCTTCGGGCCAACAAGTCTCAGGTCCGCGCCACCCCCATAAGCATAATCCACCCCACCCCCTTCATCAGGCCATCACAAAACAGTATTCGGCCCATTCCTCCCCATCAGACCCAGCCTGAAAACCACCCTTTTCTTCGCAATCGGGCCACTGTCGCCAAGCACGCCACTCCTTTTCAGAGCCGCTGAGTATAGGCCTACTAATTAGAATTATTCAAGTCTGCAAATTGCTGAAGTCAAATTCGGTCCGCCAATTGAAGAGCCTACCAGCTGCATTCGTGCCCCTGATCGTCGCCCCAGTCCACAAGCACACGATTTTGGTCGACTACTTCACGACAGGTGATAGGTTTCTACTTTTTCTGGCTTGTTCATTTAATTATGTTCTAGTTCTCTTGCATGATAGCCATATTCTTGAAAATTTATATTGTTGTCAAAATTCAGAACATTAAACCTTTCACTTCCGAACCCATCCCATTACCCTTTAAATCTTAACATTAAATTAGCACACCCTAGTAACAGGACGTTTCTCAACATTATTCGATCAGATTACTTTAGGATCTGAACAACTGTACTACTTGATTGCAATCTAATTTCTTAAATTAAATAATCTTAATCCTTAATTCTGAATAACCGAAGTAAAAATCAGCAACATTTAAATTTTAAGTTATTTTGTGAAAACTTGCTGATTTCTGAAATCATAATAGATTGCATTAGTAGGTTGTCCTGCATCAAATCTGGTCCTGCATCATACTTATAAGGGTTTCATTAGTGACACTACATTTCACATCATCACCCAGTGTCATCAGTGCAAGCCAACCTGTAGTGATATGGAGCACTATCTCAATCAACCTAAAACCCCTGTAGCTACCATGAATTCCGACGTTTTGAGGTCTCTCTTAGAACAGATCGTTGCCATGCGGGCTGGATACAAGGAATTCCACCAAGAGATCCGTGAGCTCGTGCAAAATTCTAGGACCCCTAAATCGCCAACCCCTGTTACAGCCCAAACTAAAATCGGTTTGGTCGCACCACCTGTAGTCCTTCCCCACTCTCCTAGGCACCAAACCCAATACTCTAGGTGTCAACAATTCGGCCATATAGCGCCCCAATGTTCCACTAAGACCTACCCGATTACTGAACCAGAAGTTAGGAACCAAGAGGCCGAATATGTCGAAGAAGTCTATGAACCAAATATAGAAGACTATGAAGAAGACTTTGAAGACGAACCTACAGAATTAGACTTTGTCCAAAATGATTCCCAAAGGGAGACTATTGATCTAAGTACAACCAAGCCACTTCACATCACTATTGTGGAAGAGGTAGTGACAGATATTGAGAGCAAGTCACCTGAATTGGCACTTGTAGCTAAAGATACCCATGCAGAGTCCAACCTTGAACATTCCCCAGTAGTAGTTTCTCTTCTAGAGGAGTTTCATGATGCACTCCCTGATGATCTTCCGGATGCACTTTCTCCAATGCGTGATATCCAACGCGCAATCGATCTAGTTCCCGGAGCATCCCTGTCCAACCTTCCACATCATAGGCTCAGACCGAATGCATATGCTAGGACCTGGAATTTAATGTTACCAACAATTGAGTTTGCATATAATAGTTCGGTTCATAAGTCCATAGGCATGAATCCATTCGAAGTGGTGCTTGATTACAAACCTAAGCAACCCATAGACCTGTTTTTCATGTCTTATCAGTATAGAGTCGTTGAGTCTGCACAATCAATTGCATCACATCCACATTCATTGCATCAAGAAATCAGCAACTGTAGTCACTTTAATAACTTAAAATATAAATCCCTTGCTGATTTAACTAGACGTTATAATGAGTTAAGTGAAAGAGATTACGTCATGATAAGAATTAGGTTTGAACGACTTTTTTCGGAAACGTTTAAGAAATTGCAAATTTGTAGTGCAGAACAGTTCAAAATCTTAAAGAAAACCAGTTCGAATGCATATGTTGTGGATCTTCCTGATGACTATGGGATTAGTGCGACATTTAATATTGAATATTTAATCCCATACAAAAAGATAATATTCCTGCCTTCTGACCCCTTTATTGATATACCTGCCCATGTTGGACACCCTGCCCTATTACCTGCTGTTGAGCCACCACCTCCCAAATTTCATGCACGCAGAGAACAAATAGAACATATATTGGATGAGCAGGTTATTTCAAGCAGGAACGGTGGTTACCAACGTTACCTTGTTCGGTGGAAAGGTCGACCAAAGTCTGATGTGACGTGGATTTCCAAAGCACAGTTGCAGCGCATTGACCCCGATCTTCTGGAGCAGTACGACAGCCGGCCAGACCTGTACTCGACGGGGTCGAGTTTTTCTCACCCGGGAGGAGTTGATGGGGACATCAGAGCCCTTCATCCAGATGATCCTGAGCCCCCGGATTGAGCCAGACCCGTTTATTTGCATATTTATTTTATTATTTTATTTTTGGGCTTATTTGCATTTTAGGGCTTATTTGTGTTATTTGTGGGTTCATTAGGATTTATTTCTGTGTAAGGGGGGTTTATGCAAGTTGTGTATTTGGGCCCTATATATAGGGAACTATTTTCATGATTAGGGTTTAATGAAGAATTAGAAATTTTCTCCCCACCTAATCTCCTTCTCTCTTCTTCTCTTCTCCCTCTTCTCCCCCTCCTCCTCTTTCTCTTCTCCCTCTTCTTCTGTTCTGGTTTAAAATCCCGCTGAAGTTCTTCCTCCAGATTTGGTCCGGCATCACCTTTGCTCCAAGCATGGGTTGTTGGTTCAAAATGACACAATGTAATCAGATTTGGTATGGCCCATGAAATCTTGAACTGGAATTGCAGCTGAACCCGTTTTAAGTTTGGCTCAAGCTGGGAACTTGACCAATTCACCATGGGGCGATTGTAGACGGCTATTATTAGTGGATCATTCAGTTGTTTGATACATAAAGTGATATGTAAGCTAACTCCCTTGCTGCTCGGAAAATAATGGCCTGATCTTATAGTTGACGGACTGACTAACTTAGAAGAACCTTCAATACTCTATGGTTCTTGCTGAGGTCATTCTTTTCAATGATTAAAAAATCAAGATGGAGTATCTTTAGATTAGCTATGATCTGTCTTGCACTCTTGCAACTGGCTCAACTCTCTCTCTCTCTCTCTCTCTCTCTCTCTCTCTCTCTCTCTCACACACACACACACACACAGAGTCACACACACACACCCTTTCATCAAACCAGTCCATAATGCAACCTTCCGCATGCTTTTTTTTTTTTTGGTAAAAACGGTTACTCATTTCATATAACTCTAACGTGAGTACAACCTGCCAGATCACGAAAAAATAAAAAATACAAAGGAGGAGGGACGTCTGATGCGGACGCCCAAAGAAAATCTCCGGAGTGCCGGACAATAAAGGAGGCGACCCAATCTGCTGCCCTGTTCACCTCCCTGAACACGTGTATTATCTGAACATCGCCCATCAACTGAGCCATACGTTATTCTATTATCTATTATTCATATCTAAATTGGAAGCCCATTTTGTGCAAACTTCCCTATTCATCATGCGAGAGTTGGTATTCATGTTCTTGGCCATCATTAAAATTCAATACTCAATATTCTAAAAATATTTTGTTATTTCAACTATCTATCTATTATAATATATTGCATTGTTATAATGCATTTCAAAAATAGTTGAGAAAAATTCTGTACCGGTATTAACAATAAGAGTTTTTTTTATATAAGCTCAGTTTAATGATCAAAGTTTCTGCTTAATGTGCAACAAAAATTTAGCTTGTTTTGAAGTATTATATTTATTATATATTGATATATTATTACATTGCATCTCAAAAATAGTTTGAAAAAAGAGATAAAATTATACCTCATATATCACACGAGGCCGGTATTAATGATAGAAGTTTCTAAAGATTCAGCTTGTATAGAATTCTCTATTCATCATGCAAAAGCCAATATTAATGAAAGGATTTTCTACTCGGCCATCATTGAAGTTCATTGCTTAATATGCAATGAAACTTTGGCTATTAAATTGCTGTAATCACTACAAGAAAATACACTTTTAGCGGCTAAGATTCTAGTCGCCGAATAACCATATTTGGTCGTCGAAACCTTTTCGCGACTAGCATACCCTTCGTCGCCGAACCCTAGTCACTGAAAGGTTTTGGCGACCAATATTATGTGGTCACCTAAGGTACACCAACAACGACCAACGTTTGGTTGCCGAAGAAAATTATCAGCGACCAAATCTGTTGTCGCTAATTTCAACGCCGACCAAACAGTTGGTCATGGAAGGTTTGTCTTCCGCTACCAAAAAAATAGTCACTGAATGTCTATCTTTCCCCACCAATAGTTTGGTCGCAAAATGTATTGGAATGCATTGGCAACAAACATTTTTTGGTGGCAGAAAGTATTAACCTGTATTTAATTAACAATTCAAATTATAAGCTTAATATTTATTTTTGGGCTCATTCCAAATCCTGTACAAACAACACAGCCTATCCAATATCCATATTGCACAATATATTTGCTCATCCAAATAGCAGTATACACAATGTTGGAGAATCCATAATCATTCATTATAAATATCATCATCTATAAGTCTAAAGTCAAGCATACCTATTAACCATACATCAAAATGTTTCACCCATACCATATGTTAAGGTGATAATCATCACCAAACACATCAAAATGTAAATTAAAATTTCCAAAATATCTGATGTTGCTATTCATCCAAACAACCATAATGTAGACAAAAATATTCTTATACCAAAAACTAGATTCTGCTTGTAGACATCTCCACCATGATCATTTGAACAAAAGCTATCCATGTACCAAAAACTAGATTTCACTTGCTCATAACTCCACCATATATCTGAGAAAGCAAAAAAGAATACATAATCAATAACCACATGTGAATAATAATAAACTAAAATTCAAGTATAAGTTCACAATGACATTTCGTTTAATTTGGTCCAAATCTCTAAATAACCTACGTAATATATATGAGAATACATACCAACGAGTATTTGTACCACCAGTTGAATACATGGCCCCATCATGATGGATAGATGACTTGTGCGTTTGAGTCTTTCCCTTTAAGAACTCTGCCACCAAACTTGTAAGATGTGCAATTTGCTTCTGTTCTTCCTCTCGCTCTTTCTTTTCCTCCTCACGCTCTCTCCTCTCATGCTCCAATTGCCTCCGCAGCTTCTCACGCTCTATCTCACGCTCCATCTTCATCTCCTCCATCTCAGCTTTAAGTTTTTGCAACTCCCCAACATGGTCTTGTGACACACGACTAGATGTGGAAGAAGATGAAGAGGGCTTCGGCCCATCCCCAAATCCAAGAATGTATCTCTTCCTCTTTCCAAGTGTCTGCCTAGACATCTCCTCTGATGTTAATTACACACCGGACTGGAAAGATTCTTCTCGCAAGCTTAACATATTTGGCTGTCAATGCAAAGATAACAACAGAATTAAATGTATATAAAATTTGGCACGGGCAGAAATTGATTTAAATGATTATTGAGATTTTAGATACCTATATATTTCACGGCGCAAATAGGATCAATCCACTCTTTGTTGTTCTTGATATGCATTTTCTTATAGAATTCTGAAAATTTAAAATTTTCAGAACCATTAAACTCTGGCTGCAAAGTGTAATTTAAATTAGCATATACCCACTACATAATAAAAAAACTAAAATAACTGACAGATCTACTTGCATAAAAGGATTCCAAAAATATACTTGCAGCAAACTAGAATAAAACATATTACCTGTATAGTCATTGTTGCAACAAATGACCGAGATCCTGAACAATGATTGTACTCAAGCTTTTTCCTATTCTTTTTGCCAACTTTTGATCTCACCTTCAAAAAAATACAAATTAAAAATCTAAAGAAAACATTATGATCAAATATTTTACTTATAAACTCTGAAGCACTAAATATGTAAGTTACCTTGTGTTCTTTGCTTTTCCACACATCGTCAATTAAGTGGCGCCAATCCTCTTGAGTCACATGTTCATATGGATGACTATAAGGGTCCACATGTAAGACATTCTTAAGATGCTTGTAATGCAATTTCATATTGTGCCTCCAATTTCTGTGAATATTGTAGCATTTTCTGTGGACAGCTTGCTGAGCTACTAGATTGCCATGATAATCATCCGAGATTTTGAACTTGTCCTAAAAACATAAGTAAAATCATTATGTAGTATGATCAATGCAACTATTACAAGTACCTAAAAAATTATTGTGCAATAAATAATTACAAGGATAGATTGTATGATAGCAGATTAAGTAACCTCGTCTACATACCGCCACGTCGGTATGCCCTTAATTGGACACATTCTCCTAATATACACCCCCAACAGATTGGCTACCTTTGGAGCATTAATACCACATAAAGCATTCCACTCATCAAGTACTAGAACTGAGAGCTTTTCTCCGCCATTCTGGGCGATGAACTTATCAATTCCTTTCCCAACTATCTTACCCCGCACGCGCTTTGATGATGAACCTGCTAAAATACTTAAATACTTTAGGCCATAAGACAAACCTGCTAGTGATAGACAAAGAGAACGTAAAAAAAAAAAAAAATACAAAACCACTGAAATGCCATCATTTTACCAAGAATATCTTAGCAATAACAAGATTCAGAAAGATGAGTTTTCTCACCCACGTTGTTGGCAAAATAGGTGGACTTGAAAGCTCGTGGGTTTGTTGGGTAGAAAAGGTGGGGAGCAGAGTAGGTTGGGCAGCCATCACGGGCACAAGTTCAACATCTCTAGAAGAATTCAGTCCTTCATCATCGCCATTGCTAATCTTGTTCGGTCCTTCATTACCATTCTGATTTGAACCAAACAATGCCTTGGACATGCCCGGTATGCCAAAAGCCTCTAATCTCATTGAGTTCATTTCAATCCTTTTTTGCCTTTGCCTTTCGTATCCCGTCAGCTTCTGGGACAAGCACCCAGGCTTCACAAATTTTTTACCTACTTTGTGCTTCTTTCACAATAAAAACCAGACAGATACATTACATTCAGCCATAAAGAAATATGAAGTAAAAAAGTAAATCACACTCTCCATAAAAAACAGAAGCATGTAAGATAAAAATGGATGATTTTCATTAACATAAAAAATAGAAGCATGTAAGATAAAAATGTTCAACTTTTCTATAGATAGATCATTAGAGAAATATATCATGGCTCTAAATCTAAATATGTATCACTGTCACTATCAATGTCTTCTTCTTCATCGCTAGGCTCCTCCATATCTGCAGCTATTTTCGGGGACAAAAATAAGCGCTTCAATCTCGGTGTCAGGGGAAAGTACCGCAAAATTTTATGAGGGATCTTCTTACCGTTACCATCATTCAGCTTATATCTAGGCTCCTCACATATAGGGCATTTCTCCATGTTCGCATTCTCCTTCAAAAAAGAGCACAATCATATTTGCATGCATGAATTAGCACATATCCCAAACCCAAATCTCGTAAAAATTTCTTAACTTCATAAAGGGTCCATGGAACAGACTTATCACACTCCGGTAGAATTTCCTTGTATACCTTCATGTTCATGTCAAAAGAGGAATTGCTCCACTGGTTGTACACCTTAATATGAAGCATCTTAATAACGAATGATAATACTGTAAAAGTTTTGCAACCAGGATAAACGGGTCGTTGAGCATCATCGAACAACTTATCAAAATTCTGTGCATCCTCCCTCCCCAAGTTATTAGGCAATTCGTCAATATCGTCATTCATAAAAGCGCCCATGTAAACAGCTTCCAGTATATTAGACAATTCGTCCCTATCATCAGTGCCATCCCCAGCCATTCTATCCTCAACACCTCCACCATTGTCACAATTAGCATCATTTGAAACACAAGATTGATGCACGTGAACAGATTCTCCATGTTGCACCCAAGTCTTGTAAGAAGGCGAGATTCCTTTCAACATCAAATAAATCTTGACAACTTGAATGTTTTGTTTTTTGTCATTCATGCACTCGACACAAGGATACCAAATATCATTTGCTGAGCCTAAATTTGCCACCACAAATTCAATAAAGGACTTCACCCCTTCTCTATATTCTTTACTCTTCATTCTATTTTTTATTGTCATCCAACTCTTGTCTATTTTGACTGACCTACAAAGTACTTCATCAAGTTAGATTGATTAGTTTATAGATTTATTTTTGTATCCTGCAAAAAAAACTTGCAGCAGAAAATTAGGGGCGGCCCAATACATTTGGGGGCCTAAGATAAATTCAGTGAATGAGGCATTTTCTTTTTTTATTATAATAATAATAAATTTTAATAAGTGTAAAATAGTTAAAAAAATGATATGAAAATAGATAGCTGTCAAGTATACTATTTCAACAAAGATGCATGAATCTAACAAAGATAGACAAGAAGCCTCTTCAGTTTAATATAATCCTTGAATAGAAGAATGGAAAAATAATTAGTTTAGAAAAAATCCCATCCCACCATCTTCCATCTCCCATCTCCCATCTCTCATCTCTCCTTTGACACCCAAGCTACATTACAGCACGGCAACCATCCAACCCAAATAATTAAAAGAATCTCCACCCCCTCGGAAGTCCATCTCCAATCCCCCCGTCTTTCTTCCCGATGGCCCATCTGGATCAGGAGTAACGTGAGGGAAGGAAAACCAAGACCAAAACCAAAAAAGTGAAGGGATGAAAGCCAACCAAATCCCTCCCCTCTCTTTCTCTCCACCCAAAACAAAACTATTGTCCCCAAATTCCTCCTCGCTCTCTTTTCCTGCTGGCCCAAGAAAAGGCCCTCGCCCCAAATCCCCTTTGCCTCCTCGCTCTCTCTCCCTGCCGGCCTGACCGGAATGGACCTGGCGAAGCCCTGCGGCGGCGGCGAAGGATGAGAAGCCCTGCGGTGGCCGCGGTGGCAGTGAAGGAGGAGAAGCCCTGCGGTGGCTGCGGCGGCGGCGAAGGAGGCGGCGAAGGAGGAGAAGCCCTCCACGGTCGCTGCGGTGGCTGCGGCTGCGGCGGCGGCGAAGGACGAGAAGCCCCCCAACGACCCCCACCCTCCCTCTCCCTCTCCCTCCAGGCCTCTGCTAAATCAAACAACAGAGGACCCCCACCTCTCCCTCTCCCTCTCCCTCTCCCTCCCGGCCTCTGCTAAATCAAACAATGGAGGACCCCACCTCTCCCTCTCCCTCTACCTCTTCCTTCCGGAGGACCAAAATATAGTCGCCAAAAATTTTACCTCCAGCCCGCCAATTTGGTTTTGCTTTTCCGTGACTAAATATGCATTTAGTCGGTGTAGGATAATTATTCCGTAACTAAAAAGAATGTTGGTCGCAGATAGCCTTATTTTCAGCGACCAAACTTTAGTCGCCAAACGTTTTACCTCCACCCCGCCAACTTGCTTTTGATTTTCCACGACCAAATATGCATTTAGTTGGTGTAGGACAATCATTCAGTAACTAACAAGGATGTTGGTCGCAAATAGTCTTATTTGCCGCGACCACTATTCATTTAGTCGCCGAAAGTGGTCGCTGAAAGTGTATTTTCTTGTAGTGAATTTATTATATTACTATATTGAATTTTAAGAATAGATGAAAAAAAAACTATACCCCATGCATCATTGGGTTATATGTTAGTTAACTAAAAAATTTGATACTTGGAGATGCATCGCCGCCAACACTAGGCCTCGAACTGAAACAAACCCATTAAAACCCCTTGAAGAAACAACCTTATATGAAGCAAAGTCCTTAGGATTTCAGCTTGTCTCGAGTTCAAAACAACATGGTTTTTGTCAACAGCAACCAGCCAAACAAGGTCTGCATGAGCTTTGCACCAAAAAAGAGTACTAAAATGGGGTCCTTGTGGATGACCACCAATTTTGCTGCTTAATGGATGATCATCAGTTCAATAAGCAAAATTAAGACCAGAATGCATGGTATCAGAGCATAGAGAGAGATTGTGCACAAAACCATAAAAAGCTCTCTTCAGAATATTCAGTATCAATTTGTGGGTGATAGAAGAGCATATGCCAGCCACTTAGACCTTGATGACCTGATTTCTCTCTCTCTCTCTCTCTCTCAAATTTTAATTCAAGAATTACTTAACTACCTAGTTTGCTGAAAGCTTTTCATATGAAATCAATGTTTCTGTTTTTTGTTTTTAAAATAAAAATCCACAAAATGAGATAGAAGATTTGCTTGATGACACTGCTTCTAAGATATATTTTTAAAAATATTTTTATTATGTAGGAGAAAAATGAAAGTAAAAAACAATCTAGTTTTTTTTTTGAAAGACTAGCTCAAGCTTTTCAAGTGGAACCCTCCACATCAACTCCTTTTCAATCAATGCCACAACCATCCTTCACCATTCTCTAAGTACTAATTTTGGACCAAATCAAGAAATGATATTTATTTTTAAAAAATATTCAAATAAAGTGAAATAATAAAATAGAGCCATAAAAAAATAGCATACTTTTTGTCGGATAAATTACGACATTAACATTGTTAATCTATCTATGGCATTCCATGATCCACTAAAAAATATTTATCATGCTCCAAGGGATTTATAAGCTCTGCTGCATCTCCCAAGAACCAGGAATCCATCCGAGCCATTTTATCCCATTCGATCAAATGGAACAAATAAAAACTTCCTCCATTAAAAAGATTGGGTGAAAAAAGGTATTACGGAAATTAAGAGCTAATTGGCTGCGATTGGCTGTACTTCCCTCTTTGGTAGTGTACCACAATCAGTAGTGAGCTTGCTGTTCATTGAGAATGGGGAGGGGCAGTCATCTCTGCTCTTTGCAATTAGATAAAGGGAACATAATGAAGGTCCTCTATGTTTCATACTCTAGTCTCCACAAAATATTAACCTTCAATTTTGATATAACTATCATACTTGGGGTCAAAATCAACTGCTATTGGTATCATATTGGGCATTCATTCTGTTGGGGGAAAAACCCCAAGTCATACCGTCACGGAGGCGCTCGGCCAACGGGCGCCGGCCAGAAAGGCGCTCGGCCAAAGAGTGCCAACCGGAAAGGCGCTCGACCGAAGAGTGCCGACCAGCAGGGTGCTCGGCTAGAGAGCACCGACCAGAGAGAGCGCCAAGAAGAGGCGCCCAACCAAAATGACCAAGTAGGGATGCTCGGCCAGAAAGGCGCTCGACCGAAGAGTGCCGATCAGCAGGGTGCCCGGCTAGAGAACGCCGACCAGAGAAAGCGCTTGCCTAAAGAGCGCCGACCAGGAAACCAACCAAAGAGCGCAAGTAAAGACGCTCGCCCAAAGGGCGCCGAGCAGAAGTACTATGAAGCAACCCAGCCACAGGGCGCCCCATTGGGCGACCAGCTCGGCTCGGCACCCCTGCCGAGCCGATTGCCTTGGACCAAATGTTCAACTTCCGCCTAACCCTCTAAGCCTGAGGGACCTGACAACTCCACTACAACCTGCCGCTATCTCCAAGCCATCAAGGCATAAGATCTCCGCAGGTATTCGGCACGACCTGCCATTAATGCATGAGACCCCCTCGAGTCTCCGATGCACTCAGTCATTTAATGAACACGGCTCAAGGCGATCTCCGGATCACTGAACCATCAAAGCGTATGGCTCTCTCTGACCGCCGGTTCACTCGGTAATAAATGCACTTACCATCCACGGACCCCAGGCCTGCCACGGCCGGCGGTTCAACCACCCCAACAGGTCCGATCGACCGTGACAACTCCCTGATTTCGGTCTGATTCGGCCTTATTTTCCACCACGCCATTAATGGGCCAAATCGTGCCCAATTATTACAAAACAGGACAAACTCCTGTCACCTCCCAGGTAACAAAAATCCTCCTATAAAAGGAAACCTGGAGGGGAAAAGGGAGGGAGGACCAAAACGGGACCAAAACAGGAGGAAAAACCCGAAGCTGGGGAGAACCCTCCTAGACCGGGTGGAGAGAAGTAAACAACACAGACAATTGAGGAAACTGATCCTCTTGATCTTATCCAAATATTCTCTCTGTCTTCTCCACATACTCTCTTCCCTGCTCTCTCCACAGATTTGCCCCCTCTGACTTAAGCATCGGAGGGCCGGCGCCGGGGAGCCCGGCCACCGGTTTTCTTGCAGGACTTACGCCCCCCAGGAGGACGCCACCCGCCGGCACGCCATTGACCACCGCTCCTGCGGCGGAGCTCCACCCTACAGGAGAACGCCAGTAGCCGGCGCACGGTCATCCACCGTCCCTGCGGCGGAGCCCCTCCTCCCCGGACGGGACAGGACACCTTCTTCACCGCTCACCCCACTCTCTACAGCCCCCAGGAGGACGCCACCTGCCGGCACGCCATCGACCACCGCTCCTACGGCGGACTTGCACCCCCCAGGAGGACGCCACCAGCCGGCGCACGGTCATCCACTGTCCCTGCGGCGGAGCCCCTCCTTCCCCTGGCTTCGTGGCGGCCCCCGGGTCCAATTTCCAGCAACAGTTGGCGCTAGAGGAAGGGAGAAGCTTCGGAGGAAGAAACCTCCTCAAAGCGCCTGCGCGCCTCTGAAGCCATCTCCTTTTCAGACGACGACCTAGAGGGAGTCGAAACTCCCCACGATGATGTCGTGGTCATCTCCATGATTATAAATAGATTCGATGTAAAACGTATCTTAGTTGATAATGGAAGCTCGGCGAATGTTTTATACTTTGGTGCATATTGTAAAATGGGGATGACCAAAGAGCAGCTGCGGAGGATGAATGCCCCGTTAGTTGGATTTACTGGGGATTCAGTCCCAGTAGAGGGCGAGATCGACCTTTTGGTCACAGCCGGGCTCGCCCCCCGCGAAAGTACTGTGGGGATGAGCTTCCTCGTGATACGCCTTCCCTCGGTCTACAATGCCATCCTCGGAAGGCCAGGCCTCAACGCCCTCCGAGCGGTGGTCTCAACTCGCCACTTGCTTATGCGATTCCCCACCAGCCAGGGAGTCGGCGAAGTTCGAGGGGACCAAATGGTGGCAAGGCGATGCTACCTGGCGACCCACGAGGCAAGACGATCAGCCGAGGTGCCTGCCCCAACAACTGACCAGCCCACAACTGAGGTTATGGAGGCACGGTTCAATTCCCAGAAAGAGCGGGTAGAGCCTGGTGAGTTACTGATCCAAGTTCCCTTACGAGAGAACTTTTCCGAGCTAACCGTGCAGGTCGGCTCCGGCCTCGACGAGCACGAGAGGGGTCGCCTCGTCAACTTCCTGCGAGACAACATGGATGTTTTCGCATGGTCGCCTGCAGACATGCCGGGGATAGATCCCGAGATCATGGTCCACCGGCTCCAAGTAAAGCCAACCAGCAAGCCCGTACGGCAGAAGAAGCGAGGCGCTGCCCCTGAACGACAGCAAGCAGCAGCCGAGGAGGTCAGCAAACTCCTTGAGGCCGGCTTCATCCGGGAGATAGCCTACCCGGAGTGGCTCGCCAATGTGGTCCTCGTCAAGAAAGCCAGCGGGAAGTGGCGTATGTGCGTGGACTACACCGACCTGAATAAAGCCTGCCCGAAGGACAGCTTCCCACTTTCCAGCATCGACCAGCTCGTGGACTCCACCTCGGGTCACGAGCTGCTGGCATTCATGGACGCCTTTTCCGGATACAACCATATCCGCATGGCGCCAGAAGATGAGGAGAAGACAGCCTTCATCACCGACGGGGGAACCTACTGCTACAAGGTGATGCCATTCGGCTTAAAAAATGCCGGGGCAACTTATCAAAGACTGGTCAGCCGGATCTTCAAAGACCAAATAGGCCGAAACATGGAGGTCTACGTGGATGACATGCTGGTGAAAAGCAAGGTGGCGCAAGACCATATAGCCGACCTCAGGGAAGCATTCTCCACACTCCGAAAGTACCGGATGAAGCTTAATCCAGCCAAATGTGCATTCGGGGTCACCTCCGGCAAATTCCTCGGCTTCATCATTACACAACGAGGAATTGAGGCCAATCCAGAGAAGATCCGAGCCCTCCAAGGGATGACGCCTCCTAGGACGGTTAAGGAGGTACAGCGGCTCACGGGCCGAGTGGCAGCCCTCGGAAGATTCATCTCCCGCTCGGCCGAGCGCTGCCTTCCATTTTTTGCAGCCCTCAAGAAGCCAAAGAACTTCTTGTGGTCAGACGAGTGCCAGCAATCTTTTGAAGAGCTCAAGCGCCTACTGGCTTCCCCTCCCCTGCTCACGAAACCTCAACGGGGTGAGCTCCTCTACTTATATCTAGCTGTCTCCCCTGTTGCAGTAAGCTCGGTCCTGGTCCGAGAGGAGGGCAAACTTCAGAAGCCAGTATACTATACCAGCCGGGTCTTGAGGGACGCCGAGACCCGATACTCCAAGCTTGAGAAGACTGCCTATGCTTTGGTCATCTCGGCTCGGAGGCTCCGACCCTACTTCCAAGCTCATACAGTGGCTGTGCTGACCGACCAGCCGGTCAAGCAGATCCTACAGAAATCAGATCGTGCGGGTCGGATTACCAAATGGGTCATCGAGCTCGGGGAATTCGACATCAAGTACCGACCCAGACCGGCGATCAAAGCACAAGCGCTCGCAGACTTTATCGTCGAGTGCACTATACGAGATGAGGCCAAGCTCGAGCCCGAGCCACCCACGGAGCAGACCCCGAGTTTGACATGGACTCTGCATGTCGATGGCTCTTCAAACTCGGGGGGTAGCGGAGCAGGATTCATCCTCACCAGCCCGGAGGGGGTGGTCGCCGAGCAAGCCTTGCGCCTCGATTTTCCCGCTTCAAATAATATAGCGGAGTATGAGGCACTTGTCGCCGGGCTCAAGCTAGCCAAAGAGCTAGGAATAAAGGACTTGAAGGCCTTCAGTGATTCTCAGCTCGTCGTCAACCAAATTGTGGGCGACTTCGAAGCCAGAGACCCGACCATGCAGAAGTATCTTCAGAAGGTACGGGATCTCGCCTCGACCTTGGAATCCTTTCATATTCAACATATTGCCAGGTCGGAGAATCTTAGGGCCGACCAGCTATCAAAGCTGGCGTCCTCTCGCATGAGCGAGCTTCCCAAAGAGGCGGTACTGGAATATCTCCAAAAGCCCAGTACAGACGAGCCCGAGCAGACCCTCTGCACTGAGTTCGAGCCAAGCTGGATGGACGAGCTCACCAGCTACCTGCAAGATGAAGTCCTCCCCACTGATGAATAAGAGGCTCGCCGAATCAAGAGGCTCGCCGAATCAAGCGCCTCGCCACCCGGTACATACTGTACGAGGGAAAGCTCTATCGGAGGTCCTTCACCTCTCCCCTCCTCAGATGCCTCCGCCCAACGGAGGCTGATTACGCCATGCGCGAAGTCCACGAAGGAATCTACGGAAACCATCTAGGAGGGCGAGCACTGGCCCACAAAATTCTGCGCCAAGGATATTATTGGCCGACACTCCAGAAGGATGCTATGGACTTCGTCCAAAGATGTGACCGGTGCCAAAGGAACGCCAATGTTCAACGCCGGCCCTCGGCTCCTTTGACTTCTATCAGCTCCCCTTGGCCTTTTGCCCAGTGGGGAATTGACATTCTCGGGCCATTTCCACTGGCCACCGGACAAAGGAAGTTCCTGGTCGTCTCCATCGACTACTTCACTAAGTGGGTAGAAGCCGAGCCCCTTGCCCGGATCACCGAGCAGAAGATGCGGGATTTCGTCTGGAAGTCCATTATCTGCAGATTCGGGCTTCCCCGCATCCTTATCTCTGACAACGGTCGCCAGTTCGACAACATCCATTTCAGAGAGTTCTGCTTCGAGCTTGGCATCGACCATCGCTTCACCTCGGTCGCGCACCCTCAGACGAACGGAGAAACCGAGGTAACAAATCGTACTATTTTGCAGGGTCTCAAAGCCAGGCTCGACAAATCCAAAGGGCAATGGGTCGAAGACCTATACAATGTCCTGTGGGCGTACCGGACTACGTTCCGCGTCCCCACCGGCGAGACTCCCTTCAACTTGACCTATGGGACGGAGGCCGTCATTCCACTGGAGATTGGACTTCCCTCTCCAAGAGTCGAGCACCACAATGCCAGCTCCAACTCTTCGCAGCTCAGAAGCAACCTCGACCTGATCGAGGAAACAAGGGAGGTCGCCCGAGTTCGTATGGCGAGGTACCAGCAAAAGACAGCTCAGTACTACAACGCGAGGGTCAAAGTCAAATCTTTCAGACCAGGGGAGCTTGTCCTCAGAAGAGCTGAAGCCTCCCGACCAACTGAGCAAGGGAAGCTGGCCCCGAACTGGGAAGGACCATACCGAGTCACGCGCATCCGCCGACCCGGGACTTATCAGCTAGAGTCCCTAGACGGGACTCTCATTCTGCGGAGCTGGAGCTCTGAAAATCTCCGCGTGTACCATCAGTAGAACCCCAAGGGGTTCCTCATTATTCGATTATTGAATTTCATTCTATGGATTTCATTTCATAATTAATTTATGATTTCCGAGCTCACCGATTCTCCTGATTATCTCATGGTGTCAGGTTTATCTCTCCTCCCCTGACCACGGTCGGGATGCCCTGCCACAACGGGATGCCCCGATCCGTCGGGATGGCCCGAGACGTCGGGGTGCGGTCTTAAGTGACCAAACGAGCTCGGCTCGTTCTCCATCGGCTTCCACCGTCGAGCTCGGCTCGTGCTCCCCGACTATGAGTTGCGGTCCTCTCTGACCAGACGAGCTCGGCTCGTTCGCCTACCCTGACCACGGTCAGGATGCCCCGAGACGTCGGGATGCCCCGATTCATCGGATGCCCTGAGACGTCAGGATGCCCCAATATATTGGGATGCCCTGCCACAACGGGATGCCCCGATCCGTCGGGATGGCCCGAGACGTCGGGGTGCGGTCTTAAGTGACCAGACGAGCTCGGCTCGTTCTCCATCGGCTTCTACCGTCGAGCTCGGCTCGTGCTCCCCGACTATGAGTTGCGGTCCTCTCTGACCAGACGAGCTCGGCTCGTTCGCCTACCCTGACCACGGTCAGGATGCCCCGAGACGTCGGGATGCCCCGAGACGTCGGGATGCCCCGGCTAAAGGGATGCTCGAGACGTCGAGATGAGTTGCGGTCCTCTCTGACCAGACGAGCTCGGCTCGTTCTCCATCGGCTTCCACCGTCGAGCTCGGCTCGTGCTCCCCGACTATGAGTTGCGGTCCTCTCTGACCAGACGAGCTCGGCTCGTTCGCCTACCCTGACCACGGTCAGGATGCCCCGAGACGTCGGGATGCCCCGATTCATCGGATGCCCTGAGACGTCAGGATGCCCCAATATATTGGGATGCCCTGCCACAACGGGATGCCCCGATCCGTCGGGATGGCCCGAGACGTCGGGGTGCGGTCTTAAGTGACCAGACGAGCTCGGCTCGTTCTCCATCGGCTTCCACCGTCGAGCTCGGCTCGTGCTCCCCGACTATGAGTTGCGGTCCTCTCTGACCAGACGAGCTCGGCTCGTTCGCCTACCCTGACCACGGTCAGGATGCCCCGAGACGTCGGGATGCCCCGATCCGTCGGGATGCCCCGAGACGTCGGGATGCCCCGGCTAAAGGGATGCTCGAGACGTCGAGATGAGTTGCGGTCCTCTCTGACCAGACGAGCTCGGCTCGTTCTCCATCGGCTTCCACCGTCGAGCTCGGCTCGTGCTCCCCGACTATGAGTTGCGGTCCTCTCTGACCAGACGAGCTCGGCTCGTTCGCCTACCCTGACCACGGTCAAGATGACCCTGGTCAGGATGCCCCGAGACGTCGGGATGCCCCGGTTACCGGGATGGCCCGAGACGTCGGGGTGCGGTCTTAGGTGACCAGACGAGCTCGGCTCGTTCTCCATCGGCTTCCACCGTCGAGCTCGGCTCGTGCTCCCCGACTATGAGTTGCGGTCCTCTCTGACCAGACGAGCTCGGCTCGTTCGCCTACCTTGACCACGGTCAGGATGCCCCGAGACGTCGGGATGCCCCGGTTACCGGGATGCCCCAATATGTTGGGACGTGGTCTTCATTGACCAAACGAGCTCGGCTCGTTCTCCACCGACTTCAACCCACGAGCTCGGCTCGTTCTCTCTGCCGACGTCCTCGAGGAACGGATCCGAGCAGAGGAGCGTCTTCGGTCGCCTCGGCGCAAGGACGCACTTGGTACCAGACGTCCTCGAGGAACGGACCCCGAGCAGAGGAGCGTCTTCGGTCGCCTCGGCACAAGGACGCACTTGGTACCAGGTACCCATTCATTTAATGTCTTCACATTATTTTATTCTTGGATTTCTCTCTGCTGACGTCCTCGAGGAACGGACCCCGAGCAGAGGAGCGTCTTCGGTCGCCACGGCGCAAGGACGCACTTGGTACCAGGTACCCATTTATTTAATGTCTTCACATTATTTTATTCTTGGACTTCTCTCTGCCGACGTCCTTGAAGAACGAGCCCCGAGCAGAGGAGCGTCTTCGGTCGCCTCGGCGCAAGGACGCACTTGGTACCAGGTACCCATTTATTTAATGTCTTCACATTATTTTATCCTTGGATTTCTCTCTGCCGACGTCCTCGAGGAACGGAACCCGTGCAGAGGAGCGTCTTCGGTCGCCACGGCGCAAGGACGCACTTGGTACCAGGTACCCATTTATTTAATGTCTTCACATTATTTTATTCTTGGACTTCTCTCTGCCGACGTCCTTGAAGAACGGACCCCGAGCAGAGGAGCGTCTTCAGTCGCCTCGGCGCGAGGACGCACACGGTACAAGGTACCCATTTATGCTTTTACATTAATGTTTTTACATTATCTATTGTCCTCGGATCTCTGCCGACGTCCTCAAAAAATGGACTCCGAGCAGAAGAGTATTTTCAATCGCCTCGGCGAAAGAATGCTCACGACACCAAACTACTATACTATGGTGAATCCTTGTCACGAGCTGACGAGTATTCAACCCAATTGGTGGGAAAGAATCTGGTCCACCCTGGTAACTCGAGGCTCGGACCCAAAGTTCACTAACTTCGTTAAAATTTAAGTCCCAGAGGCCGCCTTAGGGCTTGGTCGAATTCTGGACTAAGCTCGGAAAGACTCTCCGAGACCAAATCCTTTTGGCATAAGCGTTGAAAGACCGAGCAGCGGAGCTCGGCAAGCCGAACCTAAAAGCCCTGTGGCGGGTAAAAGCTGAGGCCCTAGAGCCCACATCCTCGGAACCTAAAACGGATCCGAGCAGAGAAACTTGGACTACAATAGGCGAGTTTCCGAAAAAGATATTCATTCCAAAAAGCCCGTAGGCTAAGTACGAAAATTCGGGTTTGGCCCTTACAAGTATGGGGGGCCATCCCGACTTAAACAAAATAAAGCAAAAATTACACTAAGATTCGAGCTCGACCACTTCGGCTTCAGCAGTGCCAGGAGTGGTTGGCTCAGCAGCCGGGACCCCCTCGGTGGCCTCAGCAGCGATAGGAGTAGCCTCGGAGGCGACCTCGGTCACTTCGGGGACGGCTACGGCCGCCTCGGTCTCCGGAGTTTCTGCCTCCGCAGCCGGCCTTTCGACCCCTGCTCCCGGCTGGAGCAGGTTTACATCAAAATCCGGGAGGAGCTGCCGCAGTTGGTTGCGGAAATCCCGGAAGCCCTGGATTAGCCCATTCACGCCCTCCTCTTCTAGGAGGTCGCGAAACTCCGCCGATTCGCGGAAGAGCCTCACCGCGTTCTGAGCCTGCTCTCGAGCCTCGAGCTCCCGGGCTTCATGATAAGCGGCCTTCCGCTCAAGGTCCCTTAGCCCCCGCTCGAGCTCTAAGTGGCGGCCGCGGGCATTCTCCACCTCCTGCCCGCGGGCGGCCAGCGCCTGCTCGGCCTTGGCCAGGCGGCTTTCTGCGGCGCGTAGCTCGGACCTCGTCAATGCGTGCGCGCCCTTCTCCTCCTCAAGCTCTGCGGTCAGAGCTCGGACTCCCTCCTCGGATGCTCCAACTTTTCCTTGGAGCACCTGACGTTCGGCCTCGGCGGCTTGGTACTTCGCCTCGGCGGCTAGGTACCTCGCCTGGGCCTCGTCGTAACTGCGCTGGCACCTCCGGGCCTTCTCCCGGTATTCTTGGACTAGGTGCATCAGCATCTCCGTCTCGTGCAAACGCTATAAAAGAGACGAAAAGAAAAACGTAAGGCGCCACTAGTAAAAAATCTATACAGATTACACAGGAGGAAAATTTTACTTACCCGAACGGCGTTGCAGCGAGTAATGTCCATGAAAGCATTGTAGCTCATGGACTGCATCGCGGCCCGGTCAGCCGGGAGCAGCGCGAGCCGAAATACTTCGCGCGCTACTCGAGGATCTTCGAGGGCTGAATCACCCTCGAACACCGACCAGGTGGGTACAAAAGGCACCCGCTCTTCTGAGCCTGACGAACTCGGGAGGCCAGCGTCGGCTGGCCTAGGTGGAGCCAACCCCAAAGCTCCCTGACTGCTCCCTGGTTCGGAGCTAGGGGGCTGGGGTCGGACGAGCGGCCGATCTGACCGCCGCACGACTATAGCGGGCCGTGCAAGCACGGGACCCGCGGATCTCCTCCCCTGATCGGCAGCTGAAGCATCCTGCCGTCCAGGAACTTGCGCTAAAGGCGCCGGGCACGGGGGCGCCCCTGAGGCTCCCCTGGAGCCCGAGCCTCCGGAATCCGCGCCGTCCCCCCGACCAGCATCGGGGCGCGCGGGGCGAGAAGGGCCCGCCTCGGGATGTGCGGGACGAGAGGGGCCCGCCTCGGGATGCGCGGGGCGGGAAGGACCCGCCTCGGCTACTGCCGCCGCCGAGGGAGTCGAGGTTGCCGAGACCTTTTGCTTCTTCCTCGGCTCGGTGGGCTCACCCGAGAGCTCGGCTGCCCTCTTCTGGTAGCAGGCGTAGAGGACCTCGCTCTTGGTCACCATCTTGGCGATGTCTGCAAAGACGAACAAAATTAGAACATTAGAACAATTAAGGAAATGAAAGAGGCATTGCTATTATCCTTACCCTGAGGACGTGCCGAGCTCAGCCCCACGTTCACCAGAGCGTCCTCACTAATGAGGCCGTTCAGCAAGATCCCATCCCCAAGGCCGCGGATGGTGTCGAGGGTCTCCTGCTCACGCGGAGAAAGCTGGGGGGGCCTATTGATGGACTTAAGATGGGTAGGCCCCCACCTGGGGTCAAACCCCCAGGACCGTTCAGAGCCAAGGAAGAAGAACTTCTCCTTCCAGCCATGAATGGACGAAGGGGCACCATGGAAGAGTGGCCGACCCGCCCGAAGGGCGATGTAAAGCCACTCCCCGTCTCCCGGATTCGACTTAAAGACAAAAAGTCGCCGGAAAACGTTAACAGAGGTCGGAATCCCCTGCAGTAAACACAGTGACAGGAAACCCATCACTGTCCTCCAAGCATTCGGAGTGAGTTGCACCGGGACCAACCGGCATACTGTCAGCAACTCATTCACGAAGCTGTGAAGAGAAAATCGGAGGCCAGCCCAGAGTGACTCCTGGTGCACTCCGATCCGGCCTACCGGAGGATCAGTTATCCGATCCCTTCGCCTGGCGGGTTCCAAACGGAACCCCTGAAGAGGGAAAAACCACTCTTCGGTCATTTCGACCTTCAGGACGCTCATGGTGGATACGACTTCACTGAGGAGAGAACCCATTGTAGGGGAAGAAAAGGATTAAAAAAGCAAAAAGGACAACCTGGGGAAGATGCCGGAGAAAAGGGACTTCGGTCTGAGGAAGACTGGAAGAATAAAAAGCTGGAAGCAGAAAACAATAGGAAGAGGACAGAGGGCCAGGGGAGAGTTTAAATAGACCTCCCCAACGGCCCGGATCAGCGAGAAAAATGCTGTATTCTGTTTAGATGACGACGCGTGTCGGTCCAAAAGACAGAACGACGCATTTAATTAGGGTTAGCGCTTCGGACGCCGAAGCGCCCCATCGGATCGTGCGGCCCCATCATGAGCCCACGACGCGAGGACGCTTCGCAAAAAGCGTCCCAATAATGAGACTTTTCAGGAAGGAAGAGACGCCGCCTATTAAAGACACCTCGAAGCGCTTGATAATTCAAAATGCGCAATAAATTAGGATTTTCGGAATCCGTAATGACCCAACTGAAGCTACTTCCCACGTTCCAGCTGGTAGCCAACTGGAACTCGGAAGTCGGGGGTAGTGTTGGGGGAAAAACCCCAAGTCATACCGTCACGGAGGCGCTCGGCCAACGGGCGCCGGCCAGAAAGGCGCTCGGCCAAAGAGTGCCAACCGGAAAGGGGCTCGACCGAAGAGTGCCGACCAGCAGGGTGCTCGGCTAGAGAGCACCGACCAGAGAGAGCGCCAAGAAGAGGCGCCCAACCAAAATGACCAAGTAGGGATGCTCGGCCAGAAAGGCGCTCGACCGAAGAGTGCCGATCAGCAGGGTGCCCGGCTAGAGAACGCCGACCAGAGAAAACGCTTGCCTAAAGAGCGCCGACCAGGAAACCAACCAAAGAGCGCAAGTAAAGACGCTCGCCCAAAGGGCGCCGAGCAGAAGTACTATGAAGCAACCCAGCCACAGGGCGCCCCATTGGGCGACCAGCTCGGCTCGGCACCCCTGCCGAGCCGATTGTCTTGGACCAAATGTTCAACTTCCGCCTAACCCTCTAAGCCTGAGGGACCTGACAACTCCACTACAACCTGCCGCTATCTCCAAGCCATCAAGGCATAAGATCTCCGCAGGTATTCGGCACGACCTGCCATTAATGCATGAGACTCCCTCGAGTCTCCGATGCACTCAGTCATTTAATGAACACGGCTTAAGGCGATCTCCGGATCACTGAACTATCAAAGCGTATGGCTCTCCCTGACCGCCGGTTCACTCGGTAATAAATGCACTTACCATCCACGGACCCCAGGCCTGCCACGGCCGGCGGTTCAACCACCCCAACAGGTCTGATCGACCGTGACAACTCCCTGGTTCCGGTCTGATTCGGCCTTATTTTCCACCACGCCATTAATGGGCCAAATCGTGCCCAATTATTACAAAACAGGACAAACCTCCTGTCACCTCCCAGGTAACAAAAATCCTCCTATAAAAGGAAACCTGGAGGGGAAAAGGGAGGGAGGACCAAAACGGGACCAAAACAGGAGGAAAAACCCGAAGCTGGGGAGAACCCTCCTAGACCGGGTGGAGAGAAGTAAACAACACAGACAATTGAGGAAACTGATCCTCTTGATCTTATCCAAATATTCTCTCTGTCTTCTCCACATACTCTCTTTCCTGCTCTCTCCACATATTTGCCCCCTCTGACTTAAGCATCGGAGGGCCGGCGCCGGGGAGCCCGGCCACCGGTTTTCTTGCAGGATTTACGCCCCCCAGGAGGACGCCACCCGCCGGCACGCCATTGACCACCGCTCCTGCGGCGGAGCTCCACCCTACAGGAGAATGCCAGTAGCCGGCGCACGGTCATCCACCGTCCCTGCGGCGGAGCCCCTCCTCCCCGGACGGGACAGGACACCTTCTTCACCGCTCACCCCACTCTCTACAGCCCCCAGGAGGACGCCACCCGCCGGCACGCCATCGACCACCGCTCCTACGGCGGACTTGCACCCCCCCAGGAGGACGCCACCAGCCGGTGCACGGTCATCCACTGTCCCTGCGATGGAGCCCCTCCTTTCCCTGGCTTCGTGGTGGCCCCCGGGTCCAATTTCCAGCAACACATTCCATAACGAAAAAGAGAGAAATGCACTCGATTAGTTTATAGGAGCAAAGTTTTTCTGAAGTTTGGAATCCCTTAATCCTTGATATCTGGAGATGTGTGAGACCCTTCAGATGTTCTATGCCAACCACACTTATTGTGAGGCCATCTAAATTTGAACCACATGAAAATAAAATTTTTCTGCCTCATGACATGAAATAACTGTGTTGCCATGCCAAAACTTTATGTGCCTAAGGAACTAATTGTATCAGCAATCAAATGTTTCAAATGTTTATAATAACATTGGGAGGTCTCTTTTATCCATTTCAAATGTTTGATCGCTTAAGAACTGGTTTTCTGCTAACTTATAAATTGATGAGTGAAGTTACCTCCTTAATTATGGCTTAGAAGCCAAGTCCTCCTCTTTTTATATTCTTATTTATTTTTTCTCAGAAAAGTCTCACATATTTTTAATGGTGTTTATACATTTATGGATTCATTCATGTATGATCTTAAGTATTTATGTGAGATTTTAGTATGATATCAGAGCCGATCCTCTTTGCCTATTGATGCAAGTCATCCTAAAAGCACAACCCAGACATGCCCCTCTTTTATTTCATTCTCCATGCTCCAACTTATCAATCCAGGTGTCTCGGTTTTATTGGATCAAATTCTGATCCAAACTTGGGATGAATCCACAGCTCCAACCAGAGCAGAGGTGGGCCTTTATCCAGCCAACGTACGTTTTTATATGATTTAATAACCACGTTGAAAAGTTTTTCCTAGAATTTTTCAACCGTGTAACGCAAACTCCCTCGTTGACTTTTGCTAGTCAACCTTCATATTTGGTCAACTTTCTTCCAAATCCCCTCGTCCATCAGTACCAGATCCGCTGCCTTGATGATTACCACGACGCCCACTGGTTCAATCCAGCACCTAATACCTGCTCTAGGTAAACTACAATCCATTCATAATTTACTGTAAATTCTTTCTCCAACTGGCCTTCTATACTCAACACCTGTCCATTTCAGCCCTATAACGCGAAAAATTCATCCCCTATACATCGTACATGGACACCTGTCAAACAAACAACCAAAGCGTAAAAAAAAAACATTTTCGGACACTAAACCATCATCTGAACTCTCTCTGGATAACAATATTCCGCAGGAACAACAATCGCGCCCGAGTTGGTGGTGAAACCCAACCATCTCCTTATCCGGAATAACATAATCCCCGCCCAACGATACTCTCACCTCCCTACCCTCCCCCTACGTCCAAAACTAGGGGCCGCCGCCGGTAACTGAAGCGATTATAACCTCACCCCTCCTATTCCCCCATCTCCACTCCTCCCTCCCTCTCTCTCTCTCGTCCTCTCCACGCGATGCCGGCCGCCGTCTCTTCCCCTCTTCTCTTCACTCCCTCCTCGGCTCCGCAAATCCTGAAACCTCGATCTCTTCTCCCCTTCCAAAACCTAAACCTCCGCCGCCCCGCGACAGTCTCGTCCAGCCGGCAGCTCGCCGTCCCCGGCTCCATCCGTGCCGCCGTCGCCATCGAGAAGGAGACCCCGGAGAACGAGCGGCCGGAGACCTTCCTCCGGGCCGCCGATGGCACCGATGTCGCCGCCCCGACATCCGTCCGGGGGCGCTTTGAGAGGATGATCCGGGAGGCCCAGGACGAGGTTTGCGCCGCCATTGAGGCGGTCGACGGCGGGGGGAAGTTCACGGAGGACGTGTGGTCGAGGCCGGGTGGGGGCGGGGGCATCAGCCGGGTGTTGCAAGATGGTGGGGTTTGGGAGAAGGCTGGGGTTAATGTGTCGGTGGTGTATGGGCTCATGCCCCCGGAGGCTTACCGAGCTGCCAAGGGGGAGCCCGGTGATGGTGGTGGGGATTCCTCGGTGAAGGCGGGGCCGGTGCCCTTCTTCGCTGCCGGAATTAGTTCGGTATGTGCCTGTAAATGCATAGATTTGTCTTCTTTTTCTGGTGCAATTGTTGCGGAAGTATGTTTTTAACACTTTAAAATGACCTTTTGTTGTGTGTATCTGACAATGTAAATGTTTGAGTGTTAAGTTTTTGATTTGCAAACTGTCTAAAATATGGAAAGGGATTTTGGTTAGGGTTTTTGGGACTTGGACCTCTTTTGGTTATCAAATTCAGTGAAAAAAATGGAAAAAATCTAAATTTCTGGTGATCTGTAATGTGGCTTGTTAAAATTGCTACTTCTTATTTCTTAATTTTAAATTATCTTTAGAGCACCAATGCTCATTCCTATTTTTTATAGGCATTGACTCAAAGTTATCAGTCTGGCCAAAGTTTTCAGATGTTTTATCTGACTTTTATCTGATTTTAGTATTCTTCTAAAGAAGTATTAAGTTGATTTCAGTCTCTAAACTAAAAATTAGATTTGACATGGCACATGTTAACTACTAAACTGAGTTTCCAAACCTTGATGTATTATGAATTGAAAAAATTCCACGCCAACATGTCATGATACAATTCCAGATCATCTGGGCGTTGCTTTTTTGTCAATAAGGAGATGGTTAGTCGGATAATTTCACTTGATATTCAAGCAGATATAAAGTGCTTGTTTGCCAACTTCTTGTGTTGGTCTGCCTTTGAAATAATAAATATATTTCACGTGGTGAAATAGCGCTCTTTAACTGGGAAAAATTCCAGTGATTTTGTTCAGCATGTGTTAAAGTTTCTGTTTACTTCTGTAAATATGGTATTTAAAAATTTAAGGCATATAATCTACCCTGTGTAGATGCATACCTGTTTAATGCACATAATTGATGCATGTAGCTGAATACCTGTAGAAGTCTCTGAATAACTAGCAAAAAGGGACTTGTTTCTTTTGTTTTTGCAGTAACCAAGTTGATAATGCAAATAATTTTTCCCCCCACAGATTCTAAGTCTTGCTGTTCTGTTCTTTTTGTAGGTTTTACATCCAAAGAATCCATTTGCTCCGACTTTGCATTTCAATTATCGGTACTTTGAGACTGATGCACCAAAAGGTACATATTTAGAAGTTGACATTTTTTTTTTGAGAATTCCTTGACTGATTGCATTTTCCTTTTTATTCTTTTCCGCCAAGCATATTTTTGTAGAGGAATTGACCTTTTTTTTTGCAAAAACAATGTACAATAAACATCCGATGCTGTGAGAAAAAGTGTTATATTTGAGATGCTGTTGGTTAGTCCATGTCAGATGGATTTTCTGGGAATCAATTTTGAAAGAGGCATGACTAACAAGAACTCATTGTTTTTTTTTTGTATAATCTCATTGTACTTAGAAATTAGGCACAAAAGCCGCATGAATTCAAATTGTAGTTCTTTTTTCCATAATGCAACTTTCATGGCATCAATTTTTATTTTCATCCAAGGCCTAGTATCTGTCATCGAAATGGAACATGTTGCTTTATGTCATTGAAAAATTTTGGTGTATGCCAAACTAATTTTTCTGGTTTGAAATATTTATGAACACTTTAAATTAAATCTGATTATCAACTTATTGAAGTGGAATTCGATTGCAAATTACATTCTGTTCTTTGTTTCCTAAGTGTTTAATGTTTTTTTTCTGAAAAGAGTCACTTAAAAAAGTGCATGAAGAATCCATAATACCAGTGCAAAGGCTAGTTATCTTATGACTTGCAAGTGTTCCTATAAAGCACAGATGCAAGATATGCTAAAAAGTAGGAGTAAACAACAGAAATGACCAGCTTTCACCCACTAAATTCAAATTGATATATGTTTTCTGCCACAGTTATTTAAAATTATTATGGTGTTTGCAGTTTATAAATTGTGACATGTGGCTGCAGATGCTCCTGGTGCGCCTCGGCAATGGTGGTTTGGTGGTGGCACTGACTTGACTCCTGCATATATCTTTGAGGAAGATGTAAAGCATTTTCATATGGTATGCGTAAAAAAACAGGCAATTTAAAGTTCTCTTGAACTTTATGTTTTTTTTTCTGAGGTACCAAATGTAGAAGAAGAGAAACTAGGATATACTATCTGTTTGCATCCTTGTTCTTTGACCTATAGATTGTGCAGATCAGCTTGGTAGCCTATTCCTTTTTCGTTGCTCTGTAATTTCTATTAGTTTTGCAATTTCTACATTCTGTTGATGAAGGAACAAAAGGGAGCACGGATGGTTATTTGATATAAATATCGTTTCAATTGATTGTCCCTTCTTTTCTTGTCTAACCCCAGTTAGATGTTTATATGACTTCTGCAATTCAAATTGCTGAGATACATTCTTGAGATCAAATTTGAACCTAGGCTTATCACTGTTATTAAATTTTGTTAGAGCGGGAAAGTGATTGCGTCCCGGTCAGAGGTATTGTCCGCTTTGGGGAAGTGCGTACGTATCGCGCGATGCGTGTCATGTGCAGCTCTTAATGGGCAATATTTTTCTCACAGCTTTGTCCTTCTTAAAAGGGTCCTCTGGAGGGAAAAGGGTGGCTCCTCCTTATAAGGCATAATCCTTTTCGCTACTCTTCCAATTTGGGGCTAAAATCCCGGGTCTCCCATCTGCCCCCCAACACTACCTCCCCAGTGGGAAGGATTCGTGCGGGGATGTTTCGGCGGGTCCCTTCCTCTAGCGCCATAGTGAGGGGAATATTGCCCATTAAGAGTTGCACACGACACGCGTCGCACGATACGTACGCACTTCCCTAAAGCGGACAATACCTTTAGTCGGGACGCAGTCACTTTTCCGTTCTAACAAGTTTTATTAGTTTATGAGTCAATTTTATCATAAAGAAATCATGTTTTACTATTGATTATCATGAACTGGAATTTTATATACTGTTTTATGTTTGACAAGATTATATGTTGGAAATGTGAAAGGGTTAACTCCAGATTTCTGGTATCTCATGCTTGATGTTGGCACTTCACAAGCTAACTAAGTAGTGGTTTTTATTTCTTTCATGTTTATCAAATTAAGGATATGTAACAGAGTTAGGTTACATGCTTGAGCTCATCTGTGTTATTATATCCCTGGAAGCGATCATCCAATGTCCATGCCCTCCCCCACCTCCACTCACACAATTGTCTGTTCCAGGATTTTTGAACTCTTCTTAAAAAATCATGTGGAATACAACTGAATCGTATATGTTTGATGAACCCTAACTTATGATTGAGAAATTTTGACATTATGTTTTTTTTCCTTTGCCTCCTTTTCTTGTAGATTCAAAAGCAATCATGTGATAAATTTGATCCAAGTTTCTATCCCAGGTTCAAAAAGTGGTGCGATGATTACTTCTTTATCAAGGTATATTCAGCCTTTCAATTTTCATTTCGGGAACTATGCTTGTTCCTGCATTTTTCAGGTCCAACTTGTTTGATTAATGAAATCAATGTTCTTAATGATATGTCATGCTTTGTGTATAGGAAGTTTTATGTATATTTAATAGGTGCCTTCTTTTTGTCTCCTTTCTGTCGGTCTCCATATTTTTGAAAGGAAATTATGTTTTCTTTGTAAACAAATAGGCCATATGAGTTATTGTGAAGGTTCTCTATGTTGATTGATAAAGTAAAATTAATATTTGATATAATAATAGCTGCTCTTTTCTTCTTTTTCCTCAAACTTCTGTCTCAAGGACATTCAGGGAATGGTAAAGAGCATTTTTGACCATCTGATTGTAGTTTGAGTGAGTTAATATATCATAAGATTTGATGGTGCATAACATCTCATTCTACAGTTTTTCTCATTATGAAGTTATACTGGTTTTTTTTTTGGTTTTTGTTGAAGAAATTATTCCAATGATATAGTAGGTTACAGTTGCCCAAGGTTTTACAGACTTTTGGTTTTTAATTTTATTAGAATTTTTAACTTAAAATGTGAAAATAACATGATATTGTTTGGGTAAAAACTTCTCTCTGCTTGTTGGAAAAATTTCATTGCCAGGCTATCAGACACGTTACTAGTTAGTAAATTACAATTTTCCTCTTAAGCAGGGAGATATAGGACAAGTTATTACAGCGTTATCAGGACTCTTGTCTTAAAGGGGGAATTCGGGTACAAAAACAAAAAGGAAAAAGACAGAATGTTTGAACATGTTTTATTGCAAGTCTTTCTTCTAATGATCATTTGATGCTCTCTGCAGCACCGTGGTGAGCGGCGTGGGCTTGGCGGAATATTTTTTGATGACCTTAATGACTGTGATCAAGAGATGCTTCTAGCTTTCTCTACTGGTAATTTCTACCACAGATCACAACATGTCTTGTTGTTTTTAATTGTGGAGTAGATGCAATTAAGAAATTTAGATGTTTAGTGAACTTTGATATAAAATGGGCCTCATGCCTGAGATATACGCCTGGTGCCCTTTTCGAATTAAAGCTGATCTTTGGCCCAGCTGCATGGCCAAAGAGGTCAAGGAGTTGTTTGCTTTGGACCAGGAGGCACTCAGTCAGGGCTTTTCTTATTTAAAACAAGCAGCAACCCGAATACAAAGCTAGAATATGTTTAAGAACCTCTGTTATCAAAGCTTAAATACAAAAGCAAAAAGAACTGGGCTGAACAAACTTGAGGCATTGTTGTGCTGAGGAACCCTGCAAAAAAAAAAAAAAATGTTGCTTTCTGCACTATGTCAACTTTAAAGAAATTGTTATAATTTTTTATTTATGTAATTTTTGCAAATAAAATATTCTTCAGTTCTTTTGCTCATCATGTATTAGCTTACTCCTTCCAGAGTGCGCAAAATCTGTCGTTCCAGCATATATACCTATTATAGAACGGAGAAAGGACATGCCTTTTACAGAACGGCACAAGGCATGGCAACAATTACGAAGAGGACGCTATGTGGAATTCAATCTGGTATGCAGGGGAAGATTAACAAATTTAGATTTTCACTTCTTTCGCATGCTTTTGATTTGACTAAATGTTTTATTGATCATGAAGGTCTATGATCGCGGAACTACATTTGGATTAAAGACAGGGGGCCGGATTGAGAGTATTCTTGTTTCTCTTCCGCTAACAGCTCGATGGGAATATGATCATGTAATCTTATCGACCTTTCATTTTTTTAACTTTTTTCTTTCAGTGTTTGGATCTGACTGAATGTGTTACTATGCAGCAACCGGAAGAAGGAAGTGAAGAATGGAAACTTCTAGATGCATGCATCAATCCAAAAGAATGGATATGACTGTGAACAAGTTGGAGTGTATTGTTTCAGTAGGAGCTGCTCATTTCCTGTTATGTAGTTAGGAAGCTGCTCATCCAGATTTCTTGTGTATCTAGTATGAAATAAAAGTCGGGTTCTCGTTGAAAGTGCAGCATAGAAAGTGCACTGAGTATTGTAACCTATCTGAGTTTGATTCAATCATTTAATAAATTTGATCAGCCACTTGGTGTCATTTGAGGATGAGATCATGATATTTTGTTGTGTGTTTGAGGTGGTAATCTCTTCTAGTAATTGACTTTAATGTGGGGATCAATGTGTAGTTGGTTGCACCTGGTTGGAACGTAGAATACGGAGTCCTAGAAAAGATGCAGGAGTTGTGCCTTTCAAAGAAATTGGGACTATATGGAGAACAGGAGAAGGTAAAAAAGGTCAAAGAAGGGAGGAATGTAGTGGTAAATTGTTCCAATAGTTGCATGCATAATAGGCTCAACTGACTTTGCTTTTTGTCTAGTTTCCTGCGGCTGATGTGAAAGGAAATGTCTATTCTTGCCTGCGGGTATTTAGCTATTCTGGACATGATATAGCAAGGATTCCGTATAGTTTTTTTTGCACATATACCCTGTACATATGGATTATTTCATAGAACCCCTGCAAAATTGCTGTTTGCACCTGAATAACCCATATTTACAGGGTATATATACAAAACTTGATATTGCATAGGTATAACCCATATATGCAAAGGTATACATAGAAAACTTGAATTTTTTTGGTATGCCTGAAATTGAATTATACCACATCTTGCGCTCTGCCTGGTTATTGATAAATTGAAAGAAAAGAACACCAGTTAGAAAGATAGTTTTGGGAGAGAATAACGAAGTAAAGATGTACATTAAACTATTCTATCCTCAATTTTTTCTCTGAATGATAGAGATTCTAAGAGAAAATAAGAAATCAAAAATGTGGGTCAAAACAATTTATTCATCTCATACCCACTTTCTTTAATTTTTTTTTTTCAAATTAACTAAGCATGCTAAATTCTTGTTTTTTTTTTTAATTTCTTCTTCGTATTCTTCCCTTAACCAAACTCTTTAATAAAAATAGTCTAGATGTGTAACCGATACAGCTGGCCCAGGCCGGCCCCGGCCCGGACATCGGGCCTCTTTTGTTTATCCAAGCCCGGTCAGATCCTGAAAGTTCGATGCCCAGCCCGCCTAAAGGAGCTGATGTTGTTGATATATCCATTAGCCCGGTCAAATCCTGAAAGTTCGATACCAAGCCCGCCTAAAAGAGCTGATGCTGATATATCCATTAACATATAGTACAAAATTTTATTAATATAATATATAATTAGCTAATATTATTAACATATAAAATATTATATTAAATATAGAGTTTTTTTTTGGATGGATAGTATTCTAAAAATTCAAATTTGCGTGAATACTCTCTTCAAATTTATATTTATTTCTTTATCTTCGTGAAACATTATTTATACACAAATACTCCTAATAAAACGATTCTTCTAACACCATCAATAAAAATTATATTTATTTTAATTAAAAAATAAAAATTTGAAATTATTTTTTGTCTTTATTTTAATTTGAAATCGTTAATTTTTTAATGGTGTTAGATGGTGTGGGTAAATATGTAAAAATAAGAATAAAAAAATAGAATAGTAAGAATATATATGCAAATATCAATTTTAAAAGAATATTTATGTAAAATTTGATATTTAGAAAATTTTCTTAAATATATAATTATCTCGGGTTGGCCCGACCTAGGCCAAGCTCTAGTTGTTAGGCCTGTTTTCTGCCTATGCCCATCTCACGGGCCTATTTTAGTTCCCAAGGCTGCCAAATATCGGGCTGCCCTCAGGCCCATGATCAGCTCTACCACCGGCACACGGCTCAGAAATCAGCATCCATCCCCTCTCTCTCTCTCTCTCTTTCTTCATTCTGACTTCAGGTTGCGAATCGCGTGATCGAGAGAGGGGGGAGAGAGATGGGATCTCCTCCCATGGCGATAGGCATGAGGTTGTGGGTGTTTGGGCTGGCGCTGACGTCGTGGTGTCTTCACGTAGTAGCGATTGGAGGAGCGAAAGGGCGGTTGCTGCTGGGGTTCAGGGAGACTCAGGGGAACGCTTCCTTCCAGTGCTCTCCCTCCGGCCCCTGCCTCCCCTGCCAGTACTCGGAAAAGGTACGACACAATCCTTCACATTAGATTCCAAATTATCTATCTATCTATCTACCTATCTATGCATTCTAGAGAGCCTTTCTTTTCAAAGTAGTTGGTGATACGAATCAAACATCGAGAGAAAAAGAAAAAGGAAGGAGGGTAGGGGGAATTTGGAGCTCAATCATCATGATGCAAGGGAATTATATTCAACTGCTTTGATTTGATTGCAACACCTCTCGCATAGGAAACGGACTCAAGCAGTCATAATTGAAAGCAAAACCTTAGGGCAAGTAATATGGGTATTGCATCTTGGATAGAAGCCTGGGAAGTCGTCGTGGTTGCTAATGTAGTAAAACGACATGAGTCCTTGAGAGACTGATGATAGATGTTTTCTACCGCAGTGGCAAGAAATAATGTCAAGTTCACTATTTGAATCGCGGTGCTCTTCCAACAGTCATTCTTTGGAGGAAAATGGATCAACTGCTTTAGCGGTTGAGTGGTTGCTCTATGGTTCTGCCGTTTATTCGATGATCTAGATAAGCAACTAGCTGAAACTGAAGCCGCTTCATTGCTGCAATTGCATTAGGGCCCAGATTCCTTTTTAAGGTTAGAAACATGGGGAAGAGTGGAAGATACTTGGATCAAATTTAGATGATACTCAAATATGTGTTTCTGATTATTTCTAAGAATGAAACTAGGGGTGGCTGCTCACGCCCAAGCACCTGATCTAGTGGAGGAAAAAACACAAGTCAATTGAACATGTTCTGTGAGAGGGGAAAAAAGAGAAAAAGCAACAAATTTCTTCAGCTATCCTAACTCATTTTGAAAAAAATTGCAACATATATCATAACTCCTACCTTATGGGTTTTAACTTTGCTTGATAAAAGAAATGTGGGGCATGTGGCAGAAGCATATGGTTTTTGCAAGGGAATCAATTGGAATCCAATATTTAAATATACTGATCATCCAAAATATGCGACTGGGAGTGTAGGTGGAGATGATTATTTAATTAAGAAAATGTTACTGCCTAAGGAAATATATGGCTAAAGGGGCCATCTAGAGCTCTCTTTAGAATAAGAAACTTACATATTTATGATTTTTGGACTTCCTTTCAGTTCCTTGGATTGATTTGAGTTGAGTTGAAGAAATTGACACCATAATCCTCCATCTATAGAGCGTGGGAAGACTCTTGAAGACTTTCCATTAATGACCGACCACCTGCACATATACTGAAAGACATTTCATATGTGTTAACATATTCCAGAAGGACCTTCAATATTCCTAGTGACCTTCCAATTTCCAGTGATACTAACCTCGTAAACAGTAAATTATAATTTCTAGCATTCCCCCATGGTTCACAATTTATAGAAGAAAGGAAGAAAGATTCACATCTATTTATTTACCTTCCTTTCTGCAGGTGGAAGATTCCTAGTCGTTTCCCGTTAATTTTTCAAGTATGTTTTTGATCTTCCTGTTTTCCTGGGGGAGTTCTTCATGATAAATTTAGACCAGATGGCCTCAAAATTTAAGTCTTCAATATCGAACTAGTATAAATATCAAAAGGAAACTTTTCCTTTGTACTGCCTTTTTAGGAGGCTGGTTCAAGATAAAATCCATCTTGTTCATTATTTCTGCCTAGAATTTCTTCAGTAAGTCTTTTTATTTAGTTGTGCTTCATGCCATCTTTATGATAGTTAAATTCTTATGTGTTGTTGCATGGTTCTGCTGAGGGCGTGCTGTACCATCAGCTACAAATCTTAATTGCTTGCACTTCAATTTCTTTTCATCCATATTTTGGTAAGCGATGCTTCAATTCCTGGATAATCTCATTTTGAAATATATCTGAAGGATATCCTAATTACAACCCTTTGCCTTCATGGTGACTACAAGATGGATAACATGAAAGTCTATTCCCAAGGGGCAATTGTCCTCATTAACTAACTTTTTTTAAAGAGTTTTCTCATTTTAGCCACCTTTTTTTTGAAAAATATTTGGCTCTGCAGACTTTTTTTTGCCTTTGATATCCTTGTTGATTTCTTTCTTTTGTTTTTTAATATTTACTTTGAATGATCCTCCTAATTACAACTTTTTCTCTCCATGGTGACTACAAGATGGATAACACGAAAGTCTATTCCCAAGGGGCAATTGTCCTCATTAATTTTCTTTGAGGATTTTTCTCATTTTAGCCACCTTTTTTTTTGAATTTTTTTTTTTGTCTCTGCAGACTTTTTTTTGCCTTTGATATCCTTCTTGATTTCTTTCTTTTGTTTTTTAATATTTACTTTGAATGTGGATGTACATTGCTAGCTATTCATATTCTTCATTTTCTATGTCAAAACTTGCTAGCCAACTTGTTCTTTATTTCTATTCTTGCTCCTCCTCCTTCTCTTCTTCTTCTTCTTCTTCTTCTTCTTCTTCGTCTTCTTTTTAATGAATGGAAGTTCTTTGGTCATAAATCTTAGAGTATTACATTTCTTCCAGAATACTCCATTTTAAAAATGACTAGCACTATGCACTGCACATGATCTTGTGCATATAAGATATATATTGGAGAGACGTTGGGAGAGATGATAGTTTGCATTTTGGAGTGTGGTGGAAAAAGAAAAGAAAGGAAAAAAGGGCATCTGCCGGAATTTTCTGAATTACCTGTGTCTCTACTTCAGTTTTTTAAAAGAAAATCTATACTTATTAAGTGGAGTCGTATTGGCAGGTGGGGTTGAACCCCATGAGTTTGCTTTATAATAGATAGATAGATATAGCAAATAGATCCCGCTCGATAATGGATGGTAAAAAACATAAGGGAGAAGGTTATAGACATGCTTTGATACCACCATTGTTGGTTGCAATGCGAATATAGGGGCAAAAGTGAATAAAATGAGAAAAAAAATTATAGAAGAGGAGGAATTTTTCATAAGCAGTAAAGTGATTGTGGTGAAAGAAAGAGCTTTGAAATGGATGGATGTGGAGAACTCTAGACTCTGTTTCGCCAACCTTGGTACTGCAGTTTTTCTATAAAGTTCTGTACAAAACCAGCAAAATAAGAGACCTTTGGGCTTTGAGCACTTTGTATTATATTCTCACCATCATGTTGACCATCCATTTTGAATTAGCCTCCTATTGTGCATTGTGAAAATGTATTTGCAATTGCTACAATAAAGAATCCCAGATTCCAGAGTCATAAAAAATAGATTACATTTTTGGTTTCGTTGACAAAGAAGAAATTTGGCTAGAGCCTGGAGTTTGTTGTCAATACAACTAAACAATATCAAAATATCTTCTTGGAGCAGTGATAATAGAAAAGTTCATTGTCTTTAGAGAAAAAAGGAGAGATGTTAATGGTTAATTTATAGTTAAAAAAGGAAAAAGAAAGTTTCTATAGGTATACTGGATGTCAAAGATCTCACTTGCTGGTTTTATATTGTTTTCTTTTCGAAAAATTTGAGCACCAATACTTGGAAGGGACTTTAAAGCCCACCTTTTCCATTTAAATGTGGGAAAGAACCCATGGTAAACCAAGACATGAAAAATGCCTTCTAAAAGACTACCTGTACCTCCTGTATCTACTTCCATATGTCCCTTTCAAAGCACCTTCTGGTACAGCATTCTATTTTTTAATTAATTATACAAAGGTCCCTTCTTTAACAAAGTTTGCATTTTTGGCATTTCAACCCCTACATCTGGTGCACCCAGAAAACAGGCACTTTAATTCTTTATTTCCATCACACAGTGGGTGATGTTTCTTCAACTCTGGGATATGTTTAAGTTCTTAAGATCTATTAGTTCATTAATCTTTGTACCTTTTTCTCTTGAACAACATCATCTTTTATTGACTGGTTGCCTATCATATGGCATTCAGAATGATGGCTATGCACCGATTTCTGTTGGGAAACAGTTCTCATCTTCCAAAACAATCGTGTATTCTTCTCCAAACTCTTACAAAAGTGTAATTTGCTAGCATGACCTTTGGTTACACATGGTTGAAATGGGAAGAGCTGATTTGGGCCCAAGAACACAGAATGCAACCCCTTGTCACTTTTTTCCTTTCTTTTCTTTTTTTTTTTTTGGGTGGGTTTTGGTTTTTTTTTTTTTGGGGGGGGGGGTGAGGTTGGTTCTCATTAGCTTTGATGTTAAAGGGAACTTAAACAATGTGAATGGCGTGGATGAATTCAAAAGACTTCACATGGCGTGCAGTCTTACGAAGTTTTCTAGGGCATGCTAGCTAGGTTTATTAGAGAAGGCCTACACAGGAAGAGCTTTCTCATAAATAGCTGTAGCAATGTGTGGGTTGATGTTGAGGTCTTCGGTATAATTTGGTTCTTTATTTTGCTTTTGGTTCTAGCCGAGTTTATTTTTCAACCCTTTTTCTATTTATACTAGTAAAAAGATGTTTAGATTTTGGAACGCCGTATTGGCCCTTATTGGATAGTACAGGATGTACCGTACCGGTTCGGTACTGGTATCCAGTACACATGGTGTATCGACACTCGATATACTAAAAAAAATTTCGTACCATATCGTACGGACACTGTGCTAGTGTAACTCCGGTATGGGGTTCGGTACCGAGACAGCAAACCTTGATTTAGATTAAGCACAAACATAATATTACAACAAACCTTGATTAATTTTTGGATTCTTAGTTTATGCCAATGAAGTTAATGTATGTGCTTTGTTTTTGGCTTTTGATTTATGGAACTATTGATGGACAACATTGTAGTTCAACATTGTGATGCAGTGGAAGAATAGGAATTGGATCGGTATTTGTCTATAAATCACCATGAAAATATATACATGCATATTATGATAGATTAATACCTGCAGAGGAGAAAGATACATGTCGATATGGAAATCTCTCATATGATTGTGTATACGTAGAACATGGCTACACGCCATAGTTTTTTACACAATAGGAACTTGCGAATGGTTAGGTGGGCCTATCATCCGTTCAATTTAGACTAAATATTGAAATGCTAAAAGGAAAAGGAACCTGAATCCAATATGTGATAACTTAACAACACCCTTAGTCTCCTTTATCTAGTGGCGGCAAAAGGGAGGGGTGGCTTCAATCCATTTTTCATGCCAACATTCCTTGTTTTTCCGTCTGATTCAGAATTTATGTGGATTTAACACCTTTAACCAAAGTTTATTCAGCTTAACCATTTATGCACGTGAGCTAAAGGAGAGCAATAGGGTGTTTTAAATAGTTGTTAGATCAACACCTTGTTCTCTGCCCACTTAATCTGGTTAATCTGGATAAAACTAGATAACAGTACTCAGTCAAAAAGGTGGAGTATGTTTATTCTGCTTTATCCCCTACTATTTGCCTGAAACTTTTACCACTCAACCCTGGTTTTACTATTCCTGAACTAAACACAGCCTCAGCAGTTAACTAGATAGTAATGATTCTTTTGATATGAGATGTTCCAGAAAGTGCTAAAAAAATTCGAAAAAACTTAAGATCTTTTAGCATGAATATAGCATGAAAACTTGAAAATACCTACACAGGGGGATTATAAAAAAATAGAGCAGAGGGAACCAAAAGGGATTATAAAAAAATTGACGTTTTGCATAGGGATAAGAAACACAAACACTTTTAAAAGTTTTATGTAGGGTTTGTACTTTCTATATATGGTGATATGGGAAGACCTACACAGCTTGAACAAGAATGTCAACATTATGCAAAAGAAATGATAAGTTTTTTTTTCCTTTCAATTTTTCCTGTGCCATATTTGATCCGTATTGGATTATTGTGCTAGCATACTGAAAAGTTCGAAATAGCCATCATTAAAATTAAGTATTAATGTCAAGATGCAGTAACAGCAACTATTTATTTTTAAAATATCTACTATGTAATAATCTCCATTTATTGGGATTCCTGTTTCCACCATGACCATTTCTTGTTAGACAGTGTATGGATAGATTGATATTACAATCAAAATTGCTGATGTAATTCTAGGTTGGACTCTGTTACCAATTTGTGGGAGTGCTAAACTTATTAAAATATCCGTTCTACTGATGAAGTTTGCAGAAATGTCAAGCCTTACTAAATTGGATCACTTTTTTTTCATTTCATTATGAAGCATTAAACTGCCTATTCACATTACATTAGTGATGACTAGCATTCATGCCTGTTCTCAAATTCACGGCATCCTGCTTCATGTTGATATATATGACATTTTCCTTGTAAGCTTCTAATTCAAGGCTGATTTGACAAGCATGAAGACATAGATGGATCGAGTTGATTTGATCAATTTCAGAACGAAGCAATTCAAATTGCCTATAGATTTTATATTTCTCATAATTGCATAATAAGATCTCCATTTCTTTTTCTCACATTTGGAACCAAAAGAAAAAAAAACTGTTTCCCAGTTATTGAACAGTTCTTAATAGCTCAGGATTGAAGCTGGAAATATCTTTGATGCCATGAAGAGTAATAGATGTCTTTTAAACATCAATGCAAGTTACTTTTAAAGAATATTTTAATGGTATATTCTTTAATCTCGTCATGACATGTAGTTCCTTAAGATTTCTTCATTTTGCTTACGTGAGTTCTGCATTGTTTCAATATAGAATGATGAGAAGTATCGTTGCAGTGAAACTGGCTATCGTGTGCCCTTAAAATGTGTAGAAATGCAAGATGGTCTGAAGGATGAAACTAATAAAATCCGAAGAAGGCTGTCCTCTCTTCAAGACCATAGCGAAGCAGTGCAAAAACAGTTGCTTACTGCAACAACTAATTACAAGTGGAGAAAGTTGTTGGGTGATTCATCCGCATCAGAAGGTGGAAAAAAGAGCTACATCACCTATAGGAGCTGTGTTCCAGTTGATAATGAAGAAAAATTGTCGGTCCTTGGTTTCGAGGTATGGGAATTACACTTTGCACTCAAGACTTCTGGATTTGGCATCTGTGCCTGTATATACTTTCATGTGTTTAGGTTATGGGCCTTGCTCATTTATGCATCTTATTCCTATTGTACTTTCTTGTTATCCACATCCAAATTTTCTTGTAATGTTCTGCAATCAATGTCTCTATGTTTTCGAGCTCGGCATCTGTGTTGGAAATTGTAATTGTCCTGAACAGGAATCAAAGGATTCATAAAGGAATTCCCCAGTTAAATGAAGATGATGAAGTTACGATAATGAGAACAATATAATTCCCCCTCTAACAAACCACACTAGAACAGATAGGAGGACCAAAATAACTGCCAATACTATTTGGATGCTCCGTTACTCTTTCCATCTTTTAGGAGTGAGAATTATAACCATCTATTCCATAGAGAGGAGGTGGGTGAAGACGTGTATGTATAATATGCTGTATATGGATATTGAGGCATCCAGATCCAATCCAAATAAAATTTATTTGCAACCCTTCCAACATAACATTCCTGCTGTTTCTTCTGTCCTGGTTGGAATTTGTCTCAATTGTCTAAGCAGGCCATGATTACACTTCCTTAAAAACAAAAATCCTGGTAGGATTTTGTTTCTTATTATTTTTTATTTTTGCATTGGATCATGCTACAACCTTGAATGCTGCTCTTGCCTTGAAATAGTACTCTCGGAGACCTAATTATCCTCTTCCATTTTTAACAGGTGATTATGGTGGGGCTATTACTTATCAGCGGGTCAGTCGTATATTTGAGGCAAAAACGCACTGTTGTCATGCCAGGAGCTGGAGCTACAAGGATCCCCACAAGCTCTCCTAGGTTCTAGTGGAGCAGACTATGGATGAGCCGAGGCTCTATAGTTCCTTTGTAACCTGCATTGTGATTTTCTTTCTTCTTGTTTTTTTTTTGTTTTTCCTTCCCTTTTTCCTTGCCATTTTGCTTGGATCTGGTATGAAGGAATAATGTATTGCATTTTGTCTGCATAGAGAAGAACTGAAGCTTCATGGTCAATTGCTTGTCACATGATTTAATTATTAAAAATGCTTATTTACTGTTTTTTGGCTTTGCACATACCATTATACTTGATTCCGTTGTTTTTCTTGCATCAACAGAAAAATTTACCAACTCAACCAGTTGGCACCCTCCTGAATGTATGTATTTTTGGATGAGCACTTCTGGACAGTTAATGGAAGACTCTTTTGTTCTGAAGTCATGGTATTATTATACTTTGCCATTAGCTAATATTGATGGCCCTACTGTTTTGTGAGAGGGGAAAAAGGAATCTTAATATTTTCCTTCAAAGAGACAAATGAAAACCAATCATCATCCATCTTCGCCTCTTGCTCCATGTAAAGCAGCACCAGAAATATTGGAATCATGTGAGCACTAGACATTTTAAGCTTAATTATACCCAAAAAAAAGAGAGCTTAAGAGAACTGAAATAGGACTTATAATTGCATGACCTTATATTTCTCTCAAAAAATGATTACATAATCCTAGGAAAGCTGGTATAATAGTAAAAACAGTCATTAAAGGGATTCCAAGGTACCTCAGCTGCATCATGACCATTGCAACAATGTTGTATCATGGTTGTCAACCATCAGACCCATTTTGGCTTCACATTATCCCTATTCACCAAATTTTATATTACTTTTGATGTTAAATTAACATTCCAAATGCATGATATTGTTAAATGAATAATTATAATATGTGCATAATACTATTATTTCATCGTTATAAGTTGCTATATGCCATTATAACAACTAATAATTATTGTTATAAGTGAAATCACCTTTTAAAAGAAGTAGGCTGGCTTAATTTTTTGGTGACTGCCTGATCAAGTCCTTTCTTGGCCGTTTAAGATTTTCTTCTCTCCTCAGCTGGTGAGTTGTATTCTCATTGCTAACAATTACTTTATGTATTTTGTGTAACCGTTAAAGTTTTCAGATACGTTCGCATAACTTGGGCTATAGAAGATTTGACTATCTTATTATTATTCATGTAGATGGAAAATGGTAAAGCATATGTTTCATCAATTTCTTATTCCCTATCACATAACAACAACTTGCCGAACGACCTTGAATTAGGAAAGCTAAATCCCGAAATTTAATGATAGCTAGTGATCCCCATAAGCCTCAAATATAGAAATGTAGTACCCAGTTATGCTAATCCTAGTATGACATCCGAGATGCATGTGACAAGATCAGCAGACAAATAGACCTGATAGATCAATGTATTTCATAAA
Organism: Phoenix dactylifera; assembly: GCF_051530095.1. Taxonomy (NCBI): domain Eukaryota; kingdom Viridiplantae; phylum Streptophyta; class Magnoliopsida; order Arecales; family Arecaceae; genus Phoenix; species Phoenix dactylifera. The sequence continues at coordinate 49,594,074 of NC_143191.1, read as the reverse complement.
AACTGTTTGACATCGAGTTACCTTATTCATATACATTAGTAAATACACTATTATATTTGGGTAGCGTACATTTATTGACTGCATTTCTCCAAATATTATTTCAGAGAGGCACAAAAACAAAACGACACTTTAGATTTTTGCATCGTATACAATCTACGTAAGTATTAAAAAATCATTGTTAATTAGCTGCCTTATTTGTTTGTCTTTTTCGACAAAAAAAGAAGGAGAAGATTCATTGTGTTTCCTTCCTTGCCACTCCATGCTTCATTTTTGCTAATTAGATTATATAGTGCTATTTAGGTGATATTTTTGAGTTACTTAAGCATATTCCTTTGTAATATTACTTAATTTAAAGATTTAAATGGATTTTTTTTAAAAAAATAGTGATATCAATGTGTTTTCCTTTTTTTTCCGGGAGGTATCCAGGGAGAAGGTTTACTTTGCCGGCGACCCCCCGGGTATAGAAAACGGTACGGCCGCAACCCCTGAAAACCATCATGAATTGACCGAAACTCCGGAGTCAATCATTTCTTCAGTTACGGCAGAAATAAGGAAGGATGGAAACACAGGCTCAATCCTCTGCTTGATGTACCACCAAAGAATATATACCTCCAAAATAAATTACATTTATGTTGACACATCAATGGTTTTAGTTTGATGGAAAAAAATGTTTTGGAGAAGGATAATAATCTTGTCCGATATAAACACCAATTTTGTTCACCACCAATTTTACATTACTAATTCCTAAGAAACTTTGATTTTACCCTGTCCAATGGAGCTAAATCGGCTTGCGTGTGGCAGCTGTAGTTTAGCTAAAATTGGTTTGGAAGGCTGAGTGGCTCAAGCCAGACTCAAAGTGCTCGGCAAAAGTTCATCGGGCTGGCTCAGGAGATTATATGGGATTTACAGTGAGTTCCGAAGAGGCGGAGCTTGATGACAGTCAAGCTGGATATGAAGCGAGCCTACGATAGAATCTAGTGGAGCTTCTTCAGGTGTGCATTGGAGATGAAACATGGATAGATTGGGTGCTGGGCTGTGTGCGGGGGCCGAGGTTCTCCATCTTGATCAATGGGATGCCGTCGCCGTTCTTCCAGTCCACCATGGGCCTCCGTCAGGGATTTTCTTTATCCCCATACCTCTTCATTATCTATTCTGACGTGCTTTTCCGTGCTTTGCGGGCAACTTGCGGGAGTCAAGAACTGGCAACCTATGTGCCAGCTTTTGGCTCTCACCCTATATCTCATCTTCTGTTTGTAGATGACTGTCTTCCACTGGCTAGGGCAAGAGCGAGGGATGCGCGAGCCTTTAAGCGGGTGTTGGTAGCTTATTGTGTGGCCTCCGAACAGAGGGTCAATCTTCAGAAATTTGCTCTCTCTTTTAGTCCGAGCATGGAATGGAGGGTACGACGGGAGAGCAAGACGATATTGGAGGTGTAGGAATAGGAAAGTGCGTGGAGTTACTCAGGAGTTTCGATCATAGGGAGGCGGCCGAGGGCAGCGGAGTGCACAGGCCTGGTGCAGCAAGTGCAGAGCAGACTGGAGGGCGACCTCTCTATCCATGATGGTCGTTTCATACTGGTGTCGGGTCTGTGCTGTGTTCTATGCTAGTTTATCTTATGGCTAATACTATGCTCCCGAAGACTGTGCTGAGGGAGATTGAGCAATTGTTTCGAAGCTTTCTGTGGGGCTCGCATGGAGGGGGCCATGGGTGCATCTAGTGGCTTGGGAACGAGTCTGCCTGCCGCTTAGTAAGGAAGGTTTAGGGGTGCAGTCCTTTCTTGAGAGGCGCGAGGTGCTCATTGCTCGGCACACGGTGAGGTTCATCCTAGAGCCATAAGGTTTATGGTGCTAGGTTATGACAGCAAGATATAGCCGTGGAGGGCAACCTTGGGTAGCCGGAGATGTTCTTACATGTGGTGGGAGATCAGGAGGCATTTACTTTTGGCAGAGGCGAACACGAGGTGGCTAGTTGGCGATGGATGGAGTATTGACGTGATAAAGGACCTGCGGGTGGATATGCTCCCTTTGCGATTCTGGCCGACTATGATCAGTGCTGAGGTGGGCGGACTTGGGGTGCATGACCTCCTCGTCCCAGGGGAGGTGGAGTGGGATAGTGCCATGCTCGGTCAGTTGTTTGGCGAGTAGTAAGCATATCGGGTCCGCTCGCTACCAGTTCTGAGAGCTGCGAGCCCGAATGTCAGGATATGGAGCACGTCATACGGAGCCAGTGTTAGGGTTGGGGACGTTTCCCGGACCCTCCAATGGGACCATGTGCCGGGCCTGAATTGCGGCTGGATCTGAAGATTTGGACTCCACCCCAAGGTTGCCTTATTTCTATAGAAGGTGGCCTGGGAGCGCTTATCGACGAGAGCAATGCTAAGTGGGCGAGGACTGTGCATTCCCCCTAGTGCTCGGCGTGCCAGGTAGATGAGACGGTGGATCATGCGTTGTTCCAGTATGTGTGGGTGAGGAGGGCTTGGACACTTGCTGCAGTACCGCAGGAGGCTTGGAGTCAGAGAGACTCCTTTCTACAGACTATCCGACATTGGATTGGCATACCTCAGATGCGTTGGGTGGCCATAGAAGCGACCTACATAACCTACCAGATTTGGTTGGCGAGGAACGCTCAGACTTTTGGAGAGCATAACTTGTCCCCGAGGTTCGTGGTGGAGCGCGCCGGAGCACAGACAGTTGAGATTATTCAGACAGGCTTAGATCATGGGCCTTTGATAGCTTGGGACACCTGAGGCCCTCATATTGCTTAGGCAGAACTCTGTAGGGTGTATTTCACCTGGGAGCCCCCACCCCCCAGCTTCCTCAAGGTCAACTTTGACGACGCTGTTTTGGAGGGCAGCAGGAGGGGAGGAGCAGGCTTCGTCATCATAGGGTCGAGTTCCAGGGTGGTCGCTGTTGGTGGTCGCCAGATTTTTGACATCTCTGTGCCAGGAGCAGAGCTGCGGGCGGCCTAGACCGGATTATGCCACGCTAGGGGAGCGCTCCGGGCTACCTCGATCATATTGGAGGGTGACTCAGCCACTGTGATCAGTTGGGTCCAAAAGAGCCCGAGCGGAGGGGGAGGGGTACACCCCTTATTTCGAGACATTTGAGACATGGTGAGTGATGTAGTGGCTTTTCAGGCTAAACATATGTATTGAGAGGCTAACGGGGTAGCGGACTGGGTGGCGGCATATGTGGCGTGCCACTTAGGAGACAGCCTATGGGCAGGAGGGCGAATTGCCTAGGGCACTGTATGATTTAGTTTTTGCTGCTTCTACTGAGTGTATTTATTCACGTAATATATGAAATACCCATTTTTAACCCCAAAAAAAAAGTTCATCGGGCTCACTAACACTATATTTACGATCAAATATTTAACTGCTTTCATCTATGGCATCAATTATTATGATTTACACCAATCTCGGCATGCAATATAGCTTAAAGAACTTCTGAGCGGCGATTTTTTTTTTTTACCCAATGAAAATGAAGTGCAGAGCTCTCATGAAATCTGGCTCACTAGTGTTGGAACTCTCTCATGGGTGATAATTAATTAGCACTACTCGTGATTCTTGATTTACATAAACAAAATCAATAAAAAGGGAACCGGCAATAATACAAGATCTTTGCATGCTCATATTGTATTCCTTCTGAGACAATGATGTTGTTTGAAATGAAATAGAATCTGAACTCTGTGTCCAAGATGGTCCACTAACAAGGCCGGAGAACCAGCAAACATTGTTCAACAAGAAGAGCAATCCTTGTTCCTTGAGCACTGATGATGGCACGGCAAGGATCTAAGGTGGTCACGAGAGCACTCGGAAACCAGGCAAGCAAATGCTTGATTCTAAAGAAGTTTTGGAGATGTCAAAGCAGGTCATGCACCTAGTCTCAAACTCAAGTGGACTTCCGGTACTTCGGCCAACCATTCCACATTATTTCATGCTCTCGGTGCACCCTCTTTCCCCACATAAGTTTTGCTGCCCCAGCGAGAGTTAGGAATACCAAACCTGCTTGACTTTGTGGGGCCCCCAGGGTTACTGGCTCTTGTTGTTTTATTGTGGCTGCTAAGATATGGACTTAAGAGGGTCATATCCTATTTTAAAAGAGTCCAAGGTTCCAAGGAGATGTCATACAAGACTGCTGGGTTTGAAGTCTTTTCCAATGCTTGGAACCGATGAGATAGCATAAGACTTATGAGATTCAGTTAGCCTGAGGTTTCTAACTGAATCTACATGGTGAGGATTAGTTCACCCACCCACTTACTATACGTTAGTGCATTGTAAAGGGAAAAATAAAGATTAATATAGGTAAATGGAGTAGTCAGTGCTGCCCTAGCATACTGATGTCAAGAAGCAAGAAAAAAGAACAAGGTGATGCGTAATATGGCTCTTGACTTAAGGAAAATAGGACATCTAAATAGCCCTTAGAAAAAGAATGATTCATATAGAAAACTGGGTCTCATTTTCCTTTGGGTGCTGCAAATATTGAGCAAGATGAATCATTCATGCCATTGTATTAGCTTATTAAATGCTAGCATTACTTTAGCATAATCTAGAATGCTAACAATTACCTTATGTATTTTGTGTAATCGATAAAGTTTTCAGATACGTTCGCATAACTTGGGTTATAGAAGATTTGACTATCTTATTATTGTTCATGTAGATGGAAAATGCTAAAGCATATGTTTCATCAATTTCTTATTCCCTATCACATAACAAATTGATGAACAACCTTGAATTAGGAAAGCTAAATCCCGGAATTTAATGATAGTGATCACCATAAGCCTCAGATATAGAAATGTATTACCGAGTTATGCTAATCCTAGGATGACATCCGAGATGCATATGACAAGATCAGCAGACAAATAGACCTGATAGATCGATGTATTTCATGAAAACTGTTTGACATCGAGTTATCTTATTCATATACATCGGTAAATATACTATTATATTTGGATAGCGTACATGTATTGACTGCGTTTCTCCAAATGTTATTTCACAGAAGTACAAAAACAAAACGACACTAAAATTTTTGCATCGTATACAATCTACATAAGTATAAAAAAAACCATCATTAATTAGCTGCCTTATTTGCTTGTGTTTTTTTTTTTAAAAAAAAAGAAAAGAAAGATTCATTGTTTTTTCTTCCTTGCCACTCCATGCTTGGTTTTCGCTAATTAGATCATCACTAAAAAGGGGCAACAGGAATTACAATTTACTATTAACTTACTTTTACTGGAAATAATCCCAGAAGTATCTTTTTGTATCAAAAATTATAATTGAAGAAATTATCTTTTAGTATCAATCCCTGCAACCCTAAGGAAGATATTATTTATAAGTCTATCAAACTCTTCACCATTGTGGGCCCATAGCATTGCACCAACTCCTCGTACGAGAGCATCAAGGGCCCTCTCCCAACCCAAGTCCAAAGCTCCATCCCAAAACCTCTGACCCACCACCAAGCCCTTTTAAGACCCCGTCGAGGCTCCGATTCCATCGCTGCTCTCCTTTGCTTCCTCCCTTTGAGATTAACCGCTGTCCAAGAAATGCCCTCATAAGTTTGAAAATAACTGTTTCCCCCTCTTCTTTCTCCTCCCAGTAAGACAAAAAAAACACTACCGTTTTTATTCCTTAACCTCTCCTTTCCTTCTCCGAGAAACAGAGTACCAGCCATAGTTTCCTCATAGTGAAGCTTGAATTGTCCAAAAGACAGAGGAGGGAAGGAAACTTTAAAAAGCCAATGACTTCCAAGGAAGGTATGCTTTCCATTGATTCTAATGGTTAAATCCTTGTTTTTGTGATGATACTTGGCTAATAGAGAGAAGCCATCTCTTTGATCAACTAATGAAACTAAAAGATTATTTGTTTCAACCTCTAGAGCCTAATCTGGAGGAGAATCCGAAGGATTTGCGGAATTCTAAAGAAGGTAACATGACGCTACTCTTCATCGTTTTTTTTTTTTTTTGATGGAACGGGAGGCAGAAGAGCCACCCGGCCTTATTAGATTTCAACAAAAATTTATATCGGATGTGAAGGGAGGTAACAAAAACATAGAAAACATGAAAGAGAGCTGGAAACCAGTAATGAAAGAATGATGCTACTCTTCAATGGTTTGCCCATTCCTTTCTTTGTTTCTTTCAAACAATTGAAATGTGTCTAGGAAACATAGAATCGAGGAAGATACAATGGAGAAGATATAGATGACCAAAACCGAAAAATCCCTCCTTTCCATTGGTCTGTAACAGAGGAGTAGGTAGCAACTTGATCTCATGCTGTTTGTTCTTAAGTTCTGTCAGATATATCTATATTTTTTGGGAAGGAGTTCTTTCAAATATTCGAACCATCTAACGAGAATTAGTAGAAAAAAAGGGTAGAAACAGATGAAAGTTAAAAAATAGAATAAATGAAGTATAATTAAATCAAAGCATGTTTTGTCTCTCTAGCTTTGTTTCTGAGAATTTCTGTATGACGTCGTAGTTTTGTTGGAGCAGAGGAAGACAGAGTAACGAAATCATGGACAACTCTTGTCAGACTTTAATGTTCTACAAATTTTTTCATACCATTCAGTATTCCCTGCGAAACTCTTGAAGACAAAGAAAAACAAGAACTAAAATTTTATTTCTTCATCCTTCTGAAACAGGGGAAAACAGAGCAAACTCAGAAGCAAAGCCTGATGATAGTATCTGCGATAGCTTCGATCACAACTCCCCTCGAGGTGTGCTAGAGATCCCAATATCTGGTGCAGATTCTGATGGCAGCGGCGGCAGCAGCAGCGAAACTTCGTCGGTGGACCGATCAATTGCTCCAGATGGATCAGTGTTGGAGTCCCACAGCTTGCAATGGAGGACTTTGATTGGTGGCTTGATACTGAGAAAGAAGAGGTCCATGATGAGGCTATCAACATTTCCGCCGGCGACAGCAGGCTTGGGCTTGCAGAGGACTCCAAGTGAGAAGGATAGGATTGAGAGTGGGGAAATTACTTCAGAGACTGGAAGGGGAAGGCCCTCTTGGAGGAGCTTTGATCACCAGGAGCTTGCAGCTGCAACTGATAACTTCAGTCGAGGTAAGATTTTATCATTTTGATATGAAAGCATTCTGGTTGTCAATACCATTTCCACTTTGTTGCACAAACTTATTGGTTGTGTGTGTGTGTGAGAGAGAGAAAGTGCATAAATACTAAAGTTTAGATTCATATATGAGCAAC